>NC_057801.1:401981940-402339507 GCF_018294505.1 Triticum aestivum | reverse complement strand
CCCGGTTCGAGAGATATGAAGTCTCCGACAAGTTCTATAGTTGTAAGATGGAGGAAAATAGTTCTGTCAGTGAGCATATACTCAAAATCTCTGGGTTGCACAACCGCCTGTCCCAGCTGGACATTAACCTCCTGGATGAGGCGGTCATTGACAGAATCCTTCAGTCGCTCCCACCAAGCTACAAGAGCTTTGTGATGAACTACAATATGCAGGGGATGGTGAAGACCATTCCTGAAGTAGTTTCAATGCTGAAGTCAGCAGAGGTTGAAATCAAGAAAGAACATCAAGTGTTGATGGTCAATAAGACCACTAAGTTCAAGAAGGGCAAGGGTAAGAAGAACTTCAAGAAGGACGGCAAAGATGTTGCCGCGCCCGGTAAGCCAGTTGCCGGGAAGAAGTCAAAGAATGGACCCAAGCCTGAAACTGAGTGCTTTTATTGCAAGGGGAAGGGTCACTGGAAGCGGAACTGCCCCAAATACTTAGCGGACAAGAAGGCCGGCAACACTAAAGGTATATTTGATATACATGTCATTGATGTGTACCTTACCAGTACTCGTAGTAACTCCTGGGTATTTGATACCAGTGCCGTTGCTCACATTTGTAACTCACAGCAGGAGTTGCGGAATAAGCGGAGACTGGCGAAGGACGAGGTGACGATGCGTGTCGGGAATGGTTCCAAGGTCGATGTGATCGCCGTCGGCACGCTACCTCTACATTTACCTACGGGATTAGTTTTAAACCTCAATAATTGTTATTTAGTGCCAAGTTTGAGCATGAACATTGTATCTGGATCTCGTTTAATACGAGATGGCTACTCATTTAAATCCGAGAATAATGGTTGTTCTATTTATATGAGAGATATGTTTTATGGTCATGCCCCGATGGTCAATGGTTTATTCTTAATGAATCTCGAACGTAATGTTACACATATTCATAGCGTGAATACCAAAAGATGTAAAGTTGATAACGATAGTCCCATATACTTGTGGCACTGCCGCCTTGGTCACATTGGTGTCAAGCGCATGAAGAAGCTCCATGCTGATGGACTTTTAGAGTCTCTCGATTATGAATCATTTGACACATGCGAACCATGCCTCATGGGCAAAATGACCAAGACCCCGTTCTCTGGAACAATGGAGCGAGCAACCAACTTGTTGGAAATCATACATACCAATGTGTGCGGTCCAATGAGCGTTGAGGCTCGCGGAGGATATCGTTATGTTCTCACTCTCACTGATGACTTGAGTAGATATGGGTATGTCTACTTGATGAAACACAAGTCTGAGACCTTTGAAAAGTTCAAGGAATTTTAGAATGAAGTAGAGAATCAACGTGACCGAAAGGTAAAATTCTTACGATCGGATCGTGGAGGAGAATATTTAAGTCACGAATTTGGTACACACTTAAGAAAATGTGGAATCGTTTCACAACTCACGCCGCCTGGAACACCTCAGCGTAACGGTGTGTCCGAACGTCGTAATCGCACTCTATTGGATATGGTGCGATCTATGATGTCTCTTACCGATTTACCGCTATCATTTTGGGGATACGCTCTAGAGATAGCTACATTCACTTTAAATAGGGCACCATCTAAATCCGTTGAGACGACACCGTATGAATTATGGTTTGGGAAGAAACCTAAGTTGTCGTTTCTAAAAGTTTGGGGATGCGATGCTTATGTCAAGAAACTTCAACCTGAAAAGCTCGAACCCAAGTCGGAAAAATGTGTCTTCATAGGATACCCTAAAGAAACCATTGGGTATACCTTCTATTTAAGATCCGAGGGCAAGATCTTTGTTGCCAAGAACGGATCCTTTCTGGAAAAAGAGTTTCTCTCGAAAGAAGTAAGTGGGAGGAAAGTAGAACTCGATGAAGTACTACCTCTTGAACGGGATAGTAGTGCAGCTCAGGAAAATGTTCCTGTGATGCCTACACCAACTGAAGAGGAAAATAATGATGATGATCAAGGTACTTCGGATCAAGTTGCTACTGAACTTCGTAGGTCCACAAGGACACGTCCTGCACCAGAGTGGTACGGCAACCCTGTCCTGGAAATCATGTTGTTGGACAACGGTGAACCTTCGAACTATGAAGAAGCAATGGCGGGCCCAGATTCCAACAAATGGCTAGAAGCCATGAAATCCGGGATAGAATCCATGTATGAAAACAAAGTATGGACTTTGACTGACTTGCTCGATGATCAGCGAGCGATAGAAAACAAATGGATCTTTAAGAAGAAGACGGACGCGGATGGAAATGTCACCATCTATAAAGCTCGACTTGTCGCTAAGGGTTATCGGCAAGTTCAAGGGATTGACTATGATGAGACTTTCTCTCCCGTAGCGAAGCTTAAGTCCGTCCGAATCATGTTAGCAATTGCCGCATACTATGATTATGAGATATGGCAGATGGACGTCAAAACGGCATTCCTTAACGGGCATCTTAAGGAAGAACTGTATATGATGCAGCCGGAGGGTTTTGTCGATCCTAAGAATGCTAACAAAGTATGCAAGCTCCAGCGATCCATTTATGGGCTGGTGCAAGCATCTCGGAGTTGGAACATTCGCTTTGATGAGATGATCAAAGCGTTTGGGTTTATGCAGACTTATGGAGAAGCCTGCGTTTACAAGAAAGTGAGTGGGAGCTCTGTAGCATTTCTCATATTATATGTAGATGACATACTTTTGATGGGAAATGATATAGAACTTTTGGACAACATTAAGGCCTACTTGAATAAGTGTTTTTCAATGAAGGACCTTGGAGAAGCTGCTTATATATTAGGCATCAAGATCTATAGAGATAGATCGAGACGCCTCATAGGTCTTTCACAAAGCACATACCTTGATAAGATTTTGAAGAAGTTCAAACTGGATCAGTCCAAGAAAGGGTTCTTGCCTGTACTACAAGGTGTGAGATTGAACTCGGCTCAATGCCCGACCACGGCAAAAGATAAGGAAGAGATTAGCGTCATCCCCTATGCCTTAGCCATAGGATCTATTATGTATGCCATGCTGTGTACCAGACCTGATGTAAACCTTGCCGTAAGTTTGGTAGGAAGGTACCAAAGTAATCCCGGCAAGGAACACTGGACAGCGGTCAAGAATATCCTGAAGTACCTGAAAAGGACAAAGGACATGTTTCTCGTTTATGGAGGTGACGAAGAGCTCGTCGTAAAGGGTTACGTCGATGCTAGCTTCGACACAGATCTGGATGACTCTAAGTCACACACCGGATACGTGTATATGTTGAATGGTGGAGCAGTAAGCTGGTGCAGCTGCAAGCAGAGCGTCGTGGCGGGATCTACATGTGAAGCGGAGTACATGGCAGCCTCGGAGGCAGCGCATGAAGCAATTTGGGTGAAGGAGTTCATCACCGACCTAGGAGTCATACCTAATGCGTCGGGGCCGATCAAACTCTTCTGTGACAACACTGGAGCTATTGCCCTTGCCAAGGAGCCCAGGTTTCACAAGAAGACTAGGCACATCAAGCGTCGCTTCAACTCCATCCGTGAAAATGTTCAAGATGGAGACATAGATATTTGCAAAGTACATACGGATCTGATTGTCACAGATCCATTGACTAAACCTCTCTCGCGAGCAAAACATGATCAACACCAGAACTCTATGGGTGTTCGATTCATCACAATGTAACTAGAGTATTGACTCTAGTGCAAGTGGGAGACTGTTGGAAATATGCCCTAGAGGCAATAATAAAAGGATTATTATTATATTTCCTTGTTCATGATAATTGTCTTTTATTCATGCTATAATTGTATTATCCGGAAATCGTAATACACGTGTGAATACATAGACCACAATACGTCCCTAGTAAGCCTCTAGTTGACTAGCTCGTTGGTCAACAGATAGTCATGGTTTCCTGACTATGGACATTGGATGTCATTGACAATGGGATCACATCATTAGGAGAATGATGTGATGGACAAGACCCAATCCTAAGCATAGCACAAGATCATGTAGTTCGTTTTGCTAGAGCTTTTCCAATGTCAAGTATCTCTTCCTTAGACCATGAGATCGTGTAACTCCCGGATACCGTAGAAGTGCTTTGGGTGTACCAAACGTCACAACATAACTGGGTGACTATAAAGGTGCACTACAGGTATCTCCGAAAGTGTCTGTTGTGTTGACATGGATCGAGACTGGGATTTGTCACTCCGGATTACGGAGAGGTATCACTGGGCCCACTCGGTAGTGCATCATCATAATGAGCTCAAAGTGACCAAGTGTCTGGTCACGGGATCATGCATTACGGTACGAGTAAAGTGACTTGCCGGTAACGAGACTGAACGAGGTATTGGGATACCGACGATCGAGTCTCGGGCAAGTAACATACCGTCTGACAAAGGGAATTGCATACGGGGTTGATTAAATCCTCGACATCGTGGTTCATCCGATGACATCATCGAGGAGCATGTGGGAGCCAACATGGGTATCCAGATCCCGCTGTTGGTTATTGACCGGAGAGCCGTCTCGGTCATGTCTGCGTGTCTCCCGAACCCGTAGGGTCTACACACTTAAGGTTCAATGACGCTAGGGTTATTAGGAAGACTTGTATGTGATTACCGAATGTTGTTCGGAGTCCCGGATGAGATCCCGGACGTCACGAGGAGTTCTGGAATGGTCCGGAGGTAAAGATTTATATATGGGAAGTTGTCATGCGGACACCGGAAAGTTTCGGGGGCATATCGGTATTGTACCGGGGCCACCGGAGGGGTTCCGGGGGTCCACCGGGAGGGGCCACCCCTCTTGGTGGGCCACATGGGCCGCATGGGGCAGGGAACCAGCCCCTGGAGGGCTGGGCGCCCCCCCTTGGGCCCATGCGCCTAGGGTTGGGGGGGGAACCCTAAAGGGGGCGCACCCCTTTTGCTTGGGGGGCAAGCCCCCTCCCTGGCCGCCCCCCCCCCCCTCTAGATCTCATCTAGAGGGGGCCGGCCCCCTTTCCCCTTCCCCTATAAATAGAGGGGCGAGGGGAGGGCTGAACACCTGATCCAAGGCGCAGCCCCTCCCCTGCCCAACACCTCTCCTCCTCCGTTGTGCGCTTGGCGAAGCCCTGTCGGAGTACTGCCTCTCCACCATCATCACGCCGTCGTGCTGCTGCTGGAGCCTTCTTCCTCAACCTCTCCTTCCCCCTTGATGGTTCAAGAAGGAGGAGACGTCATCCGTACCGTACGTGTGTTGAACGCGGAGGTGATGTCCGTTCAGCACTTGGTCATCGGTGATCTGAATCACGACGAGTACGACTCCATCATCACCGTTCCCTCGAACGCTTCCATATGCAATCTACAAGTGGTATGTAGATGCAATCTCTCTCCCATGACTTGTTGCTTAGATGAACTCATAGATGGATCTTGGTGAAACCGTAGGAAAATTTTTAATTTTCTGCAACGTTCCCCAACACTGAAGACATTGGTCGTCATGACAATGTTGAAGATGATGAAGTTCTTCCTCAGATCGAATACAATGTGGTATCATCGCCTGTTCGTACGAACAGCGAACTCATCAGCATTGGTCGTCCTTTGATGCCAATTGCACAGGATGATTCATGGGCTGATCGCCCGCAAGAACAAGACTCCCCCAACACTCCCCAACAACAACAAGTCACAACATCCATACAAGTTGAAGAGGATGAGGGCCTGCCCACTCCATCTCCAAAAGCGTCGCCAGTACTTCAAAGGCTTCACAAAGGACCAAGGCCTCAAGATCCTCTTCCGAGTGTTCCAGAAGGAGAAGTGCATCATCAACCTATCGCACGTCAAGTGTTTTCAGAAGCCACTCTTGCTGTGAATGTCTCTGCGTCTGAAGCACCTGCTGCTGAAGACAATCCGGCTGCATCAGCCGATGAAGAGCGTCAAGAAGAACGTGTCTCTACTCCCCCCATTCCTGAAGAAATAGTTCATGAAGTGAACGTGTCAATGCCTGACCCTCCAGCACCTCAAGTGGAGGTTGAAAATTCTGAAGCTGCCACAACCAACGCAAGTGAAGCCAATGACATTGTCATGGTTGAAGCTAAAGTGTAGCTTGCAACAACCAGTGTGCCTGACGCTAATGCGGCCACTGCACCTGAAACTAGTGAGGCTACTGCTTCTGAAGCACCTGTTGTGCAGCCTGAAGCCTCAGTTGCTGCCACTGCTCCTGTTCCGCCACCAAGGCCCTATACAATTGAGCAGGCATATAACCACGGAGAGCTAACAACAGTCAGATGGCCCGTTCTGGTCCCTCCGCCTAATGTCTCTGGTCCTCAATTTGACTATCATGTTGAGCATAGACCTCAAGTCCAGAAGCCCAAGCCAAGACTGCCAAGGTTTCCTGGTACTGCCACCGTTGTCGGGTCCTTCAATGCAAATGGCTTCAAGAGCCACAACACATTCTTTGATAGCTCAAAGAACCCCTACACGAAGCCAAGAATTGCATCAGATCGGTTCTGGAGTCATCAGCAGCAAAGCTATTACTCTTGTGCTCTGTATGATCAAGGGCGCATCTTCCCTCATGTGCGCCTCGATACTAAAGCCATTACTAGACTCCCCTGCTTAGAAGAAGCACTTGACTGCTTTCGTGATGCTGGGCTGCTCAGTTTTGTCACAGATAAAGAACACTGGAATGAAGAACTATTGCTTCAATTCTATGCCACACTACACATTCGCGGCTACAACAGAGATACGAAGACTTGGGTTCTCGAGTGGATGACCGGAAACGTTCATCATGAAGCCAAAGCTATGGATATCATCGAGCTTACAGGCATGTCCACTCCCGGAGAACTCTATGAACCTGGCTGTCAACATCATCGCAATGCCCTGGAAAGCATCTTTCATAGGCCTGAACCCAATATGAGTCAGATGCTGAGCATGATGAAGCCTTTGCCCCGTGACGCTGAATATTCAACTGAGTTCTTTGTTGAAGACCTTGAGTATCTGCCACGCACCATATATCACATCATCAGGCAGACTCTATGGCCTATCAAAGGACATTCATCAGTGGCAAAGCTTGAAGGAGCTATGAAGACTTTGGTCTTCTACATTTTCAATGGCATGAGCTTCAATGCACAAGATTTCTTCATCAGACAACTTGCTGCCTCCGGCTCTAATCTCTTTGGTCTGAAGTTTTATGCTCCATGGGTCATGCGCCTCATAAAGCGACACTCTACTGTCAACTATCAACCTTCTGCTCGCAATCATGTGATTTTTCTACCTGAGGTTGATATGTCAGTTGAAGCCATATATCCTGACCCAGCCAAGAAGCCTCTTTGTCTTCAGAATGCCGAGCACCAAAGCTTCACTCAACCCATTGAAGGTGTTCAAGCAGCTACACGAATCTATCCATTGGCTGGAAATACTCGTCTGCCTCATCGAGCACCTACTGAAGCCACTGAAAGCACCATTGCCCAAAGGCCTCGGAAGCGTTCTCGCGTTCTCAATGATCGAGAACTTCTTGTGGCCCTTCACCAAAAACAGGATAAACATCACTTTTGGCTCAAGAGACAGATGCAAAGCCTCTTGGTGGATGTCAATCGCATTCGCAACCTTGCCACCAAGAATGCCTTTGTTGCTCACGAAACTTGCCAGCGATCATGGAAGAGTTTGACCCTGCTTAGTGCTGAAGCAGATCTTCAAGACGATGGCTTCAATGAAATATTTCAGTTTGACTCCACTCCTCCATGGAATGCTGCCTTACGAAGAACTCCATCTCTTGAAGACTCTGAATATTCTTCCTCCGCGGCAACGGTAAATGCCAGAGTGATCAATGATGAAAATGATGCTACTTCACCACCTCCAACTACTACTCCGCGCATCGACACTGCACCAAGTTCATCTGCACCGCCACCCAACGACGACAACCCTGCTGCTTCACCTACTCATCAAGAAGACGAGTAGATGCTCTATGTCTTCAAACCTTTTTGGTCATTACTGACAAAAGGGGGAGAAGCGTATGAGTTGATAGTCTTCAAGCGGGTTCATATGGGCGGTTGCGTTATATTTTGCCTCGTGCTTACAACTCTTGCGTTTTGAAACATTTGGTTCTCTGAGTTGTAACACTTAAACTTGATGGTCGTCTACTACTTATTTGCATTTCCATGTGCGATGATAACTTCCGCACTTAGATCATCTTGCAGACGTCCATTTTTCATTATGCATGTCATCCTATATGATATATCATTTCATTCATGATGAATTATCTTCATAAGTTGAAGTGGATCTCCACAAGTACAACCTGCCATGTGCATTTGCATTCCAAAAGCAAAATTATTTATATGCACATCTTCAGGGGGAGCCCTTGCTACCTATGAAGACAAATTCCTATCCTTTACAATTTCACATACTTTATCCCCGTTGAAAACTTCAACCAGTTTGTCATCAATCACCAAAAAGGGGGAGATTGTAAGTGCATCTAGTGCCACCCCTAGTTGGTTTTGGAGTATTGACGACAAAGTTGGTTGAGGGACTAATGCGTTTGTGAGAATTGCAGGATAACGCGGGTAGTGTCCCTCATTGATTCGGTTTACCTACCGGAGATGACCCCTAAAAATGTATGAAGACATTGACGATAATGGTCGTATGAGAAGATATTCATATTGAAGACTATGACATGAGAAGACATTGCGTGAAGACTATGGAGCATGAAGACTATGTGGTTTCGTTGTTTCCTTTTCTTCTTTGTTGAGTCATTGGAACCACCGTACTGTTAAGTGGGGTCCAAGTGAACTAAGTCAGAGTGACTGAAGTGATGCTCAACCCAAATCCTATGTCTTCGAGCGAAGACAATGAGAGCAAATCTTATCCAGAGTTGGATGAGTCAGCTTTGCTTGTAGCCCAAGTAAAGTTGCCGTGTGTGTTTGAAATCTGACCATTGGAACACGTGTCAGTTCCTTAGTGACCCAGGGTCATTTCGGACAAATCAGGTCGGGTTGCCTAGTGGCTATAAATAGCCCACCCCCTACACCATAAATTGGTGGCTGCTCAGAGTTAGTATACGGCTTTTGTCGTTTGAGAGCAACCCACCTCGAAGCATTTGAGAGAGAGAAATCCTTGCGAGGACAAAGCCCAAACACCCAGAGCCAAAGAGTGTTAGGCATCACTGAAGTCTTTCTGTCTATGTGACCTGAAGACTTATTACACTTGAGGACTGTGTATCCTCCAGCCGGTTAGGCATCGCGTTCTAAGCATCCAAGAGTCATTGTGGATTGCCGGATGAACGAAGTCTGTGAAGGTTTGGAAGTCTACCTTGAAGACTTACCAGAGTGATTGGGCGAGGACTAAGTGACCTTAGCTCAAGGGGAATAAGGTGAAGACACGGTCTTCTAAGTTGAATCGCAGCCTCCCTAACCAGACGTACAGTTGTCATAGCAACTGGAACTGGTCCAACAAATCATGTGTCTTCAACAAGCAACTGGTTCTATCTCTTCCCTCCTTTACTTGAGTTTGTCTTTGTGAAGTCATTGCTTATCGTCTTATCTGATTGACTTCATTGCTTGACTACTATTGTTGATTGGCTTCATACTATCTTCCATCCTGATCCTACTACCTAGCTGCTATTAATCTTCGAACGTTAATGCTATTGCATTTTTAATTATGGCTTGCTTGTTGTAGTTTATCTTCTGCTGCATATCAATTAGGTTGTTTCCATTGTTTGTCTTCGAAACTTCCATGTTTTGAAGACTTTCATAAAAATCGCCTATTCACCCCCCCCCCCTCTAGTCGATAACTAGCACTTTCAATTCCCTATGCCTCAGCCATAGGTTCTATAATGTATGCCATGCTGTGCACCAGATCTGTTGCATACCCTACCACTAAGTATTGGCAAGGGGGTGCAATAGTGATCTAGGAGTAGATTAATGGACATCGGTCAAGAATATCCTTAGTAAAGACTAAGGAGATGTTTCTCGATTATGAAGGTGATAAAAGAGTTCGTCGTAAAGAGTTACATCGATGCAAGCTTTTACACCGATCCAGATGACTCTAAGTCTCAATCTGGATACATATTAAAAGTGGGAGCAATTAGTTAGAGTAGCTCCGTGCAGAGCATTGTAAACATAGAATATTTGCAAAATACATACGACTCTGAATGTGACAGACCCGTTGACTAAACTTCTCTCACGAACAAAAAACATGATCATACCTTAGTACTCTTTGGGTGTTAATCACATAGCGATGTGAACTATATTATTGACTCTAGTAAACCCTTTGGGTGTTGATCACATGATGATGTGAACTATGGGTGTTAATCACATGCAGATGTGAATATTAGTGTTAAATCATATGGTAATGTGAACTAGATTATTGACTCTAGTCCAAGTGGGAGACTGAAGGAAATATGCCCTAGAGGCAATAATAAAGTTATTATTTATTTCCTTATATCATGATAAATGTTTATTATTCATGCTAGAATTGTATTAACCGGAAACATAATACATGTGTGAATACATAGACAAACATAGTGTCACTAGTATGCCTCTACTTGACTAGCTCGTGAATCAAAGATGGTTAAGTTTCCTAGCCATGGACAAAAGAGTTGTCATTTGATTAACGGGATCACATCATTAGGAGAATGATGTGATTGACTTGACCCATTCTGTTAGCATAGCACCCGATCGTTTAGTATATTGCTATTGCTTTCTTCATGACTTATACATGTTCCAATGACTATGAGATTATGCAACTCCCGTTTACCGGAAGAACACTTTGTGTGCTACCAAACGTCACAAGGAATTGGGTGATTATAAAGGAGCTCTACAGGTGTATCCGAAGGTACATGTTGGGTTGGCGTATTTCGAGATTAGGATTTGTCACTCCGATTGTCGGAGAGGTATCTCTAGGCCCTCTCGGTAATGCACATCACTATAAGCCTTGCAAGCAATGTGACTAATGAGTTAGTTGTGAGATGATGTATTACGGAACAAGTAAAGAGACTTGCCGGTAACGAGATTGAACTAGGTATTGGATACCGACGATCGAATCTCGGGTAAGTAACATACCGATGACAAAGGGAACAACATATGTTGTTATGCGGTTTGACCGATAAAGATATTCGTAGAATATGTGGGAGCCAATATGAGCATCCAGGTTCCGCTATTGGTTATTGATCGGAGACGTGTCTCGGTCATGTCTACATAGTTCTCGAACCAGTAGGGTCCGCACGCTTAAGGTTTCGATGACAGTTATATTATGAGTTTATGAGTTTTGATGTACCGAAGGAGTTCGGAGTCCCGGATGAGATCGGGGACATGACGAGGAGTCTCGAAATGGTTGAGACGTAAAGATCGATATATTGGACGACTATATTCGGAGTTCGGAAAGGTTCCGAGTGATTCGGGTATTTTTCGGAGTACCGGAGAGTTACGGGAATTCGCCGGGGAGTATATGGGCCTTATTGGGCTTTAGGGGAAAGAGAGAGGAGAGGCTGGGCGCCCCCCCAAGGCCTAGTCCGAATTGGACTAGGGGGAGGGGCTGCGCCCCCTCCTTCCTTCTCTTCTCTTCCCCCTTTCCTTGACTCCTACTCCTACTACTTGGAAGGGGGGGAATCCTACTCCCGGTGGGAGTAGGACTCCTCCTTGGCGCGCCCTCCTTGGCCGGCCGCCCCCTTCCCCTTGGCTCCTTTATATATGGGGGCAGGGGGGCACCCCATAACACACAAGTTGATCTTCGTGATCGTTCCTTAGCCGTGTGCGGTGCCCTCCTCCACCATATTCCACCTCGGTCATATCGTAGCGGTGCTTAGGCGAAGCCCTGCATCGGTAGAACATCATCATCGTCACCACGCCATCGTGCTGACGGAACTCATCCCCGACACCCTGCTGGATCGGGGTCCTGGGATCGTCATCGAGCTGAACGTGTGCTGAACTCGGAGGTGCCGTACGTTCAGTGCTTGGATCGGTCGGATCGTGAAGACGTACGACTACATCAACCACGTTGTCATAACGCTTCCGCTTTCGGTCTACGAGGGTACGTAGACACACTCTCCTCGCTCGTTGCTATGCATCACCATGATCTTGCGTGTGCATAGGATTTTTTTTGAAATTACTACGTTCCCCAACACTAACCAATAGACACAGTCACATGGGATCAGTTTCAGCAGGCTTTCCATACCACTCATGTTTCAGCAGGAGCTATGGCCATGAAGAAGCGTGAGATTCACAACTTACGCCAGGGAGGACGTACAGTTGGCCAGTATGTGGATGACTTCAGTAAGCTAGCACGTTATGCCCTAGATGACGTTGCTACGGATGCAGCTAAGCAAGAGAAGTTTCTGGAAGGACTGAATGATGAGCTGAGTATGCAGTTGATGGTTGCAAGTTTCAATAACTACCAGGGGTTGGTAGATAGAGCTCTCATGATTGAAGGGAAGCAGCAACAGATCGAAAACCGCAAGAGGAAGTATGGACAAGGGAAGTACAATTCTGGAGCTCAGCAGAAGCCACGTTTCACCCTGAAATCGGGAGGACAGTTCCAGCATACCCATGGAGGTGGTAGCTCACACAGCCATAATGGTTCCAAGAATGGTAATGGGAATGGAGGAAGCAATGGCCAGAACCGTACCATCCCTCAACACCAGCCAAGAGAGATTTGAGTTAAGTCACTTGCTTTAAGTGCCAGAAGACTGGACATTACGCCAATGAATGTCCTGAAGGTCAGAATTGGAAATGGCAATGGAAGCTCTGGGAAGAAGCCGAACCCTTTCAACCGGGGACAGGTGAACCACGTTAATGTGGAGGAGATTGAAGCCCAACCAGATGCAGTAATAGGTAAGTTTTTGGTTAAGTCATTTACTGCACTCATTCTTTTCGATACTGGTGCATCACATTCATGCATATCAAGGGGATTTGTGGATAAGTATAAACTGCCCACCAAGGTTCTAGGAACACCCATGCTAGTAACCTCACCAGGAGCGGAGTATATGGCCAGTCGAGGATGTTTTCAAGTGCCATTGAGAATAGGCAAGCGTGTCTTCCCCTCAGATTTAATCATTTTGGAATCTCAAGGTTTGGATGTGATTATGGGTATGGATTGGCTATCGATGTATGGAGGAAACATCGATTGCGCCAGTAAGTCGATTTTGCTTACTACCCCAGAAGGGAGAAGGATGAGGTATGTATCAAGACATGAGCCGAAGAGGATGCACGTAAATTCCTTATCAGGAGTTGTGCAGGAGGAAGTACCAGTAGTGAAGGATTTTCCTTATGTATTTCTAGAAGAGTTGCCAGGCATGCCACCGGATAGAGACATTGAGTTTTTGATTGAGCTTTTGCCACGCACAGGACCAATATCCAAGAGACCATACAGGATGCTGGCAAAAGATTTGGAGGAGATTAAGAATCAGATTAAGGATTTACTGGATAAAGGTTATATTCGCCCAAGTTCTTCGCCTTGGGGATCGCCAATACTTCTAGTGGAGAAGAAGGACGGGTCATTGAGGATGGTTGTTGACTATCGAGGATTGAATGCAGTAAAAATCAAGAACAAGTACCAACTGCCAATGATCAATGACCTGTTTGACCAATTGCAAGGAGCAAAGGTATTTTCCAAGATCGATTTGCGATCATGATACCATCAGTTGAAGATTCAAGAGCAGGATATACCTAAGACGGCTTTTACCACCAGGTATGGGTTGTACGAGTATACTATTATGTCATTTGGTCTGACTAACGCACTTGCCTATTTCATGAACATGATGAACAAGGTGTTTATGGAGTTTCTGGATAAGTTCGTCGTGGTGTTCATTGATGATATTTTGGTCTACTCAAAGAATGAAGAAGAGCACAAGGAGCATTTGCATTTGGTATTGGAGAAACTCAGAGAACACCAGTTATACGCCAAGTTCGGCAAGTGTGAATTTTGGTTGAAGGAAGTTGGATTCCTCGGACATGTTACATCCAAAGAAGGAATAGCAGTAGACCCCACAAAGGTTGTCACCATGACAAATTGGGTAGCACCAACGACAGTTGGAGAGATTAGAAGTTTTCTGGGACTGGCAGGATACTACCGGAGATTCATTGAGAATTTCTCTAAGATTGTGAAGCCCATGACGGAATTGTTAAAGAAGGATACCAAGTTCATTTGGACTGAGGAATGTGAGGCCAGTTTCCAGGAGTTGAAGGAACGTCTAGTTACCTCGCCAGTGTTGATTCTGCTAGATCAGAGCAAGGATTACGAGGTGTATTGCGACGCTTCACGTTGAGGACTTGGAGCAGTACTTATGCAGGAGGGAAGAGTTGTTTCGTATGCTTCACGACAGCTTAAATCTCATGAGTTGAATTATGCCACGCATGATTTGGAGTCAGCAGCCGTAGTGCATGCGTTGAAGACTTGGAGACATTTCCTTATCGGAAATCATTGTGAGGTGTACACGGATCACAAGAGTTTGAAGTACATTTTCACGCAGAAGGAGTTGAATCTCAGGCAAAGGAGATGGTTGGAGCTCATCAAATATTATGATATGAGGTTGCAGTATCACCCCGGAAAGGCTAACGTAGTAGCCGATGCGTTGAGCCGTAAGAGCCATGTCAATACACTCATGACCGCAGGGTTGCCAAAGGAGTTAGCCGAGGATCTTTGCGAACTATGTTTAGAGATAGTTCCAAGAGGCTATGTAGCAGCATTGGAGATTCAGTCGACTTTGATGGATAAGATCAGAGAAGCCCAGAAGACCGAAAAGGAAATTGCCGAGATAAAGGAGAAGATGAGCAAAGGTAAAGCTAAAGGTTTTCGAGAGGATGAGCACGATACCTTATGGTTTGAAGACCGTGTTTATGTGCCTAATCACCCGGAGATCAGGAATTTGATTCTACAAGAGGCCCATGATTCATCGTACTCGATTCACCCAGGAAATACCAAGATGTATTTGGATTTGAAGGGCACTTTCTGGTGGACCGGAATGAAGAAGGATATTGCGGAGTATGTAGCAGTTTGTGATGTATGTCAGAGAGTAGAGGCAGAGCATCAGAAGCCAGCAGGATTGTTACAACCAATGATGATACCCGAATGGAAGTGGGATAAACTAAGCATGGATTTTATCACAAGATTGCCCAGGACTCATTCAGGCTATGACTCGATTTGGGTTGTAGTCGATCGTTTGACGAAGGTAGCTCATTTCATCCCAGTGAAGACCACTTACACCAGTGCTAAGTTGGCCAAGATATACATGACCAGGATCGTATGTCTGCATGGAGTTCCGAGGAGCACCGTATCAGATAGAGGAACCCAGTTTACCTCAAAGTTTTGGAATCAGTTGCACGAAACTTTGGGTACCAGGCTAGAGTTCAGTACAACTTTTCATCCACAGACAGATGGACAGACTGAAAGAGTCAATCAGATTTTGGAAGATACACTGAGAGCTTGTGCGCTAGATTACGGATCTAGTTGGGATGACAATTTGCCATATGCAGAGTTCTCTTACAACAACAGTTATCAATCCAGTTTGAAGATGGCCCCTTTTGAAGCCCTATACGGAAGGAGGTGCAGGACCCTGTTATCGTGGGATGAATTTGGAGACCGCCAGTTGTTTGGACCGGATTTGATTAAGGAGTCTGAATAGAAGGTGAAGTTGATTCGCGACAGGCTCAAGGTAGCCCAGTCCAGGCAGAAAAGCTATGCAGATTCAAAATGCAAGGAGACAGTCTACGAAGTCGGAGATAGAGTCTATCTTCGTGTATCACCACTTCGAGGAGATAAGCGTTTTGGAGTTAAGGGAATGTTAGCACCACGTTTTGTGGGACCATACAAAGTTTTGGAGCGTATGGGAGAAGTTGCCTACAAGTTGGAATTGCCTGAGGGATTGTCAGGAGTTCATGATGTGTTCCACGTTTCTCAGTTGAAGAAGTGCCACGCAGAGATGGCTGATATACCGCTAAGAGATACCATGTCGCTAGAGGCAATTCAGTTGGACAGCGATTTGACCTATGAGGAGAAACCAGTTAAGATTCTTGAGTATGCCAGCCGAGTCACCCGCAGCAAGGTTATCAAGTTTTGCAAAGTTCAGTGGAGCCACCACACCGAGGATGAAGCCACCTAGGAGAGAGAGGAAGATCTGCTGAAGGACCACCCTCACCTATTTTCTAGCCAACCCGAATCTCGAGGGCGAGATTCATCTTAAGGGGGGTAGGTTTGTAACATCCCAAATTTTCAATTTGGAATGTTATACAAATAGATCATTATTGCATATCATATTTATTGCATTTTGCCTCGATCCTAGAAATTTTACGCAACTCAAGGACCCATGGAGAGAGTTGGGGATTTTGAAAATTTCATATTTGAGTTTTCTCAAATTTTGGAAATAGGATCATTTGATTTTATTTATTTTATCTTCAATTATTTCAAATTATAAATTATGAGAGAGGGAATAAAATGACTTCCCCAAAATAAAGAAATATTGAGGATTTAATAAAAAAATCAAATAAAATTTATTTTGGATTTTATTGCTATTTTATTTGAATTTAGGAAAAATGCGTGTTTTTCAAAATTGCATTTAGGCTCAAATAAATGTTCATCTAAACCGGCTTGATTTTAAAAGCCAGGGAAATTTTATTTCAGGATTTTTGGAGTCCGTTTAGTATTTCTTTCGTTTGATTTTCTGCACGAAAATTATTTTAAAAAAAGTCAGAACCGACCTTGGGTGGTAACCAGCCAGGACTCCGCCTGGCTGTGGTCTTTTTATACCGCGCCCGGGCCGACCCCAGCCCAAGCCGCGCCCCGCCCCCAGCCCAAGTCGCCGTTGCCGCCAACCCTAACCCTAGCCCGCCGCCGCCCGCCGCCGCCCGCCGTCGCCGCCGGACACGCACCCCAAGGTTGACCCGAGCCACCGCCTTTTTTTAGAAAAATCGTTCGGTTTTTCCGTCGGTTTTTCGTCGGGTTTTTTTAGATCATTTTTATTAGATCATTTTTTCGGTTTAGTTTAATTAGTGAGCGTTCGCTCGTTCATTCATTTTAACAAACGCGTTTATCATTTAGATCCAGATAATGAACGTTCGTTCGTTAATCTGTTCGTCGTTTTTCTTTTTTCTCGGATTTATTCCGCGATTTTTCTGATCGCGGTATCTGATCCGATTTTCGTTTTAGTATAACTTTTCGCTCGTTTATCGGAATCAGGCGATTCAAGCACCTAGAGTTTCGTCTCGAAACCCTCTTTCCGAATAATCTACTCAAACAAGTTTTTGCTTCCGTAAAATTTGACTTAGGTCCAGATTAGTAAGCGAAGCTTGTTTCTTTTGCCATTTGAGTTTTGTTGTTTTGTTCGATTTGATTCTTTTTGCAAACCAGAGTTCTTAAGTTAAACTTTCTGGTTAGATCTCTTATTTGAGTTTTACCTATGCATTATATGAGTACTTAATGTTTGCTTGTTTGTTTGTTCGCGATAGAGTACCCGGATTGCACCGCTTGCTACTTCGAATCCGTAGGTTTCGTGGATCATCAGCAAGGCAAGTAACACTTTGATCATACTTATCTATTACCCAGTTTTATGCATTAGATCAATCCTCAAACAATTGCATGATTAGGATCTGATTAATATGTGGGTTTTGGGAAGTAGATGAGGTAGTACCTATTACCTGTTTTAATATCAAACCCTTGGGAGTTACTTCTACGTTTGCTTATTATGCCATGCTATGCTAGTAGACGTGGATTGGGTGAGTGTATCCATGACAGATGTGAGATTGTTAATTAATGGTTTATTTAAGGTGGTAACTTTAATACACATCTGGGTGGATTGAGGTACCTGGGTATTCCAGGATTGCCTGTTTGTTTTTGGACCGCCACCTAGGCTCAAAGGGATCATAAGATTATTCATGCTAGAAACTTCCGTGTGCAGCCACATGCTATTAACGGCTCTAGCATAGTTGACTAAGTCGTGCGAACTCTTGCAGTGGTAGACTAGCAGATGTAGGGGAAAGTAGGTGTACAGGTCTACCCATCGTAAGGTGCTAGTGCTTCTGAAAGACTATGTCTCGGTCATCCGTTTCTCAAACACCATGTAGTGCGAGAAAACCAACGGAGGAGATCGAGTCGTGTGGGGAAAAGTGCGCAAACCTCTGCAGAGTGTAAAAACTAATCATGATTATTCGTGTCCCCGGTTATGGACATCTTGAGTATCTAGTACTTGGATTATCCTGTGAATCTCAACATGTTATTTTAATTAATATTGTTGGGTTTGTTTAATGATGATTATTTCTAATTGGGATTGAGAATGTTGTCAACCATTCTCAATGTTTAACAACCACAATGATAGTTAAATAAATTTATTCCTTTGCAGTAGGGAAAAGCTGGCTTTATGCAAAAACTGTAACCATAGAGTTTTCCACCAGCCATATATGGATGTAGAATAGCTTTATTCTTTCATTACCCCCTATGTGTCACATTGCCAGCATATTCCATATGCTGACCCGTTTTCGGGCTGCAACGTTCATGTTGCAGACTTTTCAGACGACAAGTAAGATGCCTTAGGATCGTGGTTCTATACACAGTGATGCCGTTGGAGTTGATGGACTCACTTATCTTCCAAGCCTTCCGCTGTTATCGTTATTAGATGGCCTTAAGCCATATTTATTGTAATAAGCTCTCTTTTGAGACATTCGATGTAATAAGTATCTGATTGCTACTCTGTTATAAATCCTTTGAGTATTGTGCGTGTCAGCATTACTGATCCAGGGATGACACTGATGCACAGAGATCAGACTGTTTGAGGTCTGGTCGCTAGAATTCGGACACCGGAAGGGTTCCGGAATGTATTGGGTACATACTAGAGTACCGGAGGGGTTACCGGAACCCCCCGGGGAAAGATATGGGCCGTAGGAAGGAGGCTAACCATCCCACAAGGGCTGGCGTGCCCCCCACAAGGGACGAGGCCGAATTGGACAAGGGGTGGGGCCGGCGCCCCCCTTTCCTTCTCCTACTCCCTCTCCTTCCCCCTTCCCCCTATGGTAAAACGAAAGGGGGGGCGAATCCAACTAGGAGTCCAAGTGGGACTCCTCCCACTTGGCGCGCCTAGGGTCGGCCTCCTCTCCCTCCCTCCTTTACATATGGGGGGTGTCCCTATGAGACACACCAATTGCTCCAAGCCGTGTGCGGCGCCTCACTCCACAGTTTACGACTCCGGTCATATTCTCGCGGTGCTTAGACGAAGCCCTGCGCGGATCACATCACCATCACCGTCACCACACCGTCGTGCTGACAGAACTCATCTACTTCCTTCGACCATTTGCTGGATCAAGATCGCGAGGGACGTCATCGCGCTGAACGTGTGCAGAACTCGGAGGTGTCGTACATTCGGTACTCAATCGGTCGGAACATGAAGGCGTTCTACTACATCAACCGCGTTAAGCAAACGCTTCCGCTTTCGGTCTACCAAGGTACGTGGACACACTCTCCCCCTCTCGTTGCTATGCATCTCCTAGATAGATCTTGCGTGAGCATAGTAAATTTTTAGAAATTGCATGCTATGTTCCCAACACTGACTTCATCTCCAAGTCTCCTGGTTTGCTTCTGGTCCAAGAAAGATCATTGTGAAAGTTTTATTCCGTTTGGACTCCGTTTGGTATTCCTTTTCTGTGAAACTCAAAAATAGGCAAAAAAACAGAAACTGGCACTGGGCTTAGGTTAATAGGTTAGTCCCAAAAATAATATAAAATAGCATATTAATGCATATACAACATCCAAAACACATCCAAAATAATATAATAGCATGGAACAATCAAAAATTATAGATACGTTGGAGACATATCACGCATCACGGCATCGTCCATCGCGTTGCCGGGGAGCGCCTCGGCCTCAACGGGCCGTGGCGCCTTCTTGTTTTCCTCATCGACGAGGTTGATGGCAAAGGCGCGCTTTGGTGGGTTGGCATGCTTGGAAAAGGAGGATGTGCTACAGGTTGCGCTTGTTGCCTCCGTGCATGGCGCGCCGCCTAGGTTTATGCGCAATATCGCTGGGTGGTGGGAAACAAGTGAGCAAATGGTGGGAAACTGTGGCGTGTTCATAAAATGCCATCAATTAATGGAAACTTAGCATAGAAGGAACATCGAGTTAGCACAAGAAGTATATGATGATCAAATGAACACGGACCACACTAGGGAACCCGTCGGTGATGAATTCATCAATCGCAAATGGTTGTATACTCGCAAGTGTTTGCCCACAACACACACGGCTTATTCCATCACAAACAGCTCTGATGGATCAACTGTATGCCACGTATCGCACATTATCAGAAACTAATGCGGTAGACCTTCTTTAACATGTGTTAAAAAATAAAAAAAATAAAAAACATGGACCTCGAGGTTAATTTAATTGATGGGATGGATCATAGAGGTCATTTAATTTGACCCCTATGACCCATCCCATCAGTTATTTTAACATCAAGACAACTTCCCATCCAGTTACCCATCTGATGGCTGCTCCAGCCTGAGCACACTTAACTTGAGAGTTCTCTTAGATGAGCTATTGGTGGAACAACTAGTCCTTGCTGATATAGGATGCCTCTTCGCATCCTTATGTCATACCCGGATGACCGCCCGTCGCCCAATGGCCAATAGATGTTGTGTAGACAGAGCATATCACATACGTCTTATTAGAGGCAATCGTCTGTGTTATTATCGGTCTTCGCACACATTTCTGATTACAAACTTGTTTATCATGTATCACACACATCTTGTTATATTGAACCATTTCTGTTATCTTGGATCAACGCAAACAGTTCATCCAAGTGAACTATTTCCCCTCTATCGCACACACCTTGATATGGCTGACCGTTTCTTTTGTTCCGCCTAATCAAAAACGGTTCATCTGAGTGAACTGTATGTCATATACCGCACACACCTTCATTTGGCTGCCCGTTTCTGTTCTTCTGCCTCATCACAAACGGTTCATTGAATTGAACCGTATGCCCTGCATTGCACAGGCAACTAAAATCTAAATAGTGTTTGATGCATCCGTCATCGCAAACATTTTGCACCTTTTGTGACGATTTTTTACATTACCGTTTGTGATTATTGCATCGCACACAGTTTCGTCGAAGGGTCTCTGACCGTAGTGTCGCGTTAGCAGCCACCTGCAGTAGCGAGGGGCCAAAGAGCCCATGTAAAAAAATAAAAAGAAAAAAAGAGAAGGAAAAGAGAAGGAAAAATGAGAGAAAAAGAGAGAAGGGTCAATGTTACTATCCTTTTCCACACTTGTGCTTCAAAGTAGCATCATGTTCTTCATGATAGAGAGTCTCCTATTTTGTCACTTTCATATATTACTAGTGGGAATTCTTTCATTATAGAACTTGGCTTGTATATTCCAATGATAGGCTTCCTCAAATGCCCTAGGTCTTCGTGAGCAAGTTGGATGCACACCCACTTAGTTTTCTGTTGAGCTTTCATACATTTATAGCTCTAGTGCATCCATTGCATGGCAATCCCTACTCCTTGCATTGCCATCAGTTGATGGGCATCTCCATAGCCTGTTGATTAGCCTCGTCAATGGGAGACTTTATCCTTTTTTGTCTTCTCCACACAACCTCCACCATGGCTCAAAGTATGAACCAATTGCTTGGCTTCTCATCGGGGTTGTGCATGTTAAAAACTTTGTGTTAAGAAGATAGAGCATGACAAGATTATATGATTTTTAGGGAAACTTTCTTTAGCCATGATATTTTGAGAAGACATGATTGCTTGTTAGTATGCTTGAAATATTATTGTTTTTATGTCAATATTAAACTTTTTTTAATCTTATGGATTTGAATCATGCCACATAAATAATTATTACAAGATAAACATTTTAGGTAGCATCCCGCATAAAAATTCTGTTTTTATCATTTACCTACTCGACGACAAGCAGGAATTAAGCTTGGGGATGCTTGATACGTCTCCAACGTATCTATAATTTTTTTATTGTTCCATGCTATTATATTATCCATCTTGGATGTTTTATATGCATTATTATGTTATTTTATATCATTTTTTGGGACTAACCTATTAACCTAGTGCCAAGTGACAGTTGCTGTTTTTTCCTTGTTTTTGTCTTCTACAGAAAATTAATACCAAACCGAGTCCAAATGGAACAAAACTTTTTGAGGATTTTTCTTGGACTAGAAGACACCCAGGAACCTTCGGGAGGGGATAAGAGGGGCCACTAGTTGGCGACAAGCTCAGGAGGCGCCCTAGGCTTGTGGGGCCCCTGATGCCTCTCCAAGCCTAATATCAACTCCATAAATACCCAAATATTCCCCGTATACCATATGGCACACCAAAAAATACTTTTTTGCCACCGCAAGTTTCCGTCCTTGTGAGATCCGATCTAGAGACCTGTTCCGGTACTCTTCCGGAGGGGGGTTCGATCAAGGAGGGCCTCTACATCAACCTTGTTTCCCTTTTCGATGATGTGTGAGTAGTTTACCATAGATGTATGGGTCCATAGCTAGTAGCTAGACGGCTTCTTCTCTCTCTTTGATCTTCAATACAATATTCCCCTCGATGTTCTTGGAGATCTATTCGACGTAATCTTCTTTTGCGTTGCGTTTGTTGAGATCCAATGAATTATGGGTTTATGATCAGATTGTCTATGAATATTATTTGAACTCTTTTATGCATGATTAAGATAGCTTTGTATTTCTGATCGATCTATTGATTTGGTTTGGCCAACTAGATTGATTTTCCTTGCAATGGGAGAGGTGTTTTGTATTGGGTTCAATCTTGCAGTGCTCAATCCTAATGAAAGAAAGGGACATGACAAGTATAGTATTATTACCATTAAGGATAAAAAGGTGGGGTTTATTCATATTGATTGGATCTATCCTTGCTTAAGGCGTTACTCTGTTCTTGTTAACTTAACACACTAGATGCATGCTGGATAGCGGTCGATGTGTGGAGTAATAGTAGTAGATGCAGGCGGGAGTGAGTCTACTTCTCATGGACGTGATACCTATATTCTGATCATTGCCTTAGATATCGTCATAATTATTCACTTTTCTACCAATTGCTCAACAGTAATTTGTTCACCCACTATATGCGTTCTTTCAAGAGACAAGTTATGGCCCGCGGGTCTTTTTCTTATCATAGTATTTTCAGATCTATAAAACCAAAAACCAAATACCTTGCTGCAATTTATTTACCTTCATTTTATTTTTCACTCTTACTTATCTTCTATACCTATCTCTATCAGATTCATCCTTGCAAGTAACCGTGAAGGAATTGACAACACCTTTATCGCGTTGGGTGCAAGTGTTCGTTTGTTTGTGCAAGTGCTACGATTGGAGACGTGTGTGTTCCTCCTACTGGATTGATACCTTGGTTCTTAACTGAGGGAAATACTTATCTCTACTTTCCTGCACCACCCTTTCCCTTTCAAGGGAAATACCAACGCAAGCTCAAGAAGTAGCAGCTTTGTTGATCAAATTTGGATGCTTGCGGACGGTTACAATGCTGGACCAAGAGATCATTCCTACGTGCCCCTGCTGCACACTTTGAACAAGACTAACATTGACGACGGAATCATGGTTAGAATTGTATCTACTCTCAATATCTTCGGATAGTCCAAGTACTTATGTAGATTGCTTAAAGTGTTCAAATTGTGTTATTCCACCAGATCTTCCGCAATGTGTTGTGACTAAGGAGATGGGTGCAAATGGAGATCTGACCATTGTTCTCCATCCCAGAGTGAACATCAGTTCCACTTCATACTCGACTTTAGGACAAAGAGATGGAAGCATCGTCCTTAATGGGTGGCGCAAAGTAGTCGACGTGTACAACATGGACATAGGAGACAAGATGATCTTCGTGCTACACCATGGACGTGCAGGGACATTTTTCTTCCTCTGCTTCATTGCTATTGAACCAGATGAGGAGTAGTTTTGACTCTCTATCATGTTGCCTCAGTGATCGTCCATCTATGTATGTCATGTTTTATGCTACTATTGGTACTGATGTCATGATGATGAACATGTATGTTCTGTGAAGAAATATTCAATGGATTTCGATATGTGCATCTCAACTCTAAACACTAAAAATTTGATTCTGATATGCTATAAACTCTACCATGGTAGAATTTATAAGGTACTATGATCTGAACACAAACAAGCCATTTTGTTATCAATTTTTCTAAACCCGACCAACATTGTTGGTGACACGAAACATTTTCTGTGACACTACAAATCGTCCAGGAAAATTGACATGTCTAGTGATGCCCAAAAGTGTCGCACAATTGCAGGCCAGAATGTCGCTGATGTCTACTACACAACGTTCTCCTTGTAGACATTGTTGGGCCTCCAAGTATAGAGGTTTGTAGGACAGTAGCAAATTTCCCTCAAGTGGATGACCTAATGTAACGCCCCGGAATCCGATGCGCCAGGTGTCTTCCAGTTATTCGCCGTCGTTGCCATGTCATTTCCTTGCATGTTGCATTTTGCCACGTCATCGTCTGCATTTCATCTGCATGTTTTTCAAAACTTGCATCCGTTCGGGTTCCCCCGGTTCTCTCCGTTGTCCGTTCTGAGCCCAACCACACTCGCGCGCGCCCGTCGCCGCTCTCAGACCTTGTTTCGTGAGCGGGATAAAAAAGTTCTCGGAATGGTCCGAGATTTGCCGAGTGGCCTTGGTATATCACCGGTAGACCGCCCGTCAAATTTCGTTTCATTTGGAGGTCGTTTGATGCCCCAATGGTTAACCGAGTTAACCGAAAACCACTTCTCTTTGCAGCCCAGCACCTCTTCACAAAGCCCACCTAGCCCATCTAACTCCCCTCCATCCTCTCCGCCGTTCGATCATGATTGTGTGGGCGAAAACTGCTCCTCATTTGGACACACCTAGCTCTCTCTACCTATAAATAAACACCCCCACCCCTCAAAAAATCTCGCAGTCCAAACCCTAGCCTTCCTCTTCCTCGCGCCGCCGGACGTGTCCACTCGCGCCGGACATGTCCACCGCCCCGTAGCCATGTAGCTCCGGCCAATCCTGTGGCGCCACATCGTCGCCGCCGCCGCCCTCCACCACTCCCACGCCGCCACGTCGCCGCCGCCGCCCTTCACCACTCCCGCGCCGTCATGTCGCCGCCGCCAGTGCCTCACTTCGCCGCACCACCCGGGGCCCAGATCCGGCCCGCCCCGGGCCGAACCGGGCCGCGCCGGGCCCGTCCTCCGCCGCCGCTCGCCCGCGCTGGCTCCTGGCCGCGCCACCGCCCGCCATCGTGCCTCGCCGCCTTCGCCGCCCCTCCGCTCCCGCACCGCCGCTCGCCGCCTCGCCGGCGAGCGCCACCGCCCCGACGCCCGGCGAGATCCACGCCCCACGCCGACGCCCCTCCGTCGTCCGCCGCCGCCTCGGACCGCCTCCGGTCACCGCCCTGCCGCCCGTTGCCGTTCGCCGTGCTGCCCGAGCACCCCGCGCCTCCGGTCGCCGCCCCACCACCCGTCGCTGTTCGTCGCCGGAGTCCGGCACCCTGCCGCCTCGAGCTCCGCCGGATCCGACGAGATCCGAGAGAAGGCCGGCCGCCGCGCCAGATCCGCTCCGCTGCGCCCGATCCGCTACTCCAACCCGATCCGCGGCCCTGACCCGGTCCACTCCGCGAGGTGGTTATTTTTTCTCCATGTCCCTAGAAAATCAAATCATGTGCATATGTTTGACCTGCCATAATTTCTTGCCTTTTGCTCCTTTTGCATGCATGATATGTCAAAATGTTCATTGTGAGATGCTCTTTATTTCATTTCACTGTGCCATGCTTGTTTGAGTTCATCTTGATGCCTTAATCATTGTTGCAAGAGTGTTATATAATGTTAATCTGCTGAGACTGTTATAACTTGCTTTTTTGTCATTTTCGTTGCATTTTGTGTGTGCATCCTTTGGGCATGATGTCTACATGTTTTAGGAGAATATTCATGCCATCTTTACAGTGGTGCAATCCATGTATTTTTGTATGCCTTGTGGTGAGTGCATCAAGCTTGTGAAGTGGGCTACTTGCTGTTACTGTTTTACTAGGCTGAATATGTTATATCATGAGGCTGAATCTGTTTTATTCTACATGTTATGCTCTATCCATCCATGCCCTTGGTTGCAATTATGGCCTGCTGTAGCTTGCTGTTATCATGCTCCAAACTTGATAAATAATATTTCTGTCAGCCTGTTAACATGAAGTTCAGTTTTGCCATGTGTCTTGCTAGTGATCCCTGCACCCTATGACTATTCTCTTGCCAAGTTTAGCTCTATAAATATGCCTTATTACTGTTGGTCACCTTGTGATGCCATGTATTGCTCTGTGATGAGTTGTACAAGCTCACCAGCATGCCTACTTATCGTTGTTCCTACCATGTCTGAATCTGTCATATCATTTGCCATGTTTGCATGGATTCTACCATCTTTTATGTTGATCTTTGGAATAAGTTCAGTAAGGGAGTTTTGTTAATTGCTTTTAGTAATAGCATGCAATGCCTTTGTTTGCCATTATAAGTTCCTGTAGCATGTTATTTGATAGCTCTAAACATTGCAACCTGATGTTATTTCTGACATGTCCAGTGATTTCTGCCGTCTGTGAAACTGTTATTATTTGCAATTTTGCCATGACCTTTTGAGCATGTTCTAGTGATTTCTGGAGATATCTCAGTGTTCATGTTTTGTAATGCTTTACATGTACATCATGTCCATGCCTTTTGTTTTCATGTTGAGGTGCTGTAGTATATTGTTCTGATGCTTGCTAGATGCCTAGTTGCTATTTTCGACAGCTTGTCCTTTATACTTGTTTCATGTGTATGTGTTGAACCGTTGCTCCGTTTTGAGTGTGCTCTATATGTAACTTGCTTAATTTTGCATATAGTTTCATGTTACTTTGTTGCATCCATGTTTTGAATGTGTTTGCTTGATGTTGTATGCATTTTGCATCAATGCCATGTTTAACTTGTTTTGCTCATATCTTCTAGGTCGTTGCTCCGAATTAAATGAACTTTATATGTAACTTGACTAGAATTTCGTGTAGATCATCTTGGTGCATTTTAACTTTCTATTTAACAACTTGAACCTAAGGTTTATTCAGATCTGGACCAATTCCAAAATTTGCATATGAGGACTTACCGGATTTGTTATATGTTGTTTCCGGCCTCATTTAAACTTGCTTTGATATGTTGCTCTTGTATGCATCATCGCTTGCCATGAGTAGCATCATATAGCCTTTGTCATGCATCATACTTGGTTGAGCATCATGTCTTGTCTATGTGTTGTGTGTTTACCTTGTTGTTTGCTTCTTTCCGGATGTGCTCCTTCTTGTTAGTTCCTATTTCGTTGCGATCGTGAGGATCCGTTCGTCTACGCTTGGCTCGTCTTCGTGGCTTCATCCTCTTCATGGACGCGTTCTTCTTCCTAGCGGGATTTCAGGCAAGATGACTATTACCCTGGATCTCACTACTATCATTGCTATGCTGGTTGCTTCGTTCTATCGCTATGCCGCGCTACCTATCACTTGCTCTTCAAGCCTCCTGTTGAGGATATAACTATCGAGTGTAAACCACCCAGGAGGGGCCGGTTCACGTTCATCCATATTGAAGCCCATGAAGATAAAGAAGATGGCGCTCTACTAATAAAGCTTAGAGGCCCAGAGCCTAAAGGCAGACTAGGGCCCGTAGTTGTAAACCGCCATAGTTATCTAACTTGTATCGTAAGACAGGGAAAGGAAGAGACCGAGCCGGACACTTGTATGAGCCGGCCTCAAGACTCTGCAAACCGGCCGGGCATCAACCTGTGTATATAAAGGGATGACCCGGCGGCCAAGAGTCATCGCGGCAAGCTCTACATCGATGATGCAGGCTGGGGCCCCGAGGCCGGCTCAATCGAGTACGGGTATCGGGTCCCCTTTGGCGGAATTCATGTATTCATCGGCAAGATCGGCGAACCGGGCCCTGAGCCGGACATCTCCACCGACCTCGTCGAGACGGCTCAGCATGCAAGTCCTGCCTGGGTTCAGCCTGCCATGAAGCGTGCGTTTGTAGGGTTCATCCATGGTGCGGAATCTGAACCGGTGTCTGACGGTGAGACGGCCATCTACTCCGATGGTGAATCATCCACTGGCGAAACCGACTCGCTGTACCAGTTGCAAGATGGCCGGATTGGGGGATATTCCGATGGCGACGGTATTTCGGGCCCCTTCGAACCGCCAAACCGGGTTGCAATCTTCATGGCCGGTACGCAGCCCACCGTGCAATCTTCATCCACAGCAGCAATGATTTCCGGATCGGCAGCTGCGGCAGGAGGCCCGGCGCGTCGGCCGGCTCAAGCTCTTGCCGGTTTGCTGGACGCCTTGACGGCATTGTTGACCACAGTGGTAACCCCGGAGACTCAAGTTCAGCATAATGCGGATGTTACGAAGCTAAAGGATCAGATAGCTCAGGCCAAGGCAGACTTGACGGCTGAGGAGGCCAGGATGGATGAAGAGCGGGCCGCTTTAGATGCCCAATCACAACAGATTCAGGCGCAGAACTACCGGCTTATGTTGGATCAGAATGCGTCAAACGACATGATGAGGAGGAAGTATCGATCTCGTCTGCCGCAGATTTATGAGGGTATGAACCTCTTCAGCACGCTAGGAGCCGGACCTAGTAATCCGGTAGCAGTGAACCGGACCGAGGCACCTGGGGCGGCGCCGGATCAGCCACGGGTGGTGGACCCGCCTCGACGGACGGACAAACCGCCGCAATATGTAACAACGCCACCAGGTCACTTCTCTAGCCCTTTGGATAACATGATCGCTGCAGCATCGTGTTTGGCAGTTATTCCGATGGAGGGTGACTCACTAGCGGCGATTGAGACACGACGGGCCAGGGATCTTCTTCAAACCGCTGTTGTGCAGCAGCAGGCTTATTCCTACAGCCGGGACAGAATACATTCAACCCCTCGTCCGAGCAAGAGTTATAGCAGGCACATGGATGAACCGACCGTGTCAAGCAGTGCGCGGCGTCGTGATGCCCCTCGAGGGCCTAATCCGGCGAACGACGGTTTGAATGCTCAGGATGTGGTGAACAATGGCAGAGCACGGCACGAGGTAGAGTTAGCAGCCCAGTTGGCTGCGCAGTACCAGAATCAACCCGCTCCGGTTCAGCCAGCGGCATCAGTTGAGCGTGGTTTGGCTTTTAGCTCTTGGGGAGTACCGTGCCTCACCCCAGCTCTGCGTAATGTGCGGCTGCCCAAAGATTTCAAGGGTCCGCGTAAAGTACCTAATTATACCGCTGATCAGCCCCCTGAGGCGTGGGTTGAAAGTTATGAGATGGCAATGGAGATGTTAGATATGGATGAAGCGGCATGTGCAAAATACTTCACCATGATGTTAGAAGGAACAGCTCGTACCTGGTTGAAGAGTCTGCTTGTTAACTCGATCAGTTCATGGGATGAGTTGAAGGCCAAGTTTAATGCAAACTTAAAGGATACGTGCAAGCAACCCATGTCCATTGTGGATCTGGCGGCTTGTGTCCAAGGAGAGAATGAATCGACAACCCATTGGGTGCGCCGGGTTTCAGAAATTTTGCATTCGTCGGGCCGCATCAATCCGGACACGGCAATTGTGACCTTGGAAGGTAATTGCCGGTTTAAGTCACTGAAGATGAAGTTGGGGCGGCTTAAGCGTCACTGCAATGATATGGTAACACTCATGGCGGCTCTAGTTAAGTATGTTGATTCTGATAACACCAAGGACCCTGATTCTGACGAAGAAAAGCAGGAGAAGGGAAAGAAGAATGCCGGTTCAAAAGGACAGCATAACCAGGCGAGCCACGGGAACAATGGTAAGCGTAAAGCGGACAATTCAGATTTTGTGGCTAACACCAGTATGCAGGGCAATATGCAGCATCGTAAGGGTAAACCGCCCCAACGTGGTGGAGGCATGAATCTAGAACGCTTGTTAAACCAGCCCTGCCCGAAGCACGGGACGAAGGAGGTTCCGGCCACACACCTCTGGAAAGATTGCCACATCATGAGGGAATTCAAAAACTCTGATCTCTTCCAGTATGATCAGGGTCCATCCGGTGGTTCCGGTCTAGGATTTCATGGGCCGGGTTACGGTGGTGGCGGTTCAAACTCAGGATTTCAGAATAATCAGGGCAATCAGAACAATCAAGGTGGTAACAGTCAACAGGGTAATCAGGGGAATCAACAGCAGTCGGGTTATCAGAGCAACCCGAAGCAGTTAAACGATGGACAGTATCATGTCTTCACTACTAGATTGTGCAAGCGCGATCAGAAGCTCCATAAAAGGGCGGTAAACTCTGTTGAACCGGCGGTGCCCCGTTATCTACGCTGGTCTGAACAACCTATTGTCTGGAGCAGGGAGGATCATCCGCCCCGGGTTGACAATCCGGGCCACCTAGCTTTGGTGGTTGCACCGCAGGTTGGAGGTTATAAGTTCACCAAGGTGCTCATGGATGGAGGGAGCAGTATCAATATCTTGTATTATGAAACCTTCCGGCGTATGGGGTTGACAGATAAGAACCTTAGACCGTCAAACACCGTTTTTCACGGTGTGGTGCCTGGTAAATCGGCTTACCCAGTTGGTAAGATAGCTTTGGAGGTGGTTTTTGGAGATGATCATGATTCAAGATCCGAGACGCTGACCTTCGAAGTGGTCAAGATCAGAAGTCCGTACCATGCTTTGTTTGGACGGCCAGTTTATGCTAAATTCATGGCAAGGCCGTGTTATGTTTATCTGCAGCAAAAGATGCCGGGTCATAAAGGGACCATCACGGTTCATGGTAGTCGTAAGATTGCTCTGGAATGCGAGGAAGGTAATGCGGCATATGCTGAATCGGTTTGTGCAACTGAAGAGTTGAAGTTTTATAAGGACAATGTTGATCCGGCAGACATGACCTCTCTAAAGAAGCCCACTATGGAGCATGATCCGGCTTTGAAGTTTAAATCGGTGGATGAGACTAAATTGGTTGATTTTGTTCCTGCGATTCATCCCAGCAGTTCAATATCAGTGTCAACTTGGATCCGAAATAGGAAAGCACGCTCATCGAGTTCATCCATGGGAACCGGGACATCTTTGCATGAAAGCCTTCTGACATGCCAGGTGTACCGAGGGAACTCGCTGAGCACACTCTTAATATTGATCCGAAATTCAAACCGGTCAAACAGTTTCTTCGCCACTTTAATGAGGAGCGGCGCAAGGCCATTGGTGAAGAGGTAGCCCGCCTATTGGCAGCAGGGTTTATTTTGGAAGTGTTTCACCCATAGTGGTTGGCTAATCCGGTGCTGGTACTTAAGAAAAACGGCACTTGGCGTATGTGTGTGGATTACACAGATTTGAACAAAGCTTGCCCAGCTGATCCCTTTGCCCTCCCTCATATTGATCAAATCATTGATGCCACGGCGGGTTGTGAGCGTTTGAGCTTCTTGGATGCTTATTCTGGTTATCATCAGATCAAGATCGCGGTTAAGGACCAGGAGAAGACATCTTTCATCACTCCCTTTGGAGCCTTCTATTATGTGTCTATGCCCTTTGGGCTCAAGAGTGCCCAGGCAACTTATCAACGCTGTGTGCAGAATTGTCTTCATACTCAGATTGGACGCATATGCCTATGTGGATGATATTGTGGTCAAATCCAGGAAGGCAGAGACACTCATAACTGATTTGCAAGAAACCTTTGATAATCTGAGAGTTTATAAAGTGATGCTCAATCCGGCTAAATGTGTATTTGCTGTACCGGCTGGCAAGCTCTTGGGATTCTTGGTGTCCAACCGGGACATTGAGGCTAATCCGGAAAAGATCAAGGCTATCACATCCCTGGCTAAACCAGCATGTATCAATGATGTTCAATGTTTGGCGGGTCGCATTGCGGCTTTGAGCCAGTTTATCAGCGGGTTGGGAGAAAAGGCGATCCCTTTGTATCAGATGTTGAAGAAGACAGCCAGCTTTGTCTGGAGCGATGCTGCTGATGCGGCGTTTGAGGACTTGAAGAAGCAGTTAGCTGAACCGCCGGTTCTTGCTGCTCCAGTTGATAAGGAGCCGCTGCTGTTATATGTGGCTGCTAATGCCCGGGCTGTCAGTGTAGCTATTGTGGTGGAGCGCAAGGAGGCTGGGAAGGAGTACCCGGTTCAAAGGCCGGTTTATTATATCAGCGAAGTGCTCATTGAGTCAAAGCAAAGATATCTACATTGGCAGAAGCTGGTGTATGGAGTTTTTATGGCAAGTCGGAAGCTTAAGCAGTACTTTCAAGGTCATCCCATCAGAGTGGTCAGTTCTGCTCCTTTGGGGGATATAATCCAGAACAGGGAGGCAACTGGTCGGGTTGCTAAGTGGGCTATTGAGCTTGGACCACACGGTTTGAGGTATATGCCTCGAACATCAATCAAATCCCAGGCCCTTGTGGATTTCATCAATGATTGGACAGAGTTGCAGATACCGGAGGACAAACCGGACAGCACATACTGGACTATCCACTTTGAGGATCTAGGCAATTGGAGGGCTCGGGGGCTGGAGTTGTCCTTACTTCCCCTCGAGGTGATAAAATTCATTATGTTCTTCGCTTAATGTTCCCTTGTACTAACAATACAGCTGAGTATGAAGCCTTACTCCATGGTCTTCGAGTGGCTAAGGAAATGAACTTAAGCCGAGTACGATGCTTTGGAGACTCGGATCTGGTAGCCCAGCAAGTTTCCGGTACTTGGGATTCCAAGGATCCACTCATGGCGGCTTACCGGCGAGAGGTGGATACTGTTGCTGGTCACTTCAAGGGTTATCAAGTGGAGCACATTGATCGGCGCAAAAATGAGGCAATTGATGCTTTAAGCCGGCTGGGATCTCAGCGTAAACCGGTGCCACCCAATACCTTTCTGGATGTCTTGCACAACCCGTCGGTCCAGTTGCCTACAGAGGAGGACCTCGCTATTCCTGATCCGAAGGCACAGTTGGTGGCCGCTTTACATATCATTCTGGATTGGACGGTTCCATACTTGGCATATATGAACCGGCGTGAGTTGCCAGAAGATGAAGTTTTGGCCAGGCAGATAGTCCGGCGATCCAAGTCCATGGTTGTTTACAACAGCAAGTTACACCGTTGCAGTGTTTCTGGTGCGTTCCAACGTTGTGTTTCTCCTGAAGAAGGTCGTGAGATTCTACGAGAGATCCACGAAGGAGACTGTGGTCATCACGCCGGTTCAAAATCCTTAGTTGCTAAAGCATTTCGTCATGGCTTCTATTGGCTGACGGCTCATGCTGATGCTGAGGACTTGGTAAGACGGTGCGACAGTTGTCAGAAATTTTCACGACGAGCTCATGTTCCGGCTCAGGAGATACGGATGATTCCCATCACCTGGCCGTTTGCTACTTGGGGGCTTGACACGGTAGGGCCTTTCAAGCGATCCAAAGATAAGAAGACCCACCTGTTGGTGGCGGTTGACAAGTTTACTAAATGGGTTGAAGCGGAGCCAGTAAGCAAGTGTGACGCAGCCACGGCGGTTTAATTCATCAAAAAGGTGATCTTTCGTTTCGGTTTTCCATACAGCATCATCACAGATAATGGCATGAACCTCTCCAAAGGCGAGATGGAGGACTTTTGTCAACGAGAGCACATCCGTCTTGACGTGGCGTCTGTGGCTCACCCCCAATCTAATGGTCAAGCTGAGAGAGTCAATCAGGAAATCTTGAAGGGCATCAAGCCCCGGCTTATGATTCCTTTAAAGAGGACGTCGGGTTGTTGGGTGGAGGAATTACCATCTGTGTTATGGAGTATAAACACCACCCCAAACCGGTCTATAGGTTATACACCTTTCTTCATGGTTTACGGGGCAGAGGCAGTACTCCAAAGGTGATATTCATCATGCCTCGTCCCGGGTTGCCAATTATGTTGAAGCGGACAACGAGCAAGCACGTCAAGAAGCATTGGACCTGTTAGATGAAAAACGGGACATGGCGTTGGCTCGTTCGACGGTTTACCAGCAAGACCTGCGCGTTATCGCAGCCGCCGGGTTAGAACAAGAACCTTTCAAGAAGGTGACTTAGTGCTCCGGCTCATCCAGGATCAAACCGATATGCACAAGTTATCCCCACCTTGGGAAGGGCCCTTTATGGTCAGCAAGAATCTGCACAACGGATCATACTACCTCATCGACGTTCGCGAGCACAAGGACTCAAGGAAATCGGAGGAGGAGACCCGTCGGCCGTGGAATATCGCTCTTCTACGGCCTTACTACACCTGAGCCATAGGCTCTCACTATGTACATATTTTAACAAGGTATATATTATGATTAATATAATAAACCGGCATCCTTGCTACAAGCAGGGCCTCTGCCGTTCTTCCAATATTTATTGGTTACAAGGGGGCTTCTGCTTACAAAGCGACGTCCTGTTTTGTCCATTAAACCGGCTATCATGCCACAATACAGCTTAGGAGCTTCACACCCAAGGGGCCAAAGAGAGTATCTATCTATTTATATTAAAAAGTATTTGATGGGGTTACCAGAATAAAGATAATTAGCTTAGAAAATCTCACAATAATTAGAAATATCTGACCTTTAATTCGGTGTGCGTATACCAAGTCAATAAAGTACAACCGTTAGATCTTCATAAACCAGGTGGGACCATACCATGAGATAAGGACTTCACGTTCAGTTTCACGAACCCAGGCAAGACCACCCCATGAGGGATCAGATTTCACAATCCCAGGTTGGACGTTCAACAAAAAAACATACAATGTTAAAGAAACGCATACAAGTTGGGTCATCCCACACGAACATGATTTTTGCATCTCCCACACGTACAGATTGTACCATACCATGAGCGATGAGACAATTCCCAAAAAACTAACGCATGCAGCATGCAGATACAATATCCCCAAACAAATCCAAACTATCATCAATAATGTACAAAGATTCAATCTCTGCAAACAGAATATCTCTCTTTCCATCGTGCAAACTTGGTAAACTCAGACATCCCTAGACTACCTCCCCATGCAATGCTTCCACGGCGTCAGAGGTTCATTGTCCTCTAGGTTTTAGGGTACAATTTCTACATCATCTTCCTCCGGCGAACAACACTTTGAGGTCAACTTTTCCCAACCAGTGGCACTTCAGAATTGTCTTCCTCCAGCGGGCACAAGCAAGCTCCATCGAGCAATCAGACCATATCAAGTAAGTACAATCTGCAAAGCCTCAGAGGTTCATTGTCCTCTAGGTTTTAGGGTACAATTTCTACATTATCTTCCTCTAACGAACAACACTTCGATGTCCACTTCCAACAACCAGTGGCACTTCAGAATTGTCTTCCTCCAGCGGGCACAAGCTAGCTCCGTCGAGCAATCAGACCATACCAAGTAAGTACAATCTGTAAAAAAAATAGATGAGGCATGTTAATGGATCAATTATAGTTCAATAATGCTCAAGCAACGCTCATCTAAAAAGATTTCACATGTTACCTCAGAAGGTTGATTATGTAGAATTCTATATGTGTGGGTTCCTATCTTAATGGTGTAGCGTTCATGCTTTTTACTCATCTAGAGAAGGCTGATGTCATGAATGGTGCATCCAGTGTATTCACGTTAAGGTTGTACACTATAAATTAGAATTATACTACAACTATAACAGAAACAAGTGGGATTGCTTGCTGCGACATAGAGTAACATATATGGTACATCAGATGGTTTTCATATTATAGATCAGACCTCTTAAGGGATCAATAATACTTCAATTATACTGTTGGCAGTGCTAATCTTAAAAGATTAGACATGTTACCTCACAAGGTTTGTTATGTAGAAACAAAAGAAATTATGAAGTGTATTCTACATTAAGTAATGCAATTCTATAGGTATGGGTTCCTATCTTAATGGTTGCACGTTCATATCTTAATGGTTGCAACTTGCACGTTCATACTTTTATTCATCTACAGAAAGTTGATGCCATGGATGTTGGTTCTAGTGTATTCATGTTAAAGATAATATACTCTAGAAGACTAGATCCATACTACATCTATAACAGAAACGAATGGGGTTGCTTGCTGCAATATAGAGAAACATATATAGATAGTTTTCATATTTGACCAACCTCAAATTCGATAGTGGGTTCCTGTCGTAATGCCAGCAGCTTCATCTGAAACAAAAATTTCAGACCAGCTGTTAATAAAATTGTATTTATTAATCTACTATGATTTCATATATCTATTCCAGTCTAAAAAATCTTCAATCTTTTTTGTTGTCACACAATCACTGGAGGCAGTTGCAACAATATTTTTTGGATTTATAAAGCTTGCATGGCATAACTTACTTTACTAATCAACATTTTGTTCTTATTTTTTAGGGCCTCAAAGAATATGGCACCTACACCATTGAATGCATTGACTACACGAAACGAGACATGGACAATCAAAGTTTTAAGACTTTGGGACACAATTAACTTATTGACTAATGAACTCATTAGCACAGATTGATTTTTATGTATAAGGTGCAAGTATTACATATATAATGTCTCTTAAGTTTTCCTTTACCAAAGTTTGCTAATGTTTTCTCTCTATGTAGGGCAATGTGATCCATGCTTCCATTGGGAGCAAACTGGTCAATAAATTTAAAGCAAAAATTAAAGAGGACTCCATCTACATAGCTAAGACCTTCAAAGTCTGGAAGTATGAAAAATACCGACCATTGAAGGACAATCTTAAAATCAGTTTCTTTTGTATACAACAGTGAAGGAAGTGGATGGAGAAAAATCCAAGTTTTTAGACTACCACTTCGAATTTGCTGATAGTGATACCTTGTAGAGTAGGGTGAATATAGATAAACAGTGCTTAGGTATGAACCAATGTATCAAATAGCGGGCTATGCCAAATAGCAGCAATCCTTCACATCAGCTATAGTGGGGCTATAGTTGGCTATTTCATATTAAAGGAATCTACAAGAGTGCATGGAATATTTTAAAGCGAGCTTCACTTTTGAAAATGACAACAAACTTGAGATGGAATATTCAAATGAAATAGTTGAAGAGGTATGCACATGCACATTTTAGTATTTTAAATGGTTTATGAACTTATAAAGTCAATACGTTCTTTATAGGGCATACTGGAAAGGCAAGATACACAGGGTTCTTCAAATTCTATTACACAGAAGTCATATAATGAGGTATTGCCACTAATTAATGGTTTAGCTGTCACAAGTGTGCACATTTTTCTTTAAAATATTAAAAAATAATTTTACTTTTATCGGGCAACCACTCTTCCAAGACTACGACAAAAGATGAGAACAAGGATATGTGCAGAAAGGTAACTTCTAAATCATCTAAAAAAACAACAACAATGGAGGACAAAGAGACAGAAGTCTAGCAAAAATATGAAAAAGATGTGTCAATGTTTTCTTCCGGTAATAGCAGAAAACTAATTGTTAAAACTGAAGCTCCTGATGACAAGGTAACAAATTGAAAACATTTTCACCCTGTATATGCATTAATAGTTTTTACGGCGTATTTATTTATGACATCACAAACCACACAGGCAGAGCCAAAAACTGTTTCGCAGAAGATAAAACGAGAGACAAAATGTAAGAGATGTAAACAGGATTTGAAAAGAAAGGCTTCGTGAAATAACAAAAAGTTCTTATAGAGAAAAATCTGTTCGATAGGTATTCGTTCAAATTATTTTCCCTCTTCTGTATATATTAATACTACTATTATTTCATGATACCGCCTATGTTTTTAAGGCGGTAAGGCGATCTAAGGCGTTGGGGGGGCGCCTTATCGCCTAGGCGACGCCTAAGCGCCTAAGGCGGACGCCTAAGCGCCTAAGGCGGGCATATTTGTAAGGCGCTGGCGGGGCGCCTTATCGCCTAAGCGTCGCCTAAGCGTCCAAGGCGGGACGCCTTAAAAACAGAGAAACCGCCGACAAAAAACTGGAAAATCTATTTGACAAGGAGGTACGGAACATTTGAGCTGCAGGTTCAGATATAATTACCAAAGAGGATGATTCAGATAAAGATCGCGAACAAAACTATACACATGTCAAAAGGCCCTACCAACAAGAAACCATGAAGAGTTGTGAAAAGAAACAAATCTAGCAGTGAGGTCAAAAGTACATACTTTCTTGTATTGTTTTTAAGATAAACACAAAGTTCCATTCCGTGTTCTAATTTGGATCAGTATAAATTAATATATCGATATAGTACTAATTTTGATTGGTATGTCTGCTCATACATGCAAGTAAATTTTAAAATTTTCATGAACTTATTACTAGCTACTATGTACTACTACCTTATTCAACAGTTATAGAGCACTTACAAAAAAACATATGTTTTTCCGAGATTAGAAAGAAAAATTATGAAATGTTTACCACTAAAAGTCATTTCGTTGATTACATTATACTGAAAAAAGATAAGAAAAAGGGGATAAATTACAGAGTCGGAAAAGGAAAATAGGGACCTTCAGGTCGAACTTTGAAGAATGTTACCGCTGTGAAGGATGAGGATGATGTGCCGGGCTACCTCGAGCAGAAATTGAAACGATGTGTCTGCTTTGCGCACTTGTGAAAGAAAACGTAGCCAGCAATCTCATACTCAAGATAGATTCAAGAGGGCTGCAGGTCCGCAGGAGATGAAATCAACGACCAAAGAAACTGCACGGACGCCGCCGCCGCCCTTTACAAGCCTAGGCGACCGAAGAGGCGTAGGAGGACAAAGACAAGCCGCCGTCCATGCTGAACATGTGCCATAACCAGCTGCGGGGGTGGCTCCAGGTGAGGAAGATAAACCTCCATGAAGCGAATCAGCAAAGAAAGCTGATGGGAGATATCCAGCAGCAGTAATTTTAGAGTGAGAAGCAAGATTTAGGTAAAGAGAAAGGGGATCGGAGGAGATGGATTGGGAAAACAGGAACGGAGAAGTCAAGAAGTCTATAGAATAGGAAAGTGGAGAATAATAATGGTGGGACCAATTAAACTAATGACGTTTTGAAGGAGTAAGTACACACACCTACCTATTGTGAGTGCACGTGTCTCATATTAAGACAAAGGGCAAGACAAAATATATCAAGGTTCTTTGGTAATAAGAATAATGGATTGGTTATAGATAGCCAAAATATAAAGGGTGGCTTATATTTTAACGATATATTATTTGCTCTCCCAGAGTCCTCACTTCGTATTTTTTTAACACAGTACGCTCACCCGTGGTATTGTTGTGCACACCCAAAGAGGGGACATACGGGATAGTTTTCCTACCCTAGCCGCCGCCACGCCAGGCGACTAGGGAGGCGATTTTCTTCCTCCGATCTCAGCCGACCAGGGCGTTGGTCCCCTCTTCCTCCGGCCGCTCCGGCGGCGGGAGGGAGGGGGGACCCCGTTCCTCCGTTCTGTAGTTAGGTTTTGGATTTGTAGGTCATGGTGCGTCGTTGGGGTGATGGGAGCGGCGTCCGAACGAATAAATTTGCCTCAGCTTCACTCCCACACCGGCAGTGCCGTTGATGGCGGCGTCTCGGAGTTGATGGCATCGTGTGATTGCCGATCCTTCAGATCGGCCGTGTTAGGGTTCATGGGTGATGTTGGCGAGGCGGCGACGGCGAATTCATCAGGTGTGTCTCTCCTTCTGCTCTGTCCCCGTTGCTGTGGCGTTGTCTCCGACGTCATGGTGGAGCAGGGAGGTTTTGTCATCCAGGAGTGCGTGCAGACGGTTGTTTGCGCAAGTGACAGCTGGAAGATGGTGCATCCCGTGCTGGGTTTGTGGTTGGTGGCTGACAGTTCTGGTTTTTTCCTTCGACGACATTGTCGTGCGGGGGTGTCAGATCTAGAGTTCGATGGCGTATCCGGGAACAATGTTGCCCCGGTCTGATTCTTTCAACGGCAATGGTTTTGCTTCTGGCAAACTACTTTCGAGGTCCGTAAAGCTGCTGATCAGCGATGGAGCCGCGTCGAGCTCGGGTGAAGAGGTGATCTGTTTTCTTTTCCTTTGGTGGTCGCTTCGGTGGTGTCGGAGGAGAGGAACGGGCGCTGGTATTATGCATAGGATTATCCTATCTTTTCAGTATTGTAATGTCGGTGCTTACGTGCCATGTAACTGGATCTTTATTTTATAAATGAGACACGTATTACCATGCAAAAAAAACAAATACATATGGATATCAAGACTATAAAAAATCTAAATCAATTTCAGTAAAAGAATTTAAAAAATCTACCAATCTTGGGTACCGTTAGCAATTAACTTATGACTACATTAAAACGAAAGCAACAAGGACTACTCCCTCTGTTCCAATTTAGTTGTTGATGTGTACTAAATCAGCGATAACTATTATGTAATAAAGAAGATAATAAATTTCTATTTATAAAAAACTAAAACATGATAAAAATGTTAGCAAAAATATATAGATATAAGTTGAAGAATGTAGTCGATCTCAAGACTAGAACATACAAATATAATTACAAAAATGCACTCGGTTATAAAACTATAGTTAGTATGGAAAATGAGAATGGACAACACATATACTTATATACCAATAAAAAACCAAACATACGAAAGAAAAAAGTTCACAAAATTCTAATACTTGATAATATCATCACATTTGGTTTAAATTTTCTATGGACAAATTACATAATATTTTCTCAAAAATTAACTTCAAAATCCTAGCCCGCGCATCGAGCGGGCCACTTTGCTAGTTGTTGCTAAAAGCACAACTCAAAAATAGGCACCCATTGAGCACAGCTCACAAAGTTACTTGGGGGCTCTTTGTGTAAAGTAACAAAGAGTTTGAAAGGACCCTTGTAATTGGGTATCGACCCACGGCTTGGAAGTCTGGTGTATTCACCTAAAACCCCGGGTTAACCTGCCTTCATCAAGTAAGCCACTCATATCCAGATAATCCTGACATGACCCGTCGAACGTTTGAAAGTTACTCTCATAGAGACCCTGAACTTGTCAAAGTTAAAACGACGATTGGTTAGTTGGAGGCCCATCTTAAAAAGCTTTGTCAAATGGTTTAACTCGGCGGCCTGGCAGCCCACGAAAAGCCTCGAATTTGGGCCTGGCAGCCCTCAAAAAGCCTCGAGTACAAGTTTTATTTGGTTTTGTTTTTTGCAAGTTTTATCTTTATTTGATAAGGTTCTAAGGTAAACCGGCTTCTCTTGACCCGGCCAGGCTATATGTCTTCATCTCAACCCGGTGTTTTTTAACCCTGTGTGGCTTACAGTTATCAGCTGTTAGCACATAATCAATTATGAACCGGCATCTCTCAATCTGGTCTGGCATTGACTATAAGTCGCCAGGATGACCATCCGGTGTTTCTCAAATACCCGGTATGGCTTGTTACGCACCAGCATAATGCGGTGGGTATTTTCCAATACTCAAAGTTTGGGTTATCACCCTTACTAAACAAGATGGTGAACCAACAAAAGTGATTTAAAATCACAGGTATGATATATTTCATATTTCATTACTTTATAACCTTGGTTATGAGGATTTTGGTTCTATATTGGGTATCATCACCCGTCCGACGGTAAACCGCCAGGACACGTTTAAGTGTTTAAATGCAGAAAGCAGGATTTCATACAAAATACCAAGGCAAATAAAGCAAGCACAAAGCAATCATGCCGGATTACAGTATCAGGTGGCAGTGCACGATGGCAGAAGAGAAGTATTTCAACTAGCCTATTACAAGGCGCTTTCATGCCGAAAAGAATAATTGTGTGTTGCCTGCAACACGTAAACATCAAACCGACTGGCGGATTATGATTCAGCACCAGGCTGACATGAAGTTGAAGGATCATCTCGCGCCGGTTCAACTTCCTCCTCCTCACCCAGTGGCTGGAAGTCAAGGGTGGTCCAATCAATCCTGGTTAAGGCTTGAAAGACAGCTTCGTTGCTTATAAGGTTGGACGGTTCAATGTCAGGGGCATGGGTGTGCTTACAGATTGGAGGGGTTAAATTCTGAGCTTCCTTCATAGCTGCGTCAACCCGTTTGTCGTCTGCATCATAGCTGGACCGATAGACAAACAGATCAACCTCCTCAGCCAATTGGCTTGCCAGTGGGCGCATCTCTTTTGTCAAGACTTTGAGAGCTTCATTATCAAAGTCTAATCCATCTTCTTGTTGACCGGGATAGCCTTTTGCGATATCTGCCGGATCAAGATCAGCAATCCACGCTTTGGCCCATGTCAGTGCTGTTAAAGCGCCGACTCTTGCAGCAGATCGCTTTACCTCTTCTATTTGAGCCGGGGTCATAGACAATTTGGCCAATGTATCCTTGATCAAGATTGGTGCCGGTTTGTTGAAGGAAGATGCACAGATGACTCGTTGATCACCAGTATACAATTGTTCTATCAACGTATAGGCGACCTTCAACTTCATCTGCATATCTGAGCCTAGATGAGCAATACGGCTACCTGCAAGCGGTTTAAGAATTTGCTGTTAAACCGGCAATTTTAAAAATGTTCAAGGAAGGTGTTGACAAAAGGTATTTACCAAAGATTGCTGAAGTCATGGCATTGACTTGATGTTTCAGCCCAGTTAGCTCCTCTGCCACCGGTTTAAGCGCTGCTTCAGCATCTTCAGCCGGCTTTAAGAGAGCTGCCTTCTTTGTTTCCTAATCCGCCCGCTCACTTTTGAAGCCATCCTTCAATTGTTCCATGGCAGTCAAAGCGCCCTTCAGTTCATCTTTGGCCTTGGAGGTTTCTGCTTGCTGGGACTTAATGTTTTCTTGAAGATCAGCAATCTGGGAATCCTTGATGTTCAAGTCAGCCTACACAAGACAGATGATAAAGAGGTTAATTTTTTTCTCAAAGTCCCAAGCACATAACAAGTTATATACTTGGCACTTGGGGGCTAATGCAGATTGCTTTTTGTTATCATTCAAAGTCCCAAGGCTCAATACAAGTATTAATCTTGGCACTTGGGGGCTAATGCATAATTGATCAGAAAAAACAAAGATCAAGGAATTCAACAAGAACAAGTTTGGAACAGAAAGTCCCGGTTCATCTTGAAGAGATAAACCGGCCCTTGGGGGCTACACAGTTGAAAGTCTATTTTATTTTTAAAGTCCCGGTTCATCTTGAAGAGATAAACCGGCCCTTGGGGGCTACAATGGAGTTGATATATAGTGCAAAGAAAATTTATGAAGTGTTTGGAAGTTACCTCATAACGCTCCTTCATCAAATTAACCAAACCGGCCTCATAGTCAAGACTGGTGTATAGGCGGTTTAGGTATCCAGAATGAAGTTTCTGAGTGGGGAAATGAGCATAACTCGACACCTCAGCCTTCCACTTGCTTTACTCTTCAGCAGCAGATTCCACATTGGCACTGTGCTTTGCCAAAGCGACAGGATTACCAGGAGAAGTATGGCCAATCCCAGTAATCACAACATCATCAGTTGCTACATTTGGGCTCGCAGGTTTGTCTGATGCTTTGGCAGGACTTGGCGGATCAGCAGTCGGACTTGGAGGATTAGCTTGTGGGCTTGGTGGATTGATATAAGGGCTCGCCGGGTTAACTTCGGGCGGATCAACATCAGAGGTCTGGCCTTGCGGCACAGGGTCATCCATGGCGACATCAACATTTCCGCCAGCACCTTCTGAGGTCCTGTCCGGTTCAATCTCATCAGTAGGAGCATTTGTTTTCGCCTTCTTGCTCAATCGGGCTTTGGCACTGCAAAATGGCGCACAGAGGATTAATATGGTAAACCGACGCAAGAAGACAAAGTTAACATTATTTTACTTACCCAGGGACGGTCTTGAGGGAAGGCATTTGTGTGGTTGATGAATCGCCAGAGGACGAGTTGGAAGTGGCCTGATAATTTGAGTCAGACGAATTAAGAGGATATCGAAAGTAACCTGCCAAGGGATAAGACTTGATAGAATTACAAGAGACCTCTGCACGGCGTTTCCGGATTGGAGTATCTGGTAAACCGGAAGAAGTGACTTGCTGGCCACTATGCCGGGTTGTGCGACGAGCTTCAGGATGCTGTGGATGCAAAGGAGTGAAAGGATGTGAACGCTTCACTTTCCGGACTGCGCAACGGATTTTTCTTACTGGCACAAGATTGGAATTGGAGGAAAGGGAGATTACCTCTACATTGTCAGCACGGCTCGCTTCCGCATCATCCTGGTAAGGGTCATTGTCAATAAGATGTATGAAAAATGAGCCAAGGGAGTCAAGTTCTACCTCTAGTTCCGAATCATCAACGTCTCCGGGCGGATCAGAGGACTCAGCTGCTTTCTTCTTGGCTGGTTTCTTGATGGCTTTGCTCTTGGCACGAGCAGTCCTCGCCGGTTAGTCTTGAGTTTTTGGCGGTTTGTCCTGAGTTTTCCTCTTCCAGAAAGGATCTTTGGCCTATAAGAATAAACGAAGGAGTATCAGAACAGTGTTAAAGCGGAGGCGGATCAAAAAGGCAGAAAGACAAAAAAATTACCGCTGGCGGCTTGTTGGAGGCGTTAAAGGGACGCAGCCCAGTTTTGCTGCATTCAGCGATAGGTTCATCCAGCATCTTCTTAACAGCCTTAGTGACTTCATCATCAGTTATCTCTATCTCATGGTGCCGTTGAGGGTCCTGAATATCCCCGGTATACTCATGCATCAACCTGGTGTGGCGGCTTAAAGGCAGGATACCCCACGAAACACAGCAACGAACGAGGTCAATGCCGGTTAAGCCGTTTGCTAGGAAGGCCCGGAGCTTAGCGAGTTGAGGTGCATATGTTTGACGTTCTTTAGCTGTGAGCCGCTGAGGCAGGGGATGTCCATTGCTGAGTCGGTGAGCACGGTAACCCGGCAGAGGGTTTTCTTTAGTAGGAGTAGTGTTCTGACAATAAAACCATATTTGGTTCCAATCTTTGGGGTGGTTGTGATGTTAGGCATGAGGAAAATCAACTTCTTTCCTTTTCTGAATCGACACTCGGCCAAGTTTAGTGTTGGGGCCGTCAGAGAATTCAGTTCGGCGGTTTAAGTGGAAGAAATCCCTAAAGAGCTCAACAGACGGTTCTTCTTGAAGGTAAACTTCACAAAACACTTGGAAATTACAGATGTTGGACACAGAGTTTGGTCCAATGTCTTGAGGATGGAGTTGAAAGTTTGCAAGCACATCCCGGAAAAACTTCGATCCAGGAGGGCTAAATCCCCGGTCTAGATGCTGCATAAATACCACCACTTCTCCATCTTGAGGTTCAGGAGGGCACTCAGGGCTAGGGACTCACCAATGAATGACCTCCTTCTTGGCCAAAGCACCAGTTAGAACATACCCATTGAGTTGTGTCTCTGTGATCCGGGAAGGTACCCAGTTGCAAGAGGCGAATTGCTTGGCCATTTTGAAAGACAAGATGTAAAGGAAGTGCAAAAGCCGGTTCACGGTTTAAGGTTGATGTGCACAAACCGGTGTTAAACCGGGGGATTTAATTCAAACATATATGCACTATAAGCCGGATATTGATGCTCAAGTTAAAGTGGTGGTTTATGAGAGGGCTAATGGTACCTGGCGGGTTGTCATTTTCTAAAACTTAAACCACCTACAGATGGAAGAAGCACATCTGAAATTTTACTAAGTACTGAAGAAACAGGTTTCACAAGATGGCATTGTAATTTTGGACCTACCGCGGCCTAGTAAAGAAAAATTTTCTGAGCCCTAAAAATGGCGACGGCAGGACATTAACAGTCCAGATGGGATCTATTCAGGAACAACGAGATGCTATGACAGGACATATTAAAGCTATGGCTTCGGTCACGAGAAGAAACTATCAGGCCTAGCTAGATTCAGTAAGATGCTAGAGAAAAAGCAGATGAGCACCGATGAACGCTGATGAACACCGAAGAGCTTTGAAACCCTAATGCAGATTTGATAAGTTGAGGAAGGGAGTACTTACCAGGGCCACGTAGCGGCGGAGGAGTGTCGCAAGATTTCTAGTACGAACAGGTTGATGCAGCAGCCTGGTCGGTGCAGGTTCAAGGGTCGACAGCGGCGGCGATGCTTGAGCTCTTCGGGGTCGCGAGGAGGAAGAAGATGCGAAGAGGCAGGGGAGAAAATGGAAGGACCCCCTGGTCTTATTTATAAAGGCAAGGGGATAAGCGGCAGGCGCGAGAATCGAGGAGCCTGAAGCGGCAAAAGGGGGTGCAGCTGTCGCCTCGATTTTCGGGCATTAATTAAATGAAGGGAATCTTTATAATCTTTTTTATAAAGAGATGACATCATGACGATTTACTGCAGTTTCAGAAGATGACGTCAATGGCGGTTCACCAAAGTTTACAGGAAGAAGATATCATGGCGGTTTACGAGGATCATAAAAAGATGTTCAGGGAATTTTCTAAGTATTGAAGATTGACATGAATAGGTTCAAATCAATCTGGGGCCTAATGTTGAGGATATAACTACTGAGTGTAAACCACCCAGGAGGGGCCGGTTCACGCTCATCCATATTGAAGCCCATGAAGATAAAGAAGATGGCGCTCTACTAATACAGCTTAGAGGCCCAGAGCCTAAAGGCGGATTAGGGCCCGTAGTTGTAAACCGCCATAGTTATCTAACTTGTATCGTAAGACAGGGAAAGGAAGAGACCGAGCCGGACACTTGTATGAGCCGGCCTCGGGACTCTGCAAACCGGTCGGGCATCAACTCTGTGTATATAAAGGGACGACCCGACGGTGGTTCAGGGACAAGAAACAACAACTCGAGACTCATGCAAAGCGTATTCGTTCCCTGATTATTGAAACCCCAATAATTCCATCACAACTAGACGTAGGCTTTTACCTTCATCGAAAGGGGCCGAACTAGTATAAAACTCTCGTGTCCCTTTTTCTGGTTTAACCCCTTTAAGCTAATCTCGTTGCGATGGCTCCACGACTAAGTCCTTCTGCTAGGACATCTGACGTGTTAATTCCATGACACATCCCAAATTGCCATGTCAGCCTCTAACCTTTTCATCCTTCCTAGCAAATCATTGCTTGGGTATGTTACCGCTTTGCTCAGCCCTTCTTATAGCGTTGCTAGTTGCAGGTGAAGATGAAGTTTGTTCCATGTTGGAACATGGATATTTTGGGATATCACAATATCTCTTATTTAATTAATGTATCTATATTTAAAACAAAAAAGAGGCTAGCCAACTCGCTCCCAGGGCGCTCCCCCGGATTCATCCTTCGCTAGCCGTTCGATTTGGGTCAACGTGGTCTTTTTCTCGTTCCTGTCCATTGGATGTTCACTGCAAATTGACTTGTGCCTTTTGACCGGGTGGTAGATCTTGGGCGGTGCATGACCTATGGGCTCGTGATGGATTGGATTGGCTGGGTGCCAGTTTGTTGGGTGCGTGGGGCAGCCAAACCTGCCGCGTCGGGTGGACACACTTTGGGTCCTGGGGAAGCCGCGAAGGGTTAGCCGGCGCATGTGCAACTGGCTTTTGCACCGCACTTGTGTTGTTCTAATGACGAGTGGGCCAGTGCTGCTCCCTGTCCCGCTCATCAGCTGCCATGGCTAGGCACATCTCGTGTATTGGGTATTTTCTGATTTCCTCGGTCAACCGCTCCTGGCGGGCCGCTTCTCACGCGCTTCCCGCGTCGTGCGTCGTGGGAGTTACTATGTCCTACGTCAGCTACAGAGGGGGTGGGTTGACACATGTGCACCTGGATTGTGCGCACGCGTTTGTACTAGCGCGATGACAGGTGGGCCGCTCCTGCTCTGGTCCCGCTCGTCGGCTGCTACTCCCGTGTCTAGTGCACGTGTACACCTTTTCTGTGCGTGGTGTTGCGTCTTCTCTGCATTTGGACTTTGGAGAGAGAGGATGGACTGCTGCTTGATGCATGTGCTTGTGGGGGCCGATGCATCATGCGTGCCTCACCTCCATCGATGTCGCGGCAGTTGGAGAGAGAGAGATGGACTGGCGCCTACGACCCGCTAGTCGACGCCACAGCCACCGCCCTCCGTGAGCCCGGGTGCATGGTGGCGCTCACGGACATCCACCGCTGCCTCGACGCCTTCAGCGAGTCCTGCGACCGAGCCAAGGGCCTCGTCCAGGAGGCCGCCACTGGCCTCGGCCCCGCCACCTCCCGCGACAACGAGCTGTGCCGCGCCGTGCGCACGGTCGACAAGGAACTCCGGGCCGCCGCCGGTGGCCGGGAGGAGAACGGATGGAAGAGGAGAAGAATCGCCCTCTGACCACGCCATTGGCAGCCGAGGACAGAAGCACAATCGATCTACCTCGTCTCTTGTTGAGGTGATATTCATCCTTCTTGTTCCTCTTATTTTCTTGGTTGATGTGCTAATCATTTTAGTCATCTAGAAGATGATTGAAAAACTGTGACGAGAAATGAGAGATGGACTCGGATATTTTGCCTCGTCATGTCGCATGGTGGCCGAGATGCGGCAGCCCCATGCTCTGTTCCGGTGGGCCTCCTCTGCTCGATGGTTGCGGCTGGTTGAGGTTCGTCCTTCTCTGGTTCACATGTTCTTCGCCGCTGCTTTGGATTCGTCGTGCTAATTTCGTATGTTTGCCTTCGTTTCGTTCATTCATAGTTTGGTACGGTTTCTTGTTGTCGCTTGCGGTGAGCCTTGTGTCCGTCTCTCCATCTCATTGATGTTAGTCCACTCCTCTTATGCTTGCCTATAGAATGTTTGATGAAATGCATGAGTGCTGACGCTTGTTCTATGGTTCAGACTACTTCTCCTGTCACTGGCGCTTCTTCTTCTCGTCCGTCCTGCTGCTTACCCAATGTGCTTCTGCTTGCTGCCTTGGGTAAATAGGTCGTTCTGTTGCTTCTGTGACCGGCGAGTGTTCATTGCATGCCTGTGTGTCGTTGTGCTCTGACCTTTTTTTGTATTTCGCAGGTTGTATGATCTTTTCTGTCGCCGCATTGTTCGACTCATCAGGGTTTTCTTCTTTTCTTTCTACTACCTGTGTGCATGTTTTACTTTCAGTATCTTATGTGTCTTGCTGTCTGCCTTGGTGATCTTTTAAATATCTATATGTCGTGTTGATCGTTTAAATGTTCTGGATATGGTCAGGTGTTGTGTGTTGTTCGTTCTCGTGCTGCTTATATTTCGTGTATACGTGTGAGAAGGATGTGTACGCTTGTTTCCGTCCATGATGAATCTCTGGTAGGACGATTCCTTCCTTGGTTTCTCCTATTCCAGATTCAATTTCCCAAATTAGGATACTATTTTTTTCGATGTGTCTTTTACAACTTTCAGTTTGATATATGAGAGGGCCTGCAGAAGATGATCAAGCAATGGAGACCTAATTCGTGAACCTTGCCACACACTGGCAGGAAGGGAGAGGCGAGAGAAAGTTAGGCCAGGAACAACCATTCTTGTCTAAATAATTATCGTGTTAGATATCACATCTCCAGAGAAGTATAGGATCCATAGGCTAAATGTGCTTATATACATATGTTTTGCCATTTTAAGTAAAGGATCTGGAGGTTCCCTGTAGGCTAGAGTTGCTTATGTACGTATGTTGTGCCATTGTACATTTGAGCCCTATGGTGATGATCAATGCAAAATTGCGTCTTCCCATGGCTTTGAGTTGACAAGCATTTAAGGGGTTCTTTTACTTGCCAGGATCAGTGTGTTCTCGACTTGTTGTGTCTCTGCATTCTCTCTCAGCGGCCATGTTGGTTCCTGAGCACCATTTGTAAGAATTTGGTTAAATTTTGTGTTCACTTTCTTCACTGCTTCATATCTAAAATTTTCATGTAATTGATTCCATGTCAGTTTTGTGGAAAACTGAAAACTATGATGATTTGCTTGCAGATTCTTTAACATTGAAGAATCAGATTTGGTGCTCAGACCTGAAATTCAGAAAGAAAGAAAGAAGCATTTGCTAGGTTCAACAAACGACGACCTTCACTGGTGAGGATTTATATACCTATAACAGAACACTTCCTCAAGCTAAAGGCTTCTGTAACATGTAACATCTGAACTCTGTTTGTGCTAATAATTTTTTCAGCCATTATAAAAGGCCATGTTGCACAAGTGTTTCGGGTTTCAATTCAGGGAGGTGACACCTTGATGAAATATTTGTTCTACAATAGGTTAGTACAGACTTATTGGATCATATTTTCCAAAAGTATGTGAGTATGTCCACCACAATGAATCATAACCCTGAATTGTTATTAAAAAAACATATCTGTGAAACCTTACATTTGTTACTGTTCCTGGCATACAGTCCGTGCTTTTGTCTTTAGGAACTTTACATCATTATCTTGTTTAAGCATCTAGAATATATATCTTCAGTAACCTATTTAACAATGCTTTTCAGCTTTTTTCCATGTTGTAACATACTTCCTGTGCTGTGTGATAATCTACTGATGGCCAGTTACAGCTCCATTTCACCATGGACATTGCATATGATGTTCTTTATTCTCAGCGAAGAAAACATCTCATTTGTTTCTCATACTATTCTCTACAAAAACTAGGTGTTGCTGAAGCTGGAGTCATGATGGCGTTAGTAACCTTGGAGGTGCTTCTTATACGGCAAACCAACTGCCAGATGTTGCATATAGGAGTATTGTGGAGCTAATAATATTTGAATATGAGCTAGCCTACTATTTCAATTTGAGTTCAAAAATTACAAATGTCAGTGTTTGTTTTCAGTTATCAATCTTCTTCCCTTCTCGTTTTTTGGGTCACTTTTGATAGCTCCATTCATTCTGTACATATTAGCTGCCGCCTCAAGCCTTGGCTATTTTCTAGACTAGGCCTCAATTTGCTGGAAAATGCAGTCTTCATTTACTGAGTTATATTTTTGTCTTGCTTTCTTCCAGATCCCTCATACAGTAGTTTGGAAAAAAATCTATCCAATGGTGATGATGCATGAGGAGCAGCAAGGTCATGATCCATGAAGCCCTATGTTCTTTTCCTCACCGGTGAGTTTACCTTTTTATGGTTGGATGCCAAGTAGCCAAGCAGACACTTTTTCGTAGATTAGTTTGCTTAGTTTCATATGTTGAGTTGCGTTATCGAGTGCGGTGTGTAGGCTCTTTCTAGATTGCTCAGCAGGCGATCAACGCGACACATGTGGAGGCTATGAGAGCTATGAATGGCATCGGTCTTGTCATTCTTATGAGCAGGAGCATGGGCCACATTACTCTTCATGCCACTCTAAGCAGCCAGAGGTGTTGACTGCTGCTTGTATCCTGAGATTGATATCCACGTTGAAGGGAAGGGAGACCTGTTTGAGTTCCTGTATGAAAGGATAAAGAAGAAGGGGCATGCTGTCATGGTTGCTGAAGGCGTTGGTCAGGAGTTGATTACCCGGATTGATGACCAGAGAGCATGATGTTCCTTGATGTTAGCCTTCTTCTATAAAGTTTACATGCAATTCTCCTCCATGGTTAAGAAAAACCAATTTAAATGTTTTGTTTCTTTGATGGTTACTCATTTCTCTTACCGTTGTTGTATCAAAACAATTGTATTTTCGTTGAAGGCCACTTGGGCTCATTTTTGAGGAGAATGAGATGTGCGATAAACTACTCTGAAATGTTTGGTTCGCTTCAAACAATTTATTAGCTAACTAATTTTGGCTGCTGTTGCACATGATATAGTTGTACTCTGTTGTTGCCATCTTGCCTTTTATGTGAGGTTAAGCACACAATCAATTAAACTTTTACTAAGTTTTTACCGTGTTTATTTGCTCAAACACAGTTATTGAAAAAATGCAAATACTTTTAACAGGTACATGGTTTTAAATTGGAGCCATTTGGTGCAACGGGTCATGTTATACAAATATGTTTTTTTGGCACAACGGGTTATACAATTTTTTTCAAACTCCGATTTCATAAGATGATAGAGATATTTTCAATATAGTATGGTTTAACCCATGGGCTTTCTATTACCAGTATCAAATATGTTCTTGCAAAATGAAACTATTTTCATCGACAACATGGCTTTAGCGGGTCTCTGCGCCATTTGGCGCAACGGGTCAACTAGTACTTGGTAAAGGGTGGAAGGCTCGGCCTTATGCCTGGTGTTTTGTTCCACTCTTGCCGCCCTAATTTCCGTCATACCGGTGTTATGTTCCTTAATTTTGCATTCCTTACGCGGTTGGGTGATTTATGGGACCCCCTTGATAGTTCGCTTTGAATAAAACTCCTCCAGCAAGGCCCAACCTTGGTTTTACAATATGCTACCTAAGCCTTTTTTCCTTGGGTTTCCGGAGCCCGAGGGTCATCTTTATTTACTCCCCACCCCCCCCCCCCCCCCCCGCGGGCCAGTGCTCGTTGCGAGTGTTGGTCCAACCTGTCAGCCGCCGGTGGCCACCAGGGGCAACTCTGGGTTGGCCTACCGGAAGTTTGGACAATCCGGTGTGCCATGAGAACGAGATATGTGCAGCTCCTATCAAGATTTGTCGGCACATTCGGGCGGCTTTGCTGGTCTTGTTTTACCATTGCCGAAATGTCTTGTAACCGGGATTCCGGGTCTGATCGGGTCTTCCTAGGAGAAGGAATATCCTTCGTTGACCATGAGAGCTTGTGATGGGCTAAGTTGGGACACCCCTGCAGGGTATTATCTTTCGAAAGCCGTGCTCGCGGTTATGTGGTAGATGGGAATTTGTTAATATCCTGTTGTAGAGAACTTGACACCAGATTCGAATTAAAACGCATCAACCCTGTGTGTAGCCGTGATGGTCTCTTTTCGGCGGATATATGCTTAGTCGCTGCTGCAACCTCACCACTTATCCACTCCTTTACCCATTAAGCTTTGCTAGTCTTGATACCATGGTAATGAGATTGCTGAGTCCTCGTGGCTCACAGATTACTACAACAACAGTTGCAGGTACAGGTTATTCGATTATCATGACACGAGAGCGATGCTTGCTTGTTTTGGAGTTCTTCTTCTGCTTCTTCTTCGATCAGGGGATAGGTTCTGGGTCGGCAGCCTGGGCTAGCAGGGTGGATGTCGTTTGAGTTTCTGTTTGTGTTTCATCTGTAGTCGGGTGTTGCTCATATGTATGATGTTGTTGTATTCATGTGGCATTGTATGCCTCTTGTATGTATCCCCAACTATTATGTAATGGTACGATGTAATGATATACACCTTACAAAAGCGTCTCCAATATGCGCTTCTATCCTTGGTGGGACCTTCGAGTTCCTTTAGGATAGGGTCGCATATTGGACGTGACAAGTTGGTATTAGAGCCTAGACCGACCATAGGAGCCCCCTTGATTGATTGTGTAGTTTGGCCGCTGTCGAGTCTAGAAGAAAACTTTTCAGAGTCTAGTTATATCGGAGAGTAGGAGTTCTTTTTACTCCTCAGTCCCTTCATCGCTCTGGTGAGGAATCTTGACGTAGGTGTTTTGAATTACTTCTCGTCCCCTGATACGTCTCCAACGTATCTATAATTTTTATTGTTCCATGCTATTATATTACCCCTTTTGGATGTTTATGGGCTTTATTTTACACATTTATATCATTTTTGGGACTAACCTACTAACCGGAGGCCCATCCCGTATTTCTGTTTTTTCCCCTATTTTAGTATTTCGAAGAAAAGGAATATCAAACGGAGTCCAAACAGAATGAAACCTTCGGGAGCGTGATTTTTGGAACGAACATGATCCAGAGGACTTGGAATGCAAGTCAAGAAGCAGCCGAGGACTCCACGAGATAGGAGGGCGCCCCCCTATAGGGCGCGCCCCCCTGTCTCATGGGCCCCTCGGGCATCCACCGACGTACTTCTTCCTCCTATATAAGCCTACGTACCCCGAAAACATCCAGGGAGCAGACGAAACACAATTTACACCGCCGTAACCTTCTGTATCCGTGAGATCCCATCTTGGAGCCTTCGTCGCGTTCTGTCGGAGGGGGAATCGACCACGGAGGGCTTCTACATCAACATCCTTGCCCCTCTGATGAGTTGTGAGTAGTTTACCACAGACCTACGGGTCCATAGTTATTAGCTAGATGGCTTCTTCTCTCTTTTTGGATCTCAATACAATGTTCTCCCCCTCTCTTGTGGAGATCTATTCGATGTAAACTCTTTTTGCGGTGTGTTTGTCGAGATCCGATGAATTGTGGGTTTATGATCAAGTTTATCTATGAATAATATTTGAATCTCCTCTGAATTCTTTTATGTATGATTGAGTTATCTTTGCAAGTCTCTTCGAATTATCAGTTTGGTTTGGCCTACTAGATTGATCTTTCTTGCCATGGGAGAAGTGCTTCGCTTTGGGTTCAATCTTGCGGTGTCCTTACCCAGTGACAGAAAGGGTTGCAAGGCACGTATTGTATTGTTGCCATCGAGGATAACATGATGGGGTTTATATCATATTGCTTGAGTTTATCCCTCTACATCATATCATCTTGCTTAATGCGTTACTCTGTTCTTATGAACTTAATACTCTAGATGCAGGCAGGAGTCGGTCGATGTGTGGAGTAATAGTAGTAGATGCAGGCAGGAGTCGGTCTACTTGTTGCGGACGTGATGCCTATATATATGATCATGCCTAGATAATCTCATAATTATTCACTTTTTATCAATTGCTTGACAGTAATTTGTTCACCCAACGTAATACTTATGCTATCTCGAGAGAAGCCACTAGTGAAACCTATGGCCCCCGGGTCTATCTCTTATCATATTTGCTTCCAATCTACTTTTATTTGCATCTTTACTTTTTGCATCTATATTATAAAATACCAAAAATATATTTATCTTATAATACTATCTTTATTAGATCTCACTTTTCGCAAGTGGCCGTGAAGGGATTGACAATCCCTTTATTGTGTTGGTTGCGAGTTCTTTGTGTGTTTGTATAGGTGCGTGGGACTTTTGAGGAGCCTCCTACTGGATTGATACCTTGGTTCTCAAAAACTGAGGGAAATATTTACGCTACTATTGCTGCATCACCCTTTCCTCTTCAAGGAAAACCAACGCAAGCTCAAGACGTAGCAAGAAGGATTTCTGGCGCCGTTGCCAGGGAGGTCTTCGCTCAAGTCAAGACATACCAAGTACCCATCACAAACCCATCTCCCTCGCATTTACTTTATTTGCCATTTGCCTCTCATTTTCCTCTCCCCCACTTCACCCTTGCCGTTTTCGCCCTCTCTTTCCCAATCTTCTCCTCTCTCTTTTGCTTGCCCTTTCGTTTGCTCGTTTCGTTGGAATAGATGCTTATTTATTGCTAAACAGAGAACCTAAGATCTATGGATCCTCATCCGCTTGCTAATATTTTTAAGAGATCCAATTATGTTGAACCAATTACTAGTGAGTTTTGTGCACTAGATTATCTTTATGAAGCTTTGCTTGAAATTTGTGAATCTGAAAATTATGATGAAGAAATTTATGAAGAGATTAGCATGACTTTAGTCAATGTTAATCCCACTATTTTGGAAGAGTGTCAACTTCGCATGCATGTGGATCGTGTTGGAAATATTTTATGTGATAGTTATTTTGTTGAATTTGCTTATGATCCTACATGTAATTATTATGAGAGAGGAAAATATGGTCGTAGAAATTTTCATGTCACTAAATTACCTCTCTTCATGTTGAGATTGCTATCATCGCTTTGTTCTTCCTTGCATATTCTAGTTTTTGCTTGCCTTGATAATTTGTTTGTTTAGAAGATGCCTATGCATAGTAAGTATGCTAGACTTAAGTGTGTTTGTCACATGTTTTATGATTCTCTATTTGTGCTTCAATTCTTGTCTTTCATGTGAGAATCATTGAAATCTCAATGCCTAGCTAAAAAGGCTTTAAAGAAAAGCGCTTGTTGGGAGACAACCCAATATTTTTTCTTGCTGTTATTTAATAAATCTTACATCTACCTTCTGTTTAGATGTGCTTTTATCTTTTAATTAGTTTTTGTGTCAAGTAGAACCTATAGGATAACCTATGATGATAGTTGATTTGATTCTGCTGAAAAACAGAAACTTTGCACGCACAAATTTAGTTTTGTTAAATCACAGAAAAGTGATTTTGCGTTGATTCTTTTTGCTGATGATCAATAAAAAAAATTCACAATACTTCCTATTTTTGTAGTATTTTTAGAGTTCCAGACATTTGCATTAGTTACAGATTGCTACAGACTGTTCTGTTTTGACAGATTCCGTTTTTGTGTGTTGTTTGCTTATTTTGATGCATCTATGGCCAATAGAATAGTTTATAAACCATAGAGAAGTTGGAATACAGTAGGTTTAACACCAAAATAAATAAATAATGAGTTTATTACAGTACCTTATGTGGTGGTTTTGTTTTCTTTCACTAACGGAGCTTATAAGATTTCCTGTTGAGTTTTGTGTTGTGAAGTTTTCAAGTTTTGGGTAAAGCTTTTATGGACTATGGAATAAGGAGTGGCAAGATCCTAAGCTTGGGGATGCCCAAGGCACCCCAAGATATTCAGGAATAGCCAAAAGCCTAAGCTTGGGGATGCCCCGGGAAGGCATCCCCTCTTTCGTCTTCGTTCATTGGTAACTTTACTTGGAGCTATATTTTTATTCGCCACATGATATGTGTTTTGCTTGGAGCGTCGTGTATTATATTAGTCTTTGCTTTTTAGTTTACCACAATCATCCTTGCTGTACACACCTTTTGGGAGAAGCCTATTTGATTAGAATTTGCTAGAATACTCTATGTGCTTCACTTATATCTTTTGAGCTTGATAGTTTTTGCTCTAGTGCTTCACTTATATCTTTTAGAGCACGGTGGTGTCTTAATTTTGTAGAAATTACTAGTCTCTCATGCTTCACTTATATCTTTTTGAGAGTCTTTTAGAACAACATGGTATTTGCTATGGTTATAAAGTTGGTCCTAGAATGATGAACATCCAAGTTGGGTATAATAAAAACTATCATAGAAAAAGAATTGGATGCTATGATCAATATGATGCTTGATAATTGTTTTGACATATGGAGGTAGTGATATTAGAGTCATGCTAGTTGAGGTGATTATGAAAATACTTGTGTTAAGGGTTGTGATTCCCGTAGCATGCACGTATGGTGAACCGCTTTGTGATGAAGTTGGAGCACAATTTTATTTATTGATTGTCTTCCTTATGAGTGGCGGTCGGGGACGAGCGATGGTCTTTTCCTACCAATCTATCCCCCTAGGAGCATGCGCGCAGTGCTTTGGTTTTTGATGACTTCTAGATTTTTGCAACAAGTACATGAGTTCTTTTGACTAATGTTGAGTCCATGGATTATACGCACCTCACCCTTCCACCATTGCTAGCCTCTCTTGTGCCACGCAACTTTCGCCGGTACCATACACCCACCATTTACCTTCCTCAAAACAGCCACCATACCTACCTATTATCGCATTTCCATAGCCATTTCGAGATATATTGCCATGCAACTTTCCACCGTACCATTCATATGACACGCATTACTTTTGTCATATTGCTTTTTGCATGATCATGTAGTTGACATCATATTTGTGGCAAGGCCACTTTCATAATTTTCATACATGTCGCTCTTGATTCATTGCATATCCCGGTACACCGCCGGAGGCATTCATATAGAGTCATATCTTGTTCTAGCTTTGAGTTGTAATTCTTGAGTTGTAAATCCATAAAAGTGTGATGATCTTCATTATTAGAGCATTGTCCTAGTGAGGAAAGGATGATGAAGACTATGATTCTCCCACAAGTCGGGATGAGACTTCGGACTTTACAAAAAAAAAGATAAAGGCCAAAAAGGAAAAAAAAGGCCAAAGAAGAAAAAAAAGAAAAAAAGGGAGAAAAAAAAGAAAAAAAATAAAATGAGAGAAAAAGAGAGAAGGGACAATGCTACTATCTCTTTTTCCACACTTGTGCTTCAAAATAGCACCATGATCTTCATGATAGAGAGTCTCATATGTTGTCACTTTCATATACTAGTGGGAATTTTTCATTATAGAACTTGGCTTGTATATTCCAATGATGGGCTTCCTCAAAATTCCCTAGGTCTTCGTGAGCAAGCGAGTTGGATGCACACCCACTTAGTTTCTTTTGTTGAGCTTTCATATATTTATAGCTCTAGTGCATCTGTTGCATGGCAATCCCTACTCACTCACATTGATATCTATTAATGGGCATCTCCATAGCCCGTTGATATGCCTAGTTGATGTGAGACTATATTCTCCTTTTTTTCTTCTCCACAACCACCATTCTACTCCACATATAGTGCTATGTCCATGGCTCATGCTCATGTATTGCGTGAAAGTTGAAAGAGTTTGAGATTATTAAAGTATGAAACAATTGCTTGGCTTGTCATCAGGGGTATGCATGATTAAATACTTTGTGTGATGAAGATAGAGCAACAGCCAGACTATATGATTTTGTAGGAATAACTTTCTTTGGCCATGTTATTTTGAGAAGACATGATTACTTTGATTAGTATGCTTGAAGTATCACCATTTTCATGTTAATATGAACTTTTATTTTGTATCATTTGATCTGAACATTCATGCCAGAATAAAGAAAATTACATTGAGAATTATGCTAGGTAGCATTCCACAATAAAAATTTCTTTTTTATAATTTACGTACTCGAGGACGAGCAGGAATTAGGCTTGGGGATGCTTGATACGTCTCCAACGTATCTATAATTTTTGATTGTTCCATGCTATTATATTGCCCCTTTTGGATGTTTATGGGCTTTATTTTACACATTTATATCATTTTTGGGACTAAACCTACTAACCGGAGGCCCAGCCCGTATTGCTGTTTTTTTGCCTATTTCAGTATTTCGAAGAAAAGGAATATCAAACGGAGTCCAAACGGAATGAAACCTTCGGGAGCGTGATTTTTGGAATGAACGTGATCCAGAGGACTTGGAGTGCAATCAAGAAGCAGCTGAGGACTCCATGAGATAGGAGGGCGCCCCCCTATAGAGCGCGCCCCCTGTCTCGTGGGCCCCTCGGGCATCCACCGACGTACTTCTTCCTTCTATATAAACCTACGTACCCCAAAAACATCCAGGGAGCAGAAGAAACACAATTTCCACCGCCATAACCTTCTGTATCCGTGAGATCCCATCTTGGAGCCTTCACCGGTGTTCTGCCGGAGGGGGAATCCACCATGGAGGGCTTCTACATCAACATCCTTGCCCCTCTGATGAGTTGTGAGTAGTTTACCACAGACCTACGGGTCCATAGTTATTAGCTAGATGGCTTCTTCTCTCTTTTTGGATCTCAATACAATGTTCTCCCCCTCTCTTGTGGAGATCTATTCGATGTAAACTCTTTTTGCGGTGTGTTTGTCGAGATCCGATGAATTGTGGGTTTATGATCAAGTTTATCTATGAATAATATTTGAATCTCCTCTAAATTCTTTTATGTATGATTGAGTTATCTTTGCAAGTCTCTTCGAATTATCAGTTTGGTTTGGCCTACTAGATTGATCTTTCTTGCCATGGGAGAAGTGCTTAGCTTTGGGTTCAATCTTGCGGTGTCCTTACCCAGTGACAGAAAGGGTTGCAAGGCACGTATTGTATTGTTGCCATCGAGGATAACAAGATGGGGTTTATATCATATTGCTTGAGTTTATCCCTCTACATCATGTCATCTTGCTTAATGTGTTACACTATTCTTATGAGCTTAATACTCTAGATGCAGGTAGGAGTCGATCGATGTGTGGAGTAATAGTAGTAGATGCAGGCAGGAGTCGGTCTACTTGTTGCGGACGTGATGCCTATATACATGATCATTCCTAGATAATATCATAATTATTCGCTTTTCTATCAATTGCTCGATAGTAATTTGTTGACCCGCCGTAATACTTATGCTATCTTGAGAGAAGCCACTAGTGAAACCTATGCCCCCCGGATCTATCTCTTATCATATTTGCTTCCAATCTACTTTTATTTGCATCTTTACTTTTTGCATCTATATTATAAAATACCAAAAATATATTTATCTTATCATACTATCTTTATTAGATCTCACTTTCGCAAGTGGCCGTGAAGGGATTGACAACCCCTTTATTGCGTTGGTTGTGAGTTCTTTGTGTGTTTGTGTAGGTGTGTGGGACTTTTGAGTAGCCTCCTACTAGATTGATACCTTGGTTCTCAAAAACTGAGGGAAATATTTACGCTACTATTGCTGCATCACCCTTTCCTCTTCAAGGAAAACCAACGCAAGCTCAAGACGTAGCATCCCCTTCAAATTTTCTTTAGGATCACGCGATTAGTTTTTTTTTGTTGGTTCTTAGCTCTTTTCATCCGGTGCATTTTCTCGTCAAGTCGATTCGACCTCCTTGTTTTCGCAAGATCAATCCTTAGTTGTTTTCTTTTCCCACCCGCCCACCCCTTTTCTTCTCGGAGTCGGAGTCCGTAATCGAGTATTGATCCTACTCGTGCGAAGCTTTTGGTTTCTTTCAACCGGTGTTTTCTCTTCAAGATATTCGTCGGTTCCCGCTTCCAAGTTACCTTTGTTTTTGCCGCCCTCCCACCCTTTTTCTTCCCGGAGTCCAAGTCTCTTTCGACCATCAATTTCATTCGTGCGGAGCCTCTTTAGTCTTTCGTCAATTGCTTCAACTGGTGAATTCTCGTTTTGTTCGACATTCTCTATCTCTTCTCTGGTGGACTCAATTCGTGTTTTTCGGGTTGATCATATTCTTTTCATTGGATCAAGTGTTCTCCTTGCTCGTTTGCCTCTCACCATTCAATCCTTCCGGAGTGCTCAAGACATCTTAGGAGATTCGTCTGTGTTCCAATTAATTCGAGGTTGTCACCTCATTCAAATATTTCAAGTGTTCTGGTGCATCATCTATCTCTTCAACAATCCTTTTTCGACGGTGTTTTTCTTTTAATGGGCCCTAACCCACAGGTCTTTTCCCAGGATCTTACCTGACTCTTCTAATTCTCCCATAGTTATTTTCAATTTTTTTTCAAGTGTGACGTAAGAATGAATTCCATCAGTCAGATGCCATCTCCAAGATCGCTTTCAAATTCTTTTCATCTTTGGTTCAACCCTTACTCTTTTCATTCTCCCGGAGTATCTCAGTAATTTTGTTGGTGTTTTCCGTCGTCATTTGAAGAACGAAGAAGAGTTTTTCCTCTAAATCACGTCTGTTCTCTCGAAGATTCGCGGTTCTAGCTTCATGTTATCCTCTCGAATTATTCCATTTGTCAGATATTCCTTTTCTTACCCATCCGAAGTATGTCAGAAGTTGTTTTCCCGTTTCTTTTCACCAGAGGCCATCATTCCAGAAGAATTCTTTGTCCTCACATTTCAGCTACCGTTATCCAATTATCTTGGTGCTTCGTTCAAGTGTTCTTTATCAGCTCATGATATCTTTGTTCTTTTGCATCTCCCCTCTAGCATATTGGTTCTTCTAATTCTTCCTGGTGATTCATTTTCTTTCATCAGTCATTTTCGAATTCTTACGGTGGTTCATTCAAGATTCTTTTCCTTGATTATCATTTTAATCCTTTCATTCTTTCGAATCCTAACGGTGGTTCATTGAAGACCTTCCTATATGTGGCGGCATATACTCCTCAATCCTTTTCATGGGGAATAAGTTGCATGCCAAATCCGGTTGACATCAATTAAATTTGATGAGGATAAGCATAACGTAATTCTAACTCTTAGTTCATCATCGTCAAGTAATCCCTTTTCTTCGGAGTTTGTTCTCGATGAATAAATTCTAGTTCCAAGTGTTTTCATCTTTTCTTTTCCGGAGTTCAAATTTCCTCGACCATTTCGTTGGAACCTCCATCTAAATCATCGCAAGGCTTGAATCTTTATTCTTTCATCCTTCATTTCTATATCATCATCCTTTTGTCACCGGAGTTCTTCATGGTGGTTCTTCATGATTTAATTCATTCTTCAAGAGTTCATCAAGATTTTGTTGGAGGAGTTCAAGTATCTTTTCTTCTCGCGTCTCAAAGTGCAATTAATTCTCCGTATTCTTCTTAAGTGGAGTTTTGCATTTTCTTCGTTACGCTCAGCTATTCAGACATTTGGTTGTGGTATAATTTCACCTCAAGTTTTGAGATGTTTTTGATAAGTCCACAACAAGCTTATTCTTTTGTTGTTGATTTTCTCAACAACTCCGTTCAATCCTTCCTTCTAAGTTATTTTCATTCCATTCTTTCAGTTCTTCCGGAGGCACTGCGTTGTTCATCTCATCAAGTGCCATCTCATCTTGTGAAGTTATGTTCTATTCCTTCCATTTTCAGCTGGAGTGCTGCCCAAATTCTTCCATTCTTATTCCTTTCCTATCTTGTTCTAACTGGAGTGGTTTCAGAATCTATCTTTTTCTTGAGCTTTTCATTCTCTTCATATTCACCGTTCATCTTTTCTACCCGAATGCTCTCGACTTTGTTCATCTTTTCTCTTGCGTTCTTACTTCACCTCTTCCTCTTTATCTTCCATCTTGTTCCTAAGATCTCGGGACGAGATCTCTTGTTAGTGGAGGAGAGTTGATACACCCCGGAATCCGATGAGCCAGGTGTCTAACAGTTATTCGTCGTCGTTGCCATGTCATTTGCCCGCGTGTTGTATTTTGCCACGTCATCATCTGCATTTCATCTACATGTTTTTTAAAACTTGCATCCGTTCGGGTTCCCCTGGTTCTCTCCGTTGTTTGTTCTGTGCCCAACAACACTCGCGCGCGCCCGTCGCCCCTCTCAGACCTTGTTTCATGAGTGGGATAAAAACGTTCTCAGAATGGGCCGAGATTTGCCGAGTAGCCTTGGTATATCAACGGTAGACCGCCCGTCAAATTTCGTTCCATTTGAAGGTCGTTTGATGCCCCAATGGTTAACCGAGTTAACCGAAAACCCCTTCTCTTTGCAGCCCAACACCTCTTCACAAAGCCCACCTAGCCCATCTAACTCCCCTCCATGCTCTCCGCCGTTCGATCACAATCATGTGGGCGAAAACCGCTCCTCATTTGGACACTCCTAGCTCCCTCTACCTATAAATAAACACCTCCCCTCCCCCGAAAAATCTCGCAGTCCAAACCCTAGCCTTCCTCTTCCTCGCGCCGCCGAACGTGTCCACTCGCGCTGGACATGTCCACCGTCCCGCAACCACGTCGCTCCGGCCAATCCTGTGGCGCCACATCGTCGTCGCCGCCGCCCTCCACCACTCCCGCACCGCCACGTCGCCGCCGCCAGCGCCCCACTTCGCCGCGCCACCCGGGGCCCAGATCTGGCCAGCCCCGGGCCGAACCGGGCTGCGCCGGGCCCGTCCTCCGCCGCCGCTCGCCCGCTCTGGCTCCCGGCCGCGCCGCCGCCCGCCGCCGTGCCTCGCCGCCTTCGCCGCCCCTCCGCTCCCACGCCGCCACTGGCCGCCTCGCCGGCGAGCGCCGCCGCCCTGACGCCCCGTGAGATCCGCGCCCCGCGCTGGCGCCCCTCCGCCATCCGCCGCTGCCTCCATGCGCCTCCGGTCACCGCCCCGCCGCCCGTCGCCGTTCGCCACGCCGCCCGAGCGCCCCGCGCCTCCGGTCGCTGCCCCGCCGCCCGTCACCGTTCGTCGCCGGAGTCCGACACCCCGCCGTCTCGAGCTCCGCCGGATCCGGCGAGATCCAAGAGAAGGCCGACCGCCGCGCCCGATCCGCTACTCCAACCCGATCCGCGGCCCCAACCCGATCCACTCCGCGAGGTGGTTATTTTTTCTCTGTCCCTGGAAAATCACATCATGTGCATATGTTTGCCCTGCCATATTTTCTTGCTCGTTGCTCCGTTTTTGCGTGCATGATATGTCGAACTGTTCATTTTGAGACGATCTTCATTTCATTCCACTGTGCCATGCTTGTTTGAGTTCATCTTGATGCCTTAATCATCGTTGCAAGAGTGCTATATGATGTTAACCTGCTAAGACTGTTATAACTTGCTGTTTGGTCATTTTCGTTGCGTTTTGTGTGTGCATCCTTTGGGCATGATGTCTACATGTTTTAGGAGCATATTCATGCCATCTTTACAGGGGTGCAATCCATGTATTTTTGTGTGCCTTGTGGTGAGTGCATAAAGCTTGTGAAGTGGGCTACTTGTTGTTACCGTTTTACTAGGCTGAATCTGTTATATCATGATAATATTTAAATCTGCATCTACAAGTAATTCTATGCATAATCTGGAGATGTTCACTAAGGATGTTTTATTCTACATGTTATGCTCTATCCATCCATGACCTTTGTTGCAATTATGGCCTGATTTAGCTTGTTGTTATCATGCTCCGAACTTGCTAAATAATGTTTGTCAGCCTATTAACATGAAGTTCAGTTTTGCCATGTGTCTTGCTAGTGATCCATGCACCCTATGACTATGCTCTTGCCAAGTTTAGCTCCATAAATGTGCCTTCTTACTGTTGGTCACATTGCTATGCCATGTATTGCTGTTTGGTGAGTTGTACAAGCTCACCAACATGCCTACTTATCATTGTTCCTGCCATGTCTGAATCTGTCATATCATTTGCCATGTTTGCATGGATGCTACCATCTTTTCTGTCGATCTTTGGAATAACTTCAGTAAGGGTGTTTTGTTAATTGCTTTTACTAATAGCATTCCATGCCTTTTTTTTGCCATTATAAGTTCCTGTAGCATGTTATTTGATAGCTCTAAACATTGCAACCTGATGTTATTTCTGCCATGTCCAGTGATTTCTGCCAAGTCTGTGAATCTGTTATTATTTGCAATTTTGCCATGACATTTTGAGCATGTTCTAGTGATTTCTGGAGATAGCTCAGTGTTCATGTTTTGTAATGCTTTATCTGTACAGCATGTCCATGCCTTTTGTTTTCATGTTGATGTGCTGTAGTATATTATTTTGGTGCTTTCTAGATGCCTAGTTACTGTTTTGGGCATCTTGTCCTTTATACTTGTTTCATGTGTATGTGTTGAACCGTTGCTCCGTTTTGAGTGTGCTCTATATGAAACTTGCTTAATTTGGCATATAGTTTCATGTTACCTTGTTGCATCCATGTTTTTAATGTGTTTGCTTGATGTTTGTATGCATTTTGCATCAATGTCATGTTTAACTTGTTTTGCTCATATCTTCTAGGCCGTAGCTTCGAATTAAATGAACTTTATATGTAACTTGACTAGAATTTTGTGTAGATCATCTTGGTGCATTTTAACTTGCTGTTTAACAATTTGAACCTAAGGTTTACTCAGATCTGGACCAATTTCGAAATTGCATATGAGGAGTTACCGGATTTGTTATATGTTGTTTCCGGCCTCATTTAAACTTGCTTTGATATGTTGCTCTTGTATGCATCATCTCTTGCCATGAGTAGCATCATATAGCCTTTGTCATGCATCATACTTGGTTGAGCATCATGTCTTGTCTATGTGTTGTGTGTTTACCTTGTTGTTTGCTTCTTTCTGGATGTGCTCCTTCTCGTTAGTTCCTGTTTTGTTGCGATTGTGAGGATCCGTTCGTCTACGCTTGGTTCGTCTTCGTGGCTTCATCCTCTTCATGGTCTCGTTCTTATTCCTACCGGGATTTCAGGCAAGATGACCGTTACCCTGGATCTCACTACTATCATTGATATGCTAGTTGCTTCGTTCTATCGCTATGCCTGCTACCTATCACTTGCTCTTCAGGCCTCCCAAATTGCATGGCAGCCTCTAACCTTTTCATCCTTCCTAGAAACCATTGCTTGGCTATCTTACCGCTTTGCTCTGCCCTTCTTATAGCATTGCTAGTTGCAGGTGAAGATAAAGTTTGTTCCATGTTGGAACATGAATATTTCGGGATATCACAATATATCTTATTTAATTAATGCATCTATATACTTGGTAAAGGGTGGAAGGCTCGGCCTTATGCCTGGTGTTTTGTTCCACTCTTGTCTCCCTAGTTTCCGTCATACCGGTGTTATGTTCCTTGATTTTGCGTTCCTTACGCGGTTGGGTGATTTATGGGACCCCCTTGACAGTTCGCTTTGAATAAAACTCCTCCAGCAAGGCCCAACCTTGGTTTTACCATTTGCCACCTAAGCCTTTTTCCCTTGGGTTTCCGGAGCCCAAGGGTCATCTTTATTTACCCCCCCCCCCCGGGCCAGTGCTCGTCGTGACTATTGGTCCAACCTGTCAGCCGTCGGTGGCCACCAGGGGCAACTCTGGGCTGGCCTACCGGAAGTTTGGACAATCCGGTGTGCCCTAAGAACGAGATATGTGCAGCTCCTATCAGGATTTGTCGGCACATTCGGGCGGCTTTGCTGGTCTTGTTTTACCATTGTCGAAATGTCTTGTAACCGGGATTCCGAGTCTGATCGGGTCTTCCTGGGAGAAGGAATGTCCTTCGTTGACCGTGAGAGCTTGTGATGGGCTAAGTTGGGACACCCCTGCAGGGTATTATCTTTTGAAAGCCATGCCCGCAGTTATGTGATAGATGGGAATTTGTTAATATCCGGTTGTAGAGAACTTGACACCAGATTCGAATTAAAACGCATCAACCATGTGTGTAGCTGTGATGGTCTCTTTTCGGTAGAGTCAGGGAAGTGAACACGGTTTGGGTTATGTCTGAACGTAAGTAGTTTCAGGATCACTTCTTGATCATTGCTAGCTTCACGACCGTTCCGCTGCTTCTCTTCTCGCTCTTATTTGCGTATGTTAGCCACCATATATGCTTAGTCGCTGCTGCAACCTCACCACTTATCCACTCCTTTACCCATTAAGCTTTGCTAGTCTTGATACCCATGGTAATGGGATTGCTGAGTCCTCGTGGCTCACAGATTACTACAACAACAGTTGCAGGTACAGGTTATGCGATGATCATGACACGAGAGCGATGCTTGTTTGTTTTGGAGTTCTTCTTCTACTTCTTCTTTGATCAGGGGATAGGTTCCGGGTCGGCAGCCTGGGCTAGCAGGGTGGATGTGGTTTGAGTTTCTGTTTGTGTTTCATCCGTAGTCGGGTGTTGCTCATATGTATGATGTTGTTGTATTAATGTGGCATTGTATGCCTCTTGTATGTATCCCCAACTATTATGTAATGGTACGATGTAATGATATCCACCTTGCAAAAGCGTCTCCAATATGTGCTTCTATCCTTGGTGGGATCTTCGAGTTCCTTTAGGATAGGGTCGCATATTGGGCGTGACACCTAAGGTGTATCAATCTGTGGGAGGTGTAGGATGAAGATGGTCTCTCTCAAACAACCCTGCAACCAAATAACAAAGAGTCTCTTGTGTCCCCAACAAACCCAATACAATGGAAAATTGTATAGGTGCACTAGTTCGGCGAAGAGATGGTGATTCAAGTGCAATATGGATGGTAGATATGAGTATTTGTAATCTGAAAATATATAAACAGCAAGGTAACAAGTGGTAAAAGTGAGCGTAAACGGTATTGCAATGCTAGGAAACAAGGCCTAAGGTTCATACTTTCACTAGTGCAAGTTCTCTCAACAATAATAACATAATTGGATCATATAACTATCCCTCAACATGCAACAAAGAGTCACTACAAAGTCACTAATAGAAGAGAACAAACGAAGAGATTATTGTAGGGTATGAAACCACTTCAAAGTTATCCTTTCTGATCGATCTATTCAAGAGTCCGTAGTAAAATAACATGAAGCTATTATTTCTGTTTGATCTATCATAGAGTTCGTACTAGAATAACACCTTAAGACACAAATCAACCAAAACCCTAATGTCACCTAGATACTCCAGTGTCACCTCAAGTATCCGTGGGCATGATTATATGATATGCATCACACAATCTCAGATTCGTCTATTCAACCAACACAGAGTACTTCAAAGAGTGCCCCAAAGTTTCTACCGAAGAGTCGAGACGAAAACGTGTGCCGACCCCTATGCATAAGTTCACAAGGTCACTGAACCCGCAAGTTTATCACCAAAACGTACATCAAGTAGATCATGTGAATATCCCATTGTCACCATAGATAAGTGCATGCAAGACATACATCAAGTGTTCTCAAATCCTTAAAGACTCAATCCAATAAGATAACTTCAAAGGGAAAACTCAATCCATTACAAGAGAGTAGAGGGGGAGAAACATCATAAGATCCAACTATAATAGCAAAGCTCGCGGTACATCAAGATCGTGCCAAATCAAGAACACGAGAGAGAGAGAGAGAGAGATTAAACACGTAGCTACTAGTACATACCCTCAGCCCCGAGGGTGAACTACTCCCTCCTTGTCATGGAGGGTGCCAGGATGATGAAGATGGCCACAGGTGAGGGGTCCCCCCTCCGGCAGGGTGCCGGAACAGGGTCTTGATTGGTTTTTGGTGGCTACAGAGGCTTGCGGCGGCGGAACTCCCGATCTATTGTGCCCTCGGATGTGTTTGGGGTATATGGATATATATATATAGGCGAAAGAAGTCGGTCAGGGGAGCAATGAGGGGCCCACGAGGGTGGGGGGCGCGCCCTGGACCCTCGTGGCTTCCTCGAAGCTTCCCTCACGTCTACTCCAAGTCTCCTGGATTGCGTCTATTCCAAAAGTAACTCTCCCGAAGATTTCATTCCGTTTGGACTCTGTTTGGTATTCCTTTTCTTCGAAACACTGAAATAGGCAAGAAAACAGCAATTTGGGCTAGGCCTCCGGTTAATAGGTTAGTCCCAAAAATAATATAGAAGTGTATAATAAAGCCCATTAAACATCCAAAACAGGTAATATAATAGCATGGAACAATCAAAAATTATAGATACGTAGGAGACGTATCAGTCGCCGGAGTTAGCTAGGGTGCTGCCCCGTGAGGAAAACACGTCGTGACAATGGACCATCAGGGGAAATGATTTTAGGCGATGATTCCTATTTCGTCACCAGGGTTTTGGTTACTAAATAGATGAAATTTTGTTTTGTCTCCCCAAGAAGCCACTAGGGCAACCATATTCTCCTCACACCCTCGCAAATGTAAGATGTCATGATTCTACTAGTGGTGCCCTTGAAGGCGGCGACCGAACCTTTACAAACAAGGTTGGGTTTCTCTCCACAACTTAACTGGAGGCTACCAACACCACCATGAAGCTTCACCACAATGGATTGTGGCTCTGAGGTGACCTTTTCCGTCTAGGGTGCACAAATACCCAAGATTAATAATATATGCAAGGGATTAGTGGGGGATTCAAATATCTCTTGGTGGAAGTGTAGATTGAGACTCCAAACCCTAGAACAACAAGTTTTGTTGGCTAGGGAGAGAGATCGGGCAAAAATGGAGCGTAGGGCAACAATGGAGCTTGGGGGGATAAGACGTAAGTCTTCTTAGGGAAGAAGACCCCCTTTATATAGGTGGGACAAATCCAGTCGTTATCTTCCCACAAGTCGCACACAAGCAGTACTACCGCTTAGGGGATCAGGGGCCTCATCTACTGCGGATCCCCTGTGGCCACCGTGATCACAGCCACGCCGCTGGCAATGGTGGCTGGCGTGCTATTGTCACCAGAGGCCCCCTGTTCGGAGGCTGGACGTCAGTCAGCGGGTAAGTGTTATCCCCGGGCTCTTTATACCTTCAATGGGTACCATAGATGATGAAGATCATCCCACGATCATCCCCATGGACGCATCTACATCTCCTACAACACCACTTGGACCAATGACAAGAGCACGCGCAAGAGCTCTCGAAACCGAGGTGACATCATTCCTCTCACAACTCCATTTCGAATCACATGAGACATGGCTACTACCTCAAACGGAGACGCTTTGCATACTCAGGTACCAAGGAGTTAGCAATGAAGAAGCTAGGAACCAAGGAGAATCAGAAGCGGAAGACATTTGCGAAGACGGAGAGGAAAACAGCCAAGTCCCAGGCTGGCCGGACGATTCGGCCGAGGGCCCGGACGATCCGGACCCCGGTCCGGACGATCCGGATAACTCGTGCAAAGACACCCAAAGCTGGACCCTCAACTCGGATCATCCGGACGAGCACCCAGATCATCCAGACAACAGCCGGACATCCAGACCCCACCCGGACATCAGGGCCAACGCGCCACCGCCTGCGTCATCAACTCATCTGGGCCGTCACCCGGATCATCCGGACAGATCCCGGATCATCCGGCTCCCCACCCGGATCATCCGGACCCCGCGTGCATGCGCATGTTGGGCTAAGGCCCATGTGCCCCTTTGCCCCCTTAGCCTATATATAGGACTCCTCCACCTCTCTTCTAGACTCAGCATTGTGATAGCTCATATTTTGATATAGAGCCTTGCTCATCCATCCGGATCTACTCCATCGTGAGCGACCGACACCTCTTCGGAGAAGATCCTTGTTGGATTCAAGACCCCCTCTCGGAGAAGACCCTCTTCAAGACCTCCTCTCGGAGAAGAACCGGTTACCCTATGTATCGTCCTTTGTTGGATTTGGATCTTGTATCACTTTGTGTCTCGATGATCTAGCGCATGTGTGAATATATTCTTGTTGGTTGAGTGTTTTCTCGTGTTTTCCCCTCGTTCTCCTTCTCGTGTTCTTCGTGTTCTTGGTAGGATTCCCCTCCAAACGTGAAAGATCAGCCTCTAGGGTTCTACCCTACATCATCTTGGTATCAGAGCCACGTTGATCTCATTTTTGGAGCCCCACCCTTTGTTTTCTAGCTTGATTATGTTGATTTCGTCCTAAATCCAAAAACCCCCACCAAAAATAGCCCCAATTTTTTTTGTGATTTGTTGGTTTTGATGATGTTTTGTTGATTTTGATCCGTGGATTCGTTCTGTAACTCGTGGATCTTGCCTTTTCCCACCATCTCACCCTCGAAATCCATCCAAAATCCATGAAATCTTCGAATTTATCCCCATTTTTCAGTTCATCCCGAGGAAATCTCGTGCGCAGTTGACATGCCCGGATCATCCGGATCCTGACCCGGATCATCCGGACCCGCCCGGAGCATCCGATTCCTCGCCCGGGTTATCCGGCTTCCTCTGCCGAAACTGCATTTTCTGCAGTTTTTGCCCACCGCCGCCTACACCTCCGCACACCCCACTTCGACCACCACCACCTTAACTCCGCCAACCCCACGACATACCACACCGTACCACCATTCGATTTTGGGTTCGAGAATTTTAGTTGTGGCTTCCGTGTCCTATTGTGTTTCTGCTATATAGGTACGGCGCGACTTCAACATCACCACCGCTCATCTTTGTCGACTATTCATCATCGCTACAGACGGTAACCTCGACGACATCTTTGTCTACACCTTGCCATTGCATTGATAACCACCATAGCCTTACTTTTGTGTTGCTTACCCATCGAGACTAGCCTCTGAGTATTGCCGGCAACGTGACTTGTGCACATTAGTGATCATACTCTCCATAAGCATATACCATATCATCGTGGTACATATCTTGATATCATCTCTTGTGTCACAAAGTTGTCATCGCATACACAATTGCTATCTTGGTTCGTGAAGTTTTTCATGAGAAAAGAGCTCAAAAGTTAAAGAGCCAAACAAGCCTTTAAGCAAAAGAGAAAGATAAGCAAAGAGCTTATAAGCAAGAACCATAGCATCATACTACTTTAAGATTGTCATATCCGATCATCTTGGATCATATCATCGAAATACCATACATATAGCATACTTGGGATGGAGGTCGTTGCATTTTTGCTTAGTAGGTTGTGCACAAGTTCCATATCCGCCTATTGTGCAATCGTGCTAGCGTCTCTCTAGTGTTGTGCAACAAGAGCATTTTCGTGGACTCCACATTTTGGCTCATTTTTTGTTTGCACAACCCCACTTATCTATTTTGCGTGTGTGTTTTCGTGTACCACTACTTGCTTGGTCTAATTGTTGCATTTGCGAATTTGCAAATCCTTTTCGAAATCTTTGAGTCTAACTAACAATTGCATCAAATTTTGTGCCCCCATCCTAACCGAGCTCCACCATAAGCTTTTACTTGTGTAGGTGTGAGAACCGACAAGAATCGGTACCAATTGTGTTATTTCATTGTCCACATTTGAGTGATCTTTGATCCATCTTAAATATCGGTCAAGGTACATTTGGTATAAGTTCTTCTCTTTCTCCCACTCACATTTTTGCTTGGAATGACAGATAGGCCGAGTTTTTCTACCAACCCACTCTTCATCGAGCAAGACGATGACATGCCATCATACGTCACCAAGAGCCACCTCTTTGGTGCACAACGAGCGTTGCATCAAGAGCAACAAGCAATGAGCGACCACATTGACAATCTCGCCACCGACTTGCAACTCTCCGAGCAACGAATAAGAGACTACCCTGACAACAAGCTCGACGCTCACAAGCAAGAGAACGATGCAAGAATGGACGAGATCCGTGCCTTGTTGGTGAACCGACATTCTTCCACTTCTTCATCCTCAAGACAGAGCCGTTCGAGTCGACACACCGACGACACCTTCTCCGGCTCAAGTACACCGACATCGAACACTCTACGACGAGCCGCGCATCAAGACCGTCATGCATCTTGCAATCCTCTACACGACAATAATTCGCAAGAGCAAGTCGACGAGCAAGCACATCGTTATCAACCAAACCAAGTTCCTCTTGCACAAGCTCAAGAACAACAACGTCAATGTCACCAAGAGGAAGAGCGAGCGCGACAACATCAAGATGAACAAGATGCTGAGGCTCAACGTCTTCAACAACAACAACGTGAAACACAAGCTCTTGAGGCGCAACGTGCCCTTCAAGAATCAAGTCGAACCATTGCCAAACGGAACTACGATAGGCGCAATCAAGAGGAAGCACTTCGCGAAGAAATCCAAGAGCGGAACTACCAACCAAGAGTGCAATGTCAAGTTCCTCAACCTCCTCCACAAGCTCGACAAGCTCCTCCACAACCTAAAGTTCAACAAGAGCAAGACGACTATGGATATCCTCCGCACCAAGAGCAACATGAGATTGATAATCATCCACGTCAAGGGCGTCATCATCACCCTCGAGCCCAACACAATAAAGAGCAATGCTACGGCAAGCTAAAGTTCACCATGCCCAAGTTCAATGGAAGCAATGATCCCGAAGAGTACCTATCATGGGCATTGAAGGTTGACAAAATCTTTCATTTGCACAACTATGAGGAAGAGAAGAAGATCTCTATGGCATCACTTGAGTTCCAAGACTATGTGCTCATATGGTGGGGACAAGTCCTTGAGCACCGAGAAGCAAGAGGTGAACCACCAATCACCACTTGGGCTCGAATGAAAGATGTCATGCGAGCACGTTTTGTGCCCACCTACTACAACCGCGATCTCTTCAAGAAGTTCCAACTACTCAAGCAAGGAACAAAGGGTGTTGAAGAATAATATAAGGAAATGTAGATAGCCATGATAAGAGCCAATGTCACGGAAGATGATGAGCAAACTATGGCACGCTTCTTGAATGGCCTCAATCATCCCATCAAGAAGATTGCCGACTTCCAACCCTACTCCAACCTCATTGAGCTCGTGCATCAAGCTACCAATGCTGAACGTCAAGGGCAAGATGACTTCAAGTATGCCAAGTACTCATCCAAGACCTATGACTTCTCCAACAACCAAGCTTCAACGACTCCAACAACTTGTACCTCATCCAAGCCATCTACAAGAAACGACGACAAGTCGAGTTAGAAGAAAACTTCGACAACCTCAAGTTGTCCTCCTCCTACTACAAGCAACTCCAAGCCGCGCGCTTCATCATCAACTCCAACCGATGAGACCGTCAAGACAAGCTCCTTCAAGTGTTTCACTTGCGGTGACCAAGGCCACAAGTCCTTTCAGTGTACCAACAAGCGCACCATGATCCTCAATGATGATGGAACCTATGACTCCATGAGTGAAGAGGAAATGGAAGCCCTTGAGCAATTGTCCATGCACCAGAGCGTGAATGAAGATGAAGATGATCAAGTCTTTTGTGATGAGGTTTCGAACCCCGCTCTTGTTGTCTCCAAAGTCTTGACTCTTCAACATCAACAAGACGAAGACCAAAGATGCCACATCTTCCACACAAAGGCCGGCATCAATGGAAGGTCCGTCAAGGTCATCATCGATGGAGGTAGTTGTCACAACTTGGCAAGTGAAGAACTACGCTCCAAGCTCCAATTTGTCAAGATGAAGCACCCGCACCCATACAACGTCCAATGGCTAAGCGATTTTGGCACTATACAAGTTGAGCATACGGTCCAAGTCTCCTTCAAAATTGGAGCATATGAAGACACTTTGGAGTGTGATTTCATCCCGATGTCCATTTTCCACCTCCTTCTTGGTCGGCCATGGCAATTTGACGATAGCGTCATCCACAACGGGCGTACCAATCACTATAGCTTCAAGGTGAAAGGGAAGGAATATGTGGTACGACCTATGTCTCCTAGTCAAGTGATCGCGGACAAGCAAGCCACCCTTCGTGAAGAAAATAGTGAGAGAGTGATCCACCCAAAAGAGAGTGAGAGCCACAAGCCAAAACTGAGTAATTGCATGATGAGCGACAAGAAAAACTTCGTCCTATTTGCCACCAAAAGTGAGATGAGAGAAGTGTGTGAGAACCCATCTAGTGCTATGCACTTTGTCCTTGTGTGCAAATATGAGTCACCAAAAACTAACACCTCTCACGATCTACCTTTAGTGTTGTCTTCTCTTTTGCAGGAATTCCAAGATGTTTTCCCCAATGAGCTACCTCCGGGTCTACCTCCACTACGAGGCATTGAGCACCGAATCGACCTCATCCCCGGAGCACCTCTACCTAACAAAGCTCCCTACCGCATCAACCCCGAGGAAACTAAGGAGATCCAATGACAAGTGCAACAACTAATCGACAACGGTCAAGTACGTGAAAGTTTGAGCCCTTGTGCTGTTCCGGTCATACTAGTTCCAAAGAAATACGGTACTTATAGAATGGTTTCCGATTGCCGTCCCATAAATGCTATCACCATTAGATATCGCTATCCTATCCCACGCATAGATGATATGCTTGATGAGCTTAGCGGAGCCGCCATTTTCTCTAAGATTGATCTTAAGAGTGGCTACTATCAAATACGCATCCAAGAAGGTGATGAACGGAAAACCGCATTTAAGACCAAATTTGGCTTATATGAATGGCTAGTTATGCCAATGGGTTTATCCGAAGCACCCGGTACTTTCATGCGAGTCATGCACTTTGTTCTTCGTCCCTATATTAGTGTATTTGTCATGGTCTATTTTGATGATATCCTTGTATTTAGCAAATTCCTCAAAGAGCATGTCACCCATCTTAGAACCGTGTTGCAAACCCTTAGGAAAGAGCGCCTTTATGCTAATGTGGAAAATTGCCTTTTTGGTGTTGATAAGCTTGTCTTCTTGGGTTTTGTTGTGTCCTCTAAGGGTGTTCATGTAGACGAATCTAAGATAAATGCTATTAAAACTTGGCCCCAACCAACCAACTTGCAACAAGTGCGTAGTTTTCTTGGTTTAGCCGGTTTCTATCGTCACTTTGTGAAGGATTTTAGCACCATTGCTACTCCTTTACATTCTTTGAGTAAGAAAAATGCACCTTTTGTTTGGGGACCATCCCAAAATACCGCATTTAATGAGCTTAAGAATTTACTTACTCATGCTCCCGTGCTTGCTTTACCCAACTTCGACAAACCCTTTGAGATTCACTGTAATGCTAGCGGTAACGGCATAGGAGGTGTGTTAACGCAAGAGAAGCGTCCCATAGCATACTTTAGTGAAAAACTTTTCGGAGCGCAACTCAATTACCCCATCTATGACAAAGAGCTATATGCTTTAGTGCGAGTTTTGCGTGAATGGGAACATTATCTTCACCCTCATGAATTCATCATTCATACCGATCATGGAACGCTTAAGTACTTAAAAGGACAAACTAAGTTGAACAAGCGTCATGCAAAATGGAGTGAATTCATCGAGTCATTTCCTTATGTCATCAAGTACATCAAGGGTAAGGAAAACATAGTGGAGAATGCCCTTTCCCGCATATGCACGCTTGTCACTAAACTTGAATTGAATGTTATTCGCTTTGAGAACATAAAATACTTGTATGCGAATGATCCTACCTTTGCTATTCCTTATGCTAAGTGTTTGGCGCATACATCTTGGGAACGATATTACATCAAGGATGATTATATTATGAGAGCTAACAAACTTTGCATTCCCGAGTCTTCTCTTCGTTTGCTCCTTTTGCAAAGGCTCATGGAGGTGGACTCATGGGACACTTTGGATGTGACAAGACATTTGCCACGCTCTCCAAGAACTACTTTTGGCTCAAGATGTTCCACGACGTCTCACGCTTCACCAACCGATGCTCTACATGTCGCAAAGCTAAGTCAGAAGCTCAATCCCAAGGTATTTACATGCCTCTTCCTATTCCTTATCAACCTTGGGAAGACATTAGCATGGACTTTGTACTTGGTTTGCCTGGGACTCAAAATGGAAAGGATTCCGTGTTTGTTGTTGTGGACCGATTCTCTAAAATGGCTCATTTTATACCATGCAACAAGATAGACGATGCTTCACATATTGCCAATATCTTTTGCAGGGAAATCTTGCGTCTACATGGAGTGACCAAGATGATCATCTCAGACCGCGACGTCGAGTTCTTGAGTTACTTTTGGAAAACTCTATGCGCCAAGCTCGGAATCAAGCTCTTGTTCTCCTTGTTATACCATCCCCAAAACGACGGCCAAACGGAGGTGACGAACCGTAAACTCTCCACTCTACTTCGCGTGTTGATCAAGAGGAACATCAAGGAGTGGGAGGATTGTCTACCCATCACCGAGTACGCCTACAACCGCGCAAGACATTCGACTACCGGCAAGTCCCCCTTCGAGATCATACACGGCTTCAATCCATTGTCCCCTTTGGACATTCTACCTCTTTCACTACAAGAGCGCACCAACATGGACGCGAGTGCACGAGCAAGCTACCTCAAGAAGATGCATGAAGATATAAGGCACACCATCGAGCGCCAAGTATAATGACTCGTGACCAAGCTCAACATCAACAAGCAACCATGATATTCAACATTGGAGATCTCGTGTGGCTACACCTTCGCAAGGACCGCTTCCCTAAAGAACGCAAGTCCAAACTTCTACCACGAGCCGATGGACCCTTCAAGGTGCTAGCACGCTGTAGGATCAAAAGTATGTCTAGAGGGGGGTGATTAGACTACTTGACCAATTAAAAATCTAGCCTTTCCCAATTTTAGTTCTTGGCAGATTTTAGCAACTTAGCACAAGTCAAGCAATCTCAATACAATTCAAGCAAGCATCCAAAGAGTATATGAGAAGCGGAAAGTAAAGCATGCAACTTACAAGAAAGTAAAGGGATGAGATTGGAGTGTGCAAACGCAATTGGAGACACGGATGTTTTTGGTGTGGTTCTGATAGGTGGTGCTATCGTACACCCACGTTGATGGAGACTTCAACCCACGAAGGGTAACGGTTGCGCGAGTCCACGGAGGGCTCCACCCACGAAGGGTCCACGAAGAAGCAACCTTGTCTATCCCACCATGGCCATCGCTCACGAAGGACTTGCCTCACTAGGGTAGATCTTCACGAAGTAGCCGATCTCCTTGCCCTTACAAACTCCTTGGTTCAACTCCACAATCTTGACGGAGGCTCCCAAGTGATACTAACCAATCTAGGAGACACCACTCTCCAAAAGGTAATAGATGGTGTGTTGTTGATGAACTCCTTGCTCTTGTGCTTCAAATGATAGTCTCCTCAACACTCAACTCTCTCTCATAGGATTGGATTTGGTAGAAAGAAGATTTGGGTGGAAAGTAACTTGGGGAACGCTAGAGATCAAGATTCATATGGTTGGATTGGAATATCTTGGTCTCAACACATGAGTAGGTGGTTCTCTCTCAGAAAATGAATGCTGGAAGTATAGGCACGTTCTGATGGCTTTCCTAACGAATGAGGAGAGGGTGGAGGGGTATATATAGCCTCCACACAAAATCTAACCATTACACACAATTCACCAAACTCGGTGGGACCGAATCAGAAAACTTGGTCGGACCGATTTAGTTCATAATGTGACCGTTAGGCATTTCGATGGGACCGACACGTCAACTCGGTGGGACCGATATCATTAGGGTTAGAGCATAACCTAATCTCGGTTTGACCGATTACACAAACTCGGTGGGACCAACTTTGGTAATGAGCAAACCAGGGAGTTGGTCAGGCAAACTCGATGGGACCGATTCGCTCATCTCGGTGGGACTGAAACATTACAAAAAGGAAATAGGGAGTTTGCATTGCAAACTTGGTGGGACCGATCGCTCATCTCGATTAGACCAAAACGTTACGAAGGGAAACAGGGAGTTTGCAATCCACTCTCGGTGAGATCGAGATCCCTATCAGTTAGACCGAAGTGAATAGGGTTTCTGGCAGTGGCTATGTCAAGTGAAATCGGTGGGGCCGAGTTTGACTTTTGGTTTGGGACATATGTGGATATAAGAAAGTGGTTGTGGGATTTTGAAGCATATCACTAAGCATTTTGAGCAAGCAAGCCATTTAGCAACACCTCATCCCCTTTTAATAGTATTGGCTTTCCTATGGACTCAATGTGATCTTGGATCACTGAAATAGAAAATCTAGAGTCTTGAACTTTAGAGCTTGAGCCAATCCTTTGTCCTTAGCATTTTGAGGGGTCCACATTCCTAATCCATGTCATGCCAATCATTGAACTTTCCTGAAATATTTATCTTGAAATAGCATTAGTTGAATGAGCTATATATTGTTAATCATTACCAAAATCACCCAGGGATAGTTGCACTTTCACACGCTACAACAACAACAGCTTACAAGATTGACCTCCCGAGCGACAAGTACAACGTGAGCGACATCTTCAATGTCAAAGACCTCTCGCCATACCATGGTGATGAAGATTTCGATCCGAGGTCGGATCTTTCCCAAGTGGGGGGGGGGGAGATGATGTGGAGCATCCCACGATCATCCCCATGGATGCATCTACATCTCCTACAACACCAATTGGACCAATGACAAGAGCATGTGCAAGAGCTCTCGAAACCAAGGTGACATCACTCCTATCAAAACTCCCTTTCAAATCACACGAGACATGGCTACTACCTCAAACGGAGATGCTTTGCATACTTAGGTACCAAGGAGTTATCCATGGAGAAGCTAGGAAGCAAGGAGAATTGGAAGCGGAAGACATATGCGAAGACGGAGAGGAAAATAGCCAAGTCCCAGGCTGGCCGGACAATCCAGACGAGGGCCCAGACGATCTGAACAGAGCCTGGACGATCCGAACCCCGGTCCGGACGATCCGGATAACTCGCACAAAGACACTCGAAGCTGGATCCTCAAGCCGGATCATCCGTACGAGCACCCGGATCATCCAGACAACAGCCTGACATCCGGACCCCCACCCGGACATCCGGGCCAACGCCGCCAACGCCTGCATCATCAACTCATCTGGGTTGTCACCCTGATCATCCGAACAGAGCCCGGATCATCCGGCTCCCCACCCGGATCATCCGAACCCCGCTTGCGTGCGCGTGTTGGGCTGAGGCCCACGTACCCCTTCGCCCCCTTAGCCTATATAAAAGACTCCACCTCTCTTCTAGACTCAACATTGTGATAGCTCATATTTTGAGATAGAGCCTTGCTCATCCATTCGGATCTACTCCATCGCGAGGGACTGACACCTCTTCGGAGAAGATCCTTGTTGGATTCAAGACCTCCTCTCGGAGAAGACCCTCTTCAAGACCTCCTCTCAGAGAAGAACCGGTTACCCTATGTATCGTCCTTTGTTGGATTCGGATCTTGTATCACTTTGTGTCTCGATGATCTAGCGCATGTGTGACTATATTCTTGTTGGTTGAGTGTTTTCTCGTGTTTTCCCCTCGTTCCCCCTCTCGTGTTCTTCGTGTTCTTGGTAGGATTCCCCTCCAAACGTGAAAGATCGGCCTCTAGGGTTCTACCCTACATCAATAGAGCTTTATAGAAATTCATCCTTTTCTAAGAGGTCCCATCATGGAGCAAGTAGAGGCTGTCGAAGTTGAGGGCGAGGCCATGACAAATTGTCCACATTTTTGCTATGAATTTTTTCAGACCATGGCATAGTGCTATTCACTTTTTAGAGATATTTTGCCATGTGTTTTCTCTAATTTTTACCATATATTACAAACCTCTAATTAGAGATCATAGGGAATTCTTTTTATTTTTGCAACAATGGCAAAAAATCACTTTACCATGGGACCATGGAAATTTAAGTTCATGGAGCATGGGAAATGTAGTTCATGGGTCTTGACCTTTCCTACTATATGAATACATACATGGAAAATTTACCTTTATTAATATGGCTAATTTACTTATACCTCCTTGGAAAATTAATTTACTTTTTTATTGCCATGGCAAATTCTATTTTTTATTTACCATGCCAAATTTACTTTTCATTACCATGGCAAATTTTATTTTTTATTTACCATGCAAATATACTTTTACATAGATGTTAACTTTACGCGCTCATGGCAATCTTTTCTTGTCATGACAATTTAACTTTTGTGTAAACATAAAATTGAAAGAATAAAATTTGAATATGCATTTATCATGGCAATTTTGGTAATTTTTGGTGTTATTTCAAATATACGGCAATTTTATTACATGAAAAATGGAAATTTTGATTAAAAAAATGCCATGGAAAATTTGAATACGCATTTGGCATGGCAATTTTTTATCATTTTTTTACTTCACATACATGGCAAATTTCTTATATAAAAGCATGGCAATTTCGATATAAACACCATGGCAAATTTGAATATGCATTTGCCATGGAAATTTTGATAATTTTTCTGTGTTATTTTCACTTATTTCCATGAAATTTTGCTTTGATTTTTCTATGCTAATTTTTACTTTTTTCACCATGGCAAATTAACTTTTTTTATTGCCATGGCAGATTTTCCTTTTCTTGCACGACAATTTTAGTTTAACATACATGGGAAATTTACTTTTGTCGCTCATGACATATTTACTTTTATGGAGCATGGGAAGTTTAATTTTTATTTTGCCATGGCAAAAATACTTTTCATCCATGGTAATCTTTGCCTTTTCCACCGTTCATGGGATTTCTTTTGCGTTTACTTTGCAAAAAACATGACAATTAGTACTAAATAAGAAATGGCAAGTTTTGCCTTTTGTTTTTCCACATGATGGCAAATTTTAACCCACATTTTTCTTTTTAATGTATATAGTAAAAATATCATACGAATTTGTTTAATCCACAATTTCTTGCCACCATGTATAGATGAAAATTTGCCATGAACTTTCTCTTTAGTGACTTTTTCACAAAAAAATATCCTTTTGACCATGGAAAATTTTGCTTATAAAGACGAAGCCTTTTGGTTTGAACCATTGGGATTTAGTAGTAGCTTGTTTGTCACTCCATCTCTAACGAAAAATTCATCTTTCAGTTTATTTTTTTGGACATTTGCAAAAAATTATAGCATGGCAAATCTAGGCATTATTAGTCACAACCAAAACCGGGATTTCTAGTCACACTAAAAACTGGGCCAAACTAGGCCTTATTTAGTCACAGCCAAAAAATACCTATATGGGAGCTATACGAGGGTGTTCGCGCTGGGGCGGTCATGGCAGACTTTGGCGGCGGCGGACCGGACGATGTCCAAGTGTGGCAGCAAGCCCCAGCATGGGCGTGGAGGAGCGCCGGCAGATTCATCCTCCGGCGATGAAGATCGGATGGTGGCGAACGAGGGAGCTCTGAGGGCAGCTACAATTGGGGCGCTAGGCACAAAACCCTGTCCGTTACACCAAAGATCCCACCCATTTTCTTCCTATTACCAGTCAAACCCAGGATTCATGCTTGCATCGACGCAACCTCTTGCCTCGGGCGCTAGACCTTTTTTCCTTCTGTGCCATGACTCAGACTCGGCCGTATAAGCGCCTCTATCTTGTCATTAGCGTTGGACGACAAGATGCTAACAGCTGCTGCTACAAGATTATCTTTATTTTTATTTTCTTATCCGCCCATGCAAGCACGATGCATTGGACATGCCCTGACGAGCTGCGCACGAGAGGGCTCAGATGATGGCGGCAGTGGTGGGCTGTGTGCTCGATTGGATTCGACGCATGAGAGAGAGAAAGAAAAGGCGAAGGAAGGACACGTCATGCAAGTCAATGATGTCTGGTCCTTAGACATGGCTTCCCAAAAATTCTTGTCCATGAAACTCTACAAGTCAATGATGGGGGAGGGCACATCACACAACATCTTCATGATGATATGGAAATCTGCCAGCCGTCTCAGGCACAAAATCTTCTTCTGGCTACTACTGCATGACAGAATTAGCACAAGGAATATGATTAAACGAAGAAACATGCATATGAAAGACTACAAATGTGCACTATGCGCTGATGCAACACAGGAAACAATATCACATCTTTTCTGGAGCTGCCCATTCACTTGGTTCTGCTGGAGCTCGATCATCTCCCACAGAAGCAAAGGCATCTCCACTTTTGATGAAGTGCACCTCTTAAAGGACAGATTACCAGAAAACATTGCGATGGATGATCAGAAATGATAAAATCTTCAGGAGAGCACCACCTCAAGTGAGACTCATGGAAATTCTACCTCAAAGGACTCTAGACTACTAAGATTAGAGCTAAGCAGGCTAAGGCAGAATAGATCAATTCTTGGATAGAACAATACTTGTAATTTAATTTTTCATGTTTGATTGAACTGGTATTGGGTGATCCTTGTTGGACTAGGTTTGTACATATTTTATATTAATGAAAATACCGTAGAACTATTTTTCTTCGGTTCCGGCTAAAAAAAAGTGATGCAAGCACGGGCCTGGCTTCGAGATACGCCCGATTCCTGGGTATCCGCGAGCCTGGCTCGGAGGCCTCTTTTGCATCTGTCGGGCCAGGCTGACAAGGCCACCCATGCCACCAAACACGCTCGATTCTGCATGTCGGGTGCGAGCCAAGAAATCAAACACGCCTCTAGGAGCTATGTACGCGATGGATGAAGACTTACCTTACGTTCGTGTGTATGCTGTCTCCTACGGCCAGTCGATAGGGCACCAGAACGTGCACATAAGGATAAGGACCTCAGGTTTCGAACTTGCATCTTGCATGCACCCATATATAGAGATAATAAGAGTCTAAAATTAGTGCAGCGAGACAGCAAAGGTGAAAAATGAAACGGCCTCGTCATCAGAAGTTGAAAACGAGATCCCGACGGAAAGAATGGTCAGATCTCGTGGCCAAGCCACGCAACATGCAGAGCCACCGCCCCGCCCCCGAAGACCACGTCCGAGAAGAAAGCAGAAGCGCACGAGCCCAACCAACCACCAGGGCGCGCACGGCGGCGACGAGGACAACCGCCAGCCCTGCGAGACGCTCGGCATTCATGTCCGTCCCCTCCGACTCCGGCCAGGAGACACCGCCCTTGGCGACCGAGGGCGGTCGGGCGCGCCTCCAGGACGAGCAGCTGGGGCAGCTCCGGGAGCTCTTCCTCCGCTTCGACCTCGACGGCGACGGCAGTCTCACCAAGCTCGAGATAGCCGCGCTTCTCCGCTCGCTCGGTCTCCGCCCCGCCGCGGGGGACGAGATCCACACCCTCATCGCCTCCATGGACGTCGACGGCAACGGCACCGTGGAGTTCGACGAGCTAACCTCTTCCCTCTCGCAGCTGCTCCTCGGGCCCGGCCGCTCCTCCGTCGCCGTTGACCACGAGCAGCTCGCCGAGGCCTTCCGCGCCTTCGACCGCGACGGCAACGGATACATCTCCGCCGCCGAGCTCGCGCGCTCCATGGCGCAAATGGGGCACCCCATCTGCTACGCGGAGCTCACCGACATGATGCGCGAGGCCGACACCGACGGCGACGGCTCCATTAGCTTTGAGGAGTTCACCGCCATCATGGCCAAGTCCGCCGTCGAATTTCTCGGCCTCGCCGCGTTGTGAGCGAGGATGAAGGGATTCCTCCGCTCCCTCCGGTTAGAGCCTCGTGGGCTTGTCCTCTGTTTGTAAATTAGTCCATTCGCCTTTCTTTTTATCATTTCTGCAAATATAATACATACACATTTAAATCGCGTTGTATTGAATGTGTCACTGTAAATAGATCTAACGTTTTTTTTAGAACGGAGGCACCTGCCTGGCCTTAGAAAGGTCCTTGCAGTTAAGGAGGTGACCGACAAGCAGTACTCCCTCCGTCCAGAGTAATTGTGTCGACTTTATACTAATTTTAGAAAAAGTTGTACTAAGAACTTTATACTAACTTTAATATAAAATTGTACTAAGCTTAAGACATTTATTTTGAAACGGAAAAAATACTAAATAAACAACAAGATAAAGATATTGGGGTACAAGGCCGCAGCCCAAAGACGCGGGGCAGCGCAAAGCCCAGACTAGACACCAAAGATGGCTGATGGCCTAGCCTAGAATAGATCTAATGTTGCTATAGTGAATATTTGATTTGAAATTCGCATCTAGAAAATAAGAATGCAATTGCTGAGAAAATAGGAACATGAATTGCCCACATTGCTGTGTAGAAACTTTGATTTTGGAACAAGAATTGTTGTGTCTTCAGTAGTAAAATGGTCCCTTTAGGGGTGGATCAATCAATCAGCTGCTCGCTCGTTAAGGTTAAGGAGCAAAAAAGGTCATTTTGCTAGTTTAAAACTTGTTAAGCTTGTAAGCGCCTCGTTAAGAGAGTACGATGTGTTACAGCATGTGGAGTGAGAGTGCGGGTGTAAATTTTATGTGGGAATATAATGACTATAAAAGAGGTGCGCTAGTTTGCTCCCTTCTGTGGGTTGGGTGAGTCGGTTAGATTGATTAGATGGTTTGAGATGCCACAAAATATTATCATCAAAGATAAGAAAATATCGGACGTGATGTACTAACAAGCTTAACGAACTGCTCATGAAACTTGTTAGTTTGTTCATTAATACATAAGTTTAATGAACTAAAATCAATGATTGACTCTATATATTACAACATGAGCTACAAGCTTAACGACCTGAGCTATCGAGCGCTCATTGAGCTCGCAAGCTACGAGCTTTTGGTCTCTTCAATAATATAAAGAATTATATGAACTTGATTTTTTTTCTCAAAGATATATAGTAGCAACACGAATATTTTTGCTTCAGTCACAAGTCTATGCAAAACATTTGCATACTTACATGAAATAAATCTCTTAAAATAGTACTCCGTCTTTCACAAATATAAGATGTTTTGAGTATTTTAGTATGGACTACATACAAACGGAGTGAACAAACACATTAAAGCGTGCCTATATACGGACACGAACTAAAAGCACTCGGCGACGACGCTCATCGAAATCTCACCACTGCTCTGCTGTCTAGGGATCAGTGCATAATTGAATGAAATGAATAGCTATGGTTGAATACACCACTCCATCGTAATTGTCACACTGCCTACTAGTTTGCCAGCATTAAATGCACGAAAGAACTGACAAGGCAGTACGTAAATCGCGAGCATGTGCGGCCATGGCACCGAGACATATCAGCGAGCACCGAGACATATCAGCGAGCTGCGGCTGCACCACCGCCGAAACGGACGGGAACACACACACACACACACACACAGAGCTCCGACACGAAGAACTCCCACGAGTCTACATCGGTGAGACTGGACCTAGTGATTCTTCTCTATTGGAGCGAGGTGTATTTCTGGTCATAGCCTGTTCTTTGTGATGCTGGGGAAGAGGAACAACATCCTTGTTTGGACTCGTAAGAAAACTAACAGGGGAGAGAGAGAGAGAGAGAGAGAGAAGGCTGCCCAGACTGTGCTGCGAGCCGTTCCGAGCACTTGTGGCTTCTATGGAACACAAGACATGGTGCTAGCCTCCAGGGGCATGCGGTGTTGCTGGCCGTGGCCGCGCGGGATGCTGCTAACTCGGAGCCACGGACCACGGGGACGCGGCGTCGCACAGGATGCGACAAGCTTTATCATCGACGGCATAGTCTTTCTCCTCGCTGGCCGCGGGGACATAAGACTTGGTGTCGGCGGCGAGGGCGGCCAGGGCGGCCGTGATGTTGATGGCCATGGCCACACAGGACGCGAGAATCTCATGCTACCTCAGTTTGTTTGCGGTCTTCCTTGTTTCTTCTGGATTTGTTTCAACATCCATGTTCCTGAACAAGTAGAACAAGAGTGAGAAGAGGAAGAAACATAGAAGGAAAGAGATGAAGAAGAACGTCACGAACACTTGGTGAGTATTCTTGAGAAGTCAATGGGGAAGAACAAGGCGTTCGAAGAGAAGGGATGGGGACCAGATGCATTGAATAGATGTAGTTGGCCGCTGTTAGTTGAGGTGGATAGGCTCTGGCTGCTACACATGACAGAACCTCCGACTGGTGGGAACAGAACCGCGTGGAATTAAAGATTGATATACGCCAGAGCAAACGAGAATACGAGATGATAAAGTTTGATGTACGGTGTGGTTAATATAGTGGTGAGGATCCCAAGATGCATGGACAGATATGATTCTAGTGGGCAGCGTTGCCGTGTGCTCCTATGCAATTTCGGTCTATATACGTTCTATTCACACAAAAAAGCACATCTTATATTTATGAAAGGAGGGAGTACAACTATTGGAATTTGGACTTAAATTTGTTGTATATCGAACTTGGTGGCAAAAATGCAGAAGGGTTTTTCCGAGCTTGAGCTGACATATGCTCTTTATCTTTCTTGTCCGCTGGTTTTGAGATACTCAAGCAAGCATGAGACGCTCGGGTGTAATGATATTTTCCTAGCCTTTTTTTTGCATGGACTCATGCCTCACTTCTGATGCATGACCTAACAGACATCGTTGGCATGGCTCAGATGGTTGATCATGATCTGGGTCGTGGCAGGAGAGATCTGAGCTAACGGCAGAGACCGACCAACCCATTTATTGTATCCTGCCGTAGCTACCACCACTACCCCTTTCAAAGTCCACAAGCAAGGCATGCTTTTATCGACAGGTTCATTACCGAGCTTGATGTTCTGAAGGAAGTCGCAGGTGATTCTAAGGACTAGATCATCAAACTCCGCAGGAAGACAAACTCGGGTATGACCTAAGGCGCCTCCTCAAGGTTTTGGAAAAAATCATGTTGATGCAGGCATATCAAGACCGGCCAAGGCAGATCAGGAGCTGCAGTTTGTCGCGATGACAATGGCACTATCTTGGAAGCTCATCTCTTACGATAGATGGTATCCATGATCCAACTACATTTGGAGGTGATCGCTTGCTGGGAGGCCCTATGACTAGCAGAAGATCTTCTTATCCATAATTTCGTCATTTCATTTAACTCCAAGCAGGTATTGGATGACATCAACAATGTCAATCATGGTCGTTATGGTTCAATAACTACTGAGATTAAGCTTGTCGTTAACCGCAATGTGCATATTCTAGGGAAGTACTCCAATTGTCTCGGCCCGGGATGTCACATGTTGCTCGCTCAACCCCATGATCAAATTGTATCCCATACATTGTGGTTTATTATCAGTAAAGCTTGGCTTTACCCCAAAAAAAGGTTTCGTGGTGGTTAAAGCATACTTTTTCGCCCCATCTCAATCCACCTCCATTAAACTTCATCGTGAGAACAATGTAATTGATGGAAATATGCCCTAGAGGCAATAATAAAATGGTTATTATTATATTTCCTTAATCATGATAAAGGTTTGTTATTCATGCTAGAATTGTATTGACCGAAAACTTAAATACACGTGTGGATACATGAACAAATGCCATGTCCCTAGCGAACCTCTACTAGACTAGCTCATTGATCAAAGATAATTAAGGTTTCCTAACCATATATATGAGTTGTCATTTGATAACGGGATCACATCATTAGGAGAATGATGTGATGGGCAAGACCCATCCGTTAGCTTAGCATATGATTGTTCAGTTTATTGCTACTGCTTTCTTAATGTCAAATACATATTCCTTCGACCATGAGATCATGCAACTCTCGGATACCAGAGGAATACCTTGTGTGCTATCAAATGTCACAACATAACTGGCTGATCATAAAGATGCTCTACAGATATCTCCGAAGGTGTCTGTTGAGTTGGCATGGATCGAGATTGGGATTTGTCACTCTGTGTATTGGAGAGGTATCTCTGGGCCCTCTCGACAATACAACATCACAATAAGCTTGCAAGCAAAGTGACTGAGGAGTTAGTTACGAGATGATGTATTACAAAATGAGTAAAGAGACTTCCCGATAACAGATTGAACTAGGTATGGAGATACCGATGATCGAATCTCGGGCAAGTAACATACCGACAGACAAAGGGAATTACGTATCTTGTCATAAAGGTTCGATCGATAAAGATCTTCGTAGAATATGTAGGAACCAATATGGGCATCCAGGTCCCGCTATTGGTTATTGACCGGAGAAGCGTCTCAGTCATGTCTACATCATTCTCCAACCCGTAGGGTCCGCACGCTTAACGTTCGTTGATGATATAGTATTATACAAGTTATGTGAGTTGGTGACCAAATGTTGTTCGGAGTCCCGGATGAGATCACGAACATGATGAGGAGCTTCGGAATGGTCCATATGTAAAGATCAATATATAGGACGGTACTATTTGGTCACCGAAAAGGTTTCGGAATGCACCTCGTATTTATCGGATCATCAGAAGGGGTTCTGGGAAGGCCACGAGAGTTATTGGGATTATTGGGGCAACGAGGGAAGCACACCATTCCACAAGGGGCTAGTGCACCCCACCACTAGGTCGCCGACCCTAGGGAAGGAAATGGGGGAGAGCTAGCCCCTCCTGCCTTCCCCTCCACATGAGAGAAAGGAAAGGGGGGCGCCTCCACTCCTGCATTCTCCCTGGCACCAAAGAAGGAAGGGGCCGCGGCCATGGCAGGAGCCCAGGGTGGCCGGATGCCCCCTTGGGGGCTCCCTAGGCTGCCTCCCCTCCTCCCTGTTGGGGAACATTTCATGGGAAACAAAAATTTTCCTACGCTCACCAAGATCAATCTAGGAGATGAACATCTATGAGAGGAGAGATTACATCTACATACCCTTGTAGATTGCTAAGCGGAAGCGTTAGGAAACGCAGTTGATGCAGTCGAACGTCTTTGCGATCCAATCACGATTCGTCCCGCGAACTTCGGATCCAAGTGTCGAACGGACGACACCTCCGCGTTCTACACACAAACAGCTTGATGACGCCCTCACCTCCTCGACCCAGCGAGCGATGGTGAAGTAGTAGCTCGAGTCCTCCAGTAGCACGATGGCGTGGTGGCGGTGGTGGTAGTGGAATCTCAGCAGAGCTTCGCTAAGCACTACAGAGGGGAACAGGGCTACGAGGGAGTGGGAGGGCAGTGCCGTGGCATAGATGGGTGTGGTTGCCCTAACTCTACCCCTCTATATATAGGGGGAAGGGGGGAGGAGGAGGTGCCCTAGGGTTTCCCTAGGGACGCCGGCGGCCACAAGGGGTAACCCTAGATGGGTTTTGGGTGCCTCCCTTAGGACGATTGGCCCCCAAGGCAAAAGGGTTTGGCAGCCCTAGGGGGCGCCCCCACCTCCTCTGGCTACGTGGGATGCGGTGAGGGGGTGTGCACAACCCCTTAGTGGGCTGGTGTGCACCCTCCCATTGGCCCATGAGTCCCCCCAACACTTGTCGCGGCCCTCGAAACCCCTTTAAGTCCTCCTGGTCATCACCCGGTAACACCGAAACACTTATCCTATATATCAATCTTCACCTCTAGACCACTCCGGAGTTCCTCGTAACGTCCGAGATCTCATCCAGGACTCCGAATAACCTTCGTTACCACCATAACAACTCAACTATACTTATATCGTCACCAAGCATTAAGTGTGTAGACCCTGCGGGTTCGAGAACTATGCAGGCATGGCCTTGACACCTCTACGGTCAATAACCATTAGCGGGACCTGGATGTCCATATTGGTTCCTACATATTCTACGAAGATCTTTATCGGTCCAATCTCGATGTCAAGGATTCAGACAATCCTGTATGCAGTTCCCTTTGTCTATCGATATGTTACTTGCCCGAGATTGAATCGTCGGTATCACCATACCTAGTTCAATCTCTTTACCAGCAAGTCTCTTTAATTGTTCTGTAATACAAAATCCCATGACTAACCCATTAGTCACATTGCTTGCAAGCTCATTCTGATGATGTATTACTGAGAGGGCACAGAGATACCTCTCCGTCATACGGAGTGACAAATCCCAGTCTTGATCCATGCCAACTGAACAGATACCCTCAGAGATACCTGTGGAGCACCTTTATAGTCACCTAGTTATGTTGTGACGTTTGGTACACACAAGGTATTCCTCCGATGTCAGTGAGTTGCATGATCTCATGGTCATAGGAACATATACTTGACATGCAGAAAACGATAGGAATAAACTTGATACGATCACATGCCACGTTCATAGTTTGGGTCTTGTCCAGCACATCATTCTCCTAACGATGTGATCCCATTATTAAATGACAACTTAGGAAACCATAGCCATCGTTGATCAACGAGCCAGTCCGGTAGAGGCTTACTAGCACTAAAAAAAGACACAACCGTGACATTTTGGGCCGAACGAATTTTTCTTTGTCGTACTTATGACACTTCTATGACAATAACTATGAAAAAACTCGGTATCATCATAGATGTGGTGGGCTCCTACTTCTATGACAAAAAATCATGACAGAAAATGGGCTTTTCGTCCTAGGCGGGCCTGAGCCGCACCTGCATGACATACTTTGGATCATCCATGATGGAAAAATTGTGGTAGAAGCGAGGGAGAGGAAAATTTTGGGGAGTTCCCGGTTATGGTGGGTGGTCGGGGCCGAGCGATGCATGGAGGTTTGCTTGTTTCTCTTGTACACCTATGCGCGTGTGTGCAAGGTGTTGCGCTCTAACTGAAGCCGAGCGAGGCATTTGCCTACTGAACCCGAGTGATTGCACTAGCTACGTTACTGAACCCCGATCGATCCCTTGCTGTTAACTAAACCCGATCGAGCGATTCCTTTGCTACTGCTGCTAACTGAAGCCTATCGAACCTGCTACCTCTTGATGAACAGTGAGCATTGTTTGGGGTTGGGTAAATAGTTCCCAGTGGGTGTTGGATGAACAGGACTCCGTGGGGTGTAGAGGCCATTGCCACTGGATGAACATGACCCCGATCGAGCTGGTTGGGGCAGGATGAACAGGACGACCCCGTGGAGGGCTGGTTCAACAGTAGCCGGTGGAGGGCTAGATGAACAGTAGCCCGTGGAGGGGTGGTTGAACAAGACCCCATGGAGAGGGCTGGTTGAACAGTAGCCGGTGGAGGAGCAGTGCAGGCTGGATGAACATGAGCCCATGGATGAATAGTCACAGGTGGAGGCTAGAGGAGGTCGACGATGGATGAACAGTAGCCCGTGGAGGCTGGAGGAGGTCAACGGTAGAGATGAACAGTAGCCCGTGGAGTCCCGTTTTGCGGTACGCCACACCCCTCCCGATGAACAGGACCCCCGTTTCGACCGTAGCACTCCAACCCAAGTCTGTTTCCGACCCAGTCACTTGGCTCCCGGTGAATACGACGCTGTTTCCTCCATTCCGACCTAGCCGGTTAGCTGAAGATGAACAGGACAACGTCGCTACCGTCTGTTGCCTCTCCATGTACACGAGCCCTGGTCATCCGTATGCGTGAATATGCGTTTTGAGACCCCGCTCATATGTACGTACGTGGCCGTATTTTTTGGTGTGTGGCTGTATGTACGTGTACACGGTTTAGACAGGACAGCCTGAACTGCTACATGGGGGGCTCTACTATGACATGTGCCACTACTTACTCGGCCACGGTTCATCGTTGCAGAGCGACCGATCGACCAGTATGTACGCACACCTTCGCGACAAGATAGACAACGCTACGTTTGCTTCGACCGGGTGGGTCCTAGCTGTCAGGGAGGATAAGGACACACTTCTTTACGTGCGAAGATATAGCTGCTGGATCCCAGCTATAAGGGGAATCATTTTTTTGCCTGTAATAAGGATGCACTTCCTTGCATGCGAAGATGTAGCTGGTGGGTCCCAGCTGTCAGGGGGAGAAAACATTATTTTTTCAGGGTAAAAATGATGCAGTTGAATGCATGCGTCCATGGGCATGGTGCGTCCCCACTGTTAGCCTCTCGCATATAGTCATCTTCCGACGACTCTTGTTTGTTGACCACGTTGACCACACCGTGCCGAGCGCACCAAGGCCGGTGGATGGCGGTGAGGCCCCAGACTGGAACGGCCCGGAGATGGGGAAGATGCGGCAGTGGAGTCGCAGACGGAGAGGAGTGGGAAACTTGACTGGTTCAGGTGCGCGACAGCATTGCCGCCCACGGGAGACGGGAGCAAGAACAGAGGTTGAAGAAGCAACCCGACCGGCCACGGGAGGCGGTAGCAGGCAGTACCGCCGATGGTGGTTTGGGCGACTAAAGCATGAATATCCGAGATTGAAGAAGCACCACAGCCATTAGATGGACATCCAACGGCCACTGCTAATACAATCGTGTGTTAACTATATGTTTTTTTAGGGATGTGTGTTGACTATAAGTTGACAAAGCTTTGCATACACGTGAACTTAGTAGGCCCACAAGTGACCATCACATCTGTGGCTGAGAACATATAGCCCATTTGTGACTTGTATTTTTAATTATAATGGAATTTAGTTAGCCCGTTTACTGTTTGTTAGAATTACAGACCATTTTCTAGCCAAGACTTTGTTAATAATTTCAGCCAACCGCTCAAAAAAATCAACAAAATTTCCAACATTTTGATGAGATCCGAAATATTTATTAACCTAAAATTTAGAGTCAGATTAAATAACTTTTCAAAATAAATTTGTATTAGGTAAAAATCCAATGAAATTTTGCGTGCGTAACAAGTAATGAAATTTAAAAAATTACCTTTTTGAGAAGAATAAAAAATGTACCTGTTTAGTGTGTTTTTTATATTTACAACCAATTTTTTAATTACATTCCATTTATTATTTTTTAAAGCCTATTTTCTTGGCAAGTCTAATGTGACCCGGAGAATAACAAGTTGACCTCGGTTGGGTATTCCGCAAAAAGAAGAATAGCTGGGCTAGCCATTTTCACATTTAAATATTAATATCTTGGCTGGATATTTGGTTGACATAAAATAATAGTTTGGGCTAGACGGGCCACAGCCTGCCCAGTTGATACCCTGCTCCTCTGAACAACAACAAAAACATCGCTGAATAAAAACTCTGCTCACACCTCAAAAACAGAAATACTGCTCGAGCTGCTTGGTCCCAGTTGTCGGCTGCTCCATATGCAATTCTTTCGTTTATTGACTATATATATTGACAATGGTGTGGGACCATAATGTTAGGAAAGCAGGATGAAGAAAAAAATGTATTGTTGTATATACTAATAAGGAGGCACTTGTGTATGTGTATGGACCTAGTGGGATCCACTGTCATCCTCTCCAAAGTCATCTCCTGATTCCTCTTGTTCGTTGACCATGTTGACAATGTGAGACGGCGGCGCCACGGCGAGCGCAACAACTCGAAGGATGACGGAGAGGGCCTAGCGGGCCCTAAGGATGGTCTGATACAGCGCCTGCTACTCATTCAGGAAGCCCGGATCATAGGGCCACATGTCCGCGACAACATTGTCGTTCGCTTGTTCGCCGGTGATTAGTCCTTCTGTGAGTCGGTGCTCGTTGAGGAGACGAAGGTTGCATCACAGGTCCTCCTGCGCCGGTAGCTCTTCCGTCATTTGGGCATCGAAGTGCGGCCGCACCTGCTCTATGGTGAACTCGGCATGAATCAGCTTAGGCGGTGCCGCCACCTCCTGGTCGGAGGCCACGTCATGTCCGGCTGCTGGATGCCTGGACCTCTACCAAGCACGAGTCTGACCGCCCTGGCCCACCCAGACCGCCTCCCTCGCACGCGTGCGCTTTTCGCTCGAAACGGTCAGCGGCACCAGCGCCGCTTCCCGGTGCAGGCGATTGCTCCGTGTTCAAACGACACAAGTGTCGTCCGTCCGTCCGTCTGCCGCCCACATTAATGATACGCGGCTGCCGAGGCGGCTACTCCGGTGCCACCCATCCGTCCCTCTGCAACCCACCATTGCTATATAAACTGTTGTGCCGACCATAGCCGTAGTCATCCGCCTCCGTTCCCTTTCTCCTGTCCACACCACTACTGCCAACCATGGCTTCCTTGAGCTCCAATGCTCTTTGGGACGGGCGGACGATGGACCATAAGGAGATGGCAGCCATTGCTGCCGAATGGCTGGCCGACAGGCAGCCGAAGGACGAGATGTCCCAATGGAGAACATGGTAGTCGACAATCTGGCGCCAACCCCCTCCTCCGCGCAATCCTTGCCGGTGCATTGCACCATGACCATCGGCGAGGCCCGTGCGCAATACATGGACACAGTGAGGCGGAAGTGTGAGGAGCAGTTCCAGGAGGTGTAGGCCGATGCCGCCTACAACCACCATCTCCTCCAGGAGCACCTACAGGTGGAGGAGTAGATTGCCGTGGAGCGGGCGGAGCAGGAGGCGCTGCTCGAGTCGTACCGCTCCGCCTGCGAGAGCAGCCTCGCGCGCTGGCGGTACCGCATGCGGGTGGCGGAGGTTGCGGCCACCTACAAAGAGGACAATGAAGCGGGTGAGGAGTTGTTCAGCGAGACCGACGACGAGGCGGAGGACAATGCTGGCTTCGACGAGGCCCCGCCCTGCCGGCACCGAGGCGGAGGACTTCACCGGCTTCGGCGAGGCCCTACTCCACCGAGGCCCCGCCCTACCAGCAATGAGGCAGAGGACATCGCCGGCTCTACCGAGGCCCCGCCCCTCTGGCACTGAGGAGGAGGACTTCACCGTCTTTGGCGAGGCCCTGCTCCGCCGAGGCCCCGCCCGCCAGAAACGAGGCAGTGGACTTGGCCGACTCCGCCGAGGCCCCACCCTTCCGGCAACAAGGGGGAGGATTTCCCCTGCTCTGCCGAGGCGCCGCCCTGCTGGCAACAAGACAGAGGAAATCGCCAACATCGTCGAGGCCCCGCCCCGCTGCCAATGAGGCCTCGCCACATAGAAAATGAAGAAGAGTAGAACACGGTAGGTCGCCACCGCTGCTACCCTCCGGTTGAAGCCAAGCTGGGCGGGTTGAGTATTGATGGTCGATTAGCTTCTTGGTGGCGTGTGCTGGAAAATAAGCTTGTGTTAGGCTCAGTCGGCCAGATATGGGAAATGGGCGCCGGAGATCATAGATTAGGTTAATTAATTATACCTCCAGCACACCCCTTTTTAGTTGAAGAATGTATGAAATGTAATGAAATCCGACATGTTTATATGAAACCCAGTAGTGTATGAATGAATTTAGTTTGATTAGTTTGAATTCTTGTATCACTGGCATTGGATGAACATGCAAAACAATACGTACTAGCATTATTCCCAGGGTGATCACCTTGTTTGCAGCAGTTTCACACATACTCTCTCTGGTCCTTTTTAGTCTGCATATAAGTTTTGTTTGAAGTCAAAGTATCTCTACTTTGACCAATCTTATAGAAAAAAGTATCAACATTCACAATGTAAAATCGACTTGAAACAAATCTAATATGAGAAGTAAAAAGGAATAGAGGGAGTACAAAAAGTTTGAGCAGCTTTTCAGCATTCCTGTACATTGCAATCAAACACACAGGCCTGTCAATTCATAGAGCATTCAAAACAATCGATGATTATGCATCTCAACGATTCACATGTCAGAGCCAATATTTACTTCGCAACTAAAGAATAAAGAAAAATCGATCAACGCTGCTGACAACAAAGGGCATCCCATTCGAAAATATCAAACACATGTATTATTGCTAACATCAATGAGCAAAATTTGACAAGGTTTTTGCATTCCAAAATGTCAAATGTGTGTTGTTTTGCATACATCAATGAGAAAACCTTGACATGGTTTTCCCATTCAAAAATATCAAATGCCTATGATTGTGGAATGGGCAAGGTTTGCCGTGAGTTTAGACATTGACATGGCACCTATAAATAAACCAGCTGTTCTTTTTGTGTAGTTCCACCAAAATCAACCAAATTCGCGTGTAGCTTGTATGATTTCACATTTATATGTTGCAACGCTTTGAACATATCGGCACCTCCTTTCCTGTTGTGTAAATGAATGATTCGAGAATATTCGTTGTATTCGTGAACATTTTGTGCAGTTCCCATTGAAATCAAGCTGAGCACCCCTGTTTGCATAAATACAAAAAAAGTGATTAGTATAAAGAAAAATGTACTATGAATTGTCAGTTTAAACAGGCAACCTACATGATCCATGCAGAGCACACATTTAAAAAATGGAACTCATCGCCATCACAGCAACAAAGATGGAGACCCGTGAATGCTTCTGAGCTGAAGTTAATTAGTTTGTTCTTGTGGGCAATAAAACCATCCTTCAACTACTCCCTTCTGATAAGACGAGAGGCTTGGCTTCTTCATCCTGGCATAATCGGAACCAAGCAGTTCAGGTTCTCCATATTCTTCTTCAGAGGGGGATGATCCTGTTGTGCAATGCTCAAAAAAAGGGGAAGGAATTATTCAAAACAGCACAGATGAAGCACTTCATGACAGTAGCTAAATAGTAGCACAACACTAATAGAGATGACAAAGCTGAATCATATGGATGAAATCTGTGGGCCGGTACCAACCTTTGTCAAGAGGCTTATTGTGTAGAGCATACTGATGAAGCACTTCTCCAGAACCATCTATTGTTATCTACTATGGTTGCCATGCTTACTATATACTCCTCGATTAGTTTAATGTTTCCAACATTTTCTTGTGCAGTTCCACTAAAATAAATGTGATCTTCTAAGAAGATCCTTGTTTGCACAAGTAGAGATAATTACATATTACATTAAGAGTGGCATCAAATCAGTGGCAAAACAATTGCTCGTTCTTGCCATAGCAATAAATTAAGATGCAAAACTAGATCATTACTTGTGTCATCATAGTTCCAGTGCTTCATTATAGCACCAGGAGTTGATTTTTATTTTTCTTCAGATTGTTCTTCCCCTTCATCACTTGGTTCAATAACAGACAAGCTTCGCCTTTAATGTAAGATTTGGCATGTCAATTAGGGAGCACAAGTATAGCACTAAACAATGGCATTAATTTTCTGATGACAGTAGCAAAATACAGGCGAACAGTTGTGAAATATCATTCTCTTACCTTAATGGGATATTACGGTGCACATACAGATTGGAAGTCTTGTCTCCATTTGTGCAGTTCACTAAAATCAAGCAACATTGCCGTATAAGTAGCACAACATATGAAAGCAGACTGCACAATCATGTGAAAGAAGGCTAGTACTGACCTCTCATGACGCGGAATTCAAACAACTCACAAGAAGAAGATCTAAAACAAATTTGCCAACAAGGATAGGAAGTCAGATCTCCTCTTGTGCAGTTCCACTAAGATCAAGCAATCAAGCAACATTGTCGGTGTGACATTTTGGTTGAGCTACACAAAACACTCTTAAAACAAAAGTGTTTTGTGCAGTGCAACAAATGGTCGCAATAGCAACGAGGTGAAGATAACCCTGTTTACACAGAGGTGTAAAGGAAACAAGTATTGGTCAATAATGGTGGATGACACAGAAGCCCAGAAAAAGAAGCATCTAACTTATCTAAATGGGAAAGAAAGCAAGACAGTAGCATTTCTCAAACAGTGGCACTGATTCATATTAACAGAGAGATTGTATTAACAATAAAATTCGTTAAACATGTAATTTGCTTTTAACTGTGGCATTGCTTCAATTTTCTAGCGGCATTATTAGAGGGTGTTTTTACAGGGACTTTTTGGTGTAGGGACTAATAAAAGTCCCTTTTAGTCCCATCTAAACCAAACAGGAGGGACTTTTAGGGGCTAAAAGTGGGCATTTGGGTCTAAAGAAAGAAGACCCTGAGGGAGAGTCTTTTGGGACTTTTTCCAACAGTTGCCCCTGCCCTGCATCACAGCTTATCTCTATTAGTTCATTACTAGGGGTAACATGGTCTTTTAGCATGTCATTTAATAACCTCTAGTCCATGTTTAGTCCCTGGAACCAAACATGTAGGGACTAGGGACTTCTTAGTTGGGACTAAAAAAAGTCCTAGGACTTTTAAAACAAACATGGCCTTAGATTAAAAACAGCTAAAGAGTTGTACGGGACAGTGGACGCACCAACACCATGTGCATCTACAGATGTATACATGGGTGATGCACAGTCTGTTGCAACAAATAACAAACAACCAAGGAGCATATTTTTGTTGGTCCCAGTTTTGTCATCTTTAGAAACATTTCCCTATGTGAGGGCAGCAAATCTAGTCCTGCTCAAACTCTACAGCCTTGTCCCCCAAAATAGAAAGATCAGTTTGTTACAGATGTGAGTACTGCGTTTGTCATTGTTTTCCCTTTTCGACCAACATAGGTGCTGGATAGCCAGTCTCTACTACTTCCCCCTTCCTTTCCTCTTTGAACCACATCCTAGATTCATGCTACACAACTTTCCCCACTACTTTCCTATTTGATCCAACACCTAGATTCGAGTGCACAAGTGGAAAAAGCACACATGCAGCTAGAGCAATGCATGTGGAATAAGTAAATTATACCTTAAGGTTCTCAGGGTGTGGCTCAGTGGGCGGCCAGAGGCTGATCTGCCCACACTATGTACGACAGCGAGGAAGAAGGGGTCAGAGGCCCTCCCGCGCCGTCACTAGGTGAAATAGAAAAGTTACGCTGGTAGTGGATTCCCTCCCTCACCGACGGCGACAATGTTAAGCGTCACTCCCTTCCCGGCGGACAGATCCTGCAGGCTCTTTGACCAGCAGTGAGGGAGAGAGAGAGAGAGAGAGAGAGAGAGAGAGAGAGAGAGGTGAGGGCTAACGAAGTCTTGTTTAGATCCGCAGAGGGTGAGAGAGTGTGAAGAGAGCAACTACAAGCGTTGAGGCTCCATTGTGTATATATATAGTGGAGAGAGAGTGTGAAGAGAGCAAACCCTAGAAAACAAGCGCTGAGGCTGCAACGTATATAGATGGAGTGGTTTTATTTTTCTCTCCATAAAAATTGTTTTAAATTGTGCACGAAATGGAACTCTTTATTTAACGTAGTGAAGAAAAATACTAGGGGCAATGCTAATACGTGAAGAAAATTTAACGCTCGAAGGTGTCAACTCGCAATTAACGCTGCATGCCTCCCGGTCGCGCTTACTAACGTTCACGTGTGGTACATGACCCCCCGAAATGGTGAACAACAACTAAACCACACATGGTCAAAATATCCGAAAGGTGGGCTGCACCATCCTCTAATTTTAAATATTTTGAGTTTCAAAAAAATATTAAATATTTTGGGCACTTGTATTCGGCCTAAGTTGGTGTGCCACCATATGTACTAAGGGTTACAGCGGGTGCTAAGAAACTAGGGCGTATTCTGAGTAATTGCCATGCCGTTTATTTGTAGGGTCACTTGCAAATTGTGAAACTCTATTCACCTCTTATTTAGTGGATGAGGAAAATCTTTTGCCTCCATTTCAAAAAAAACCAAGAAATTCAATTTTAATTATTTGGTTTGTACACTTTGCTCTCTTCCAATAATTTTTGGCACTTGTATTCGACCTAAGTCAGTGTGCCACCGTATCTCGTGCTACTCCCTCCGTCTAGGTGTATAAGTCACGTTAGAAGGTGCAGCGGGACCAAGGTGCAAGCAGATTGGAGAAGGAGAAATTTGACCGGTCCTTACTCCAATCAAAGCCCTGATTTCTGTCTCTAAACGCAACTATGAATCACAACAATTAAGAGATGTCGTTTTAGCTACCATGCAGGGCCACGTATTAACTCACATGCAAGCCGACTTTGATTCCTTGACTGGTCAACGCATAGTTGCGCTCCATGCATTGGGTTTCCGGGGGAGATAACAAGGCAGAGTAAGTAACGACGCTCGCTAGCAATGAGGCTAGTAGGGGATTGAGATGGGAAGTTAATGGACGACACCTAAATTTTTTGGGAATATTTGATCTTTGTAAGATGACTTAACTCCTAGACGGAGGGAGTACTACTCTACTCCTCAGTCTAGGTTTGATGTAATATTCATTACCTCTTCTCTTCTTGTACATGCTCCATTTATCTCACTTCCTATGGCTTCCCACTCGCATGATATTCCTATTCTATGAACATGTGTGTGTGTGTGTGTGTGTGTGTGTGTTTTAACAGCGTGTGTGTTAGAGAGAGCGACACATCGACCTACTCCTACAGAGAGATGGTGTGTAGTGTACGATTTAGCCACGAGAGTCGATGCATCCTATCGATTCCGGACGTCCAGTTGGAACAGCTGCCACGCCCGCTCCCGACCAGCCTGGCCCACCCAAAGCCCCTCCATCGCCCGTGCGCGCTTCCCGCCCGAAATGGTCAGCGCCGCTCCAGAGAATCGGTGCCGCATTCATGCCCGAGCAGAGCAGACGCGATCTCTCACTGGCGCCTGCGTTGAAGAAAGCAGATTCAAGAGTGATGGTTGCTTCGTCCGTCCAACTTACTGCTGGGTCTATGTGATTTGACGGCTCATTGGTCATCATTACTAAGGTGTACTACATCTTGAGCTTGCGTTTGTTTTTCCTTGAAGAGGAAAGGGTGATGCAGCAATAGTAGCATAAGTATTTCCCTCAGTTTTTGAGAACCAAGGTATCAATCTAGTAGGAGGCTCCTCAAAAGTCCCACGCACCTACACAAACAAACAAGAACTCGCAACCAACGCAATAAAGGGGTTGTCAATCCCTTCAAGGCCACTTGCGAAAGTGATATTTGATAGAGATAATATGATAAGATAAATATATTTTTGGTATTTTATGATATAGATTGGAAAAGTAAAGATGCAAATAAAAGTAGATTGATAGCTTATATGATAAGAAATAGACCCGAGGGCCATATGTTTCACTAGTGGCTTCTCTCAAGATAGCACAAGTATTATGGTGGGTGAACGAATTACTATCGAGCAATTGGTAGAAAAGCGAATAATTATGAGATTATCTAGGCATGATCATATATATAGGCATCACGTCCGTGACAAGTAGACCAACTCCTGCCTGCATCTACTACTATTACTCCACACATCGACCGCTATCCAGCATGCATCTAGAGTATTAAGTTCGTAAAGAACAGAGTAACACATTAAGAAAGATGACATGATGTAGATGGATGAACTCATGCAATATGATGTAAACCCCATCTTTTTATCATCCATGGCAACAATACAATACGTGCCTTGCTGCCCCTACTGTCACTAGGAAAGGACACCGCAAGATTGAACCCAAAGCTAAGCACTTCTCCCATTGCAAGAAAGATCAATCTAGTAGGCTAAACCAAACTGATAATTCAAAGAGACTTGCAAAGATAACTTAATCACACATAAAAGAATTCAGAGGAGATTCAACTATTTCTCATAGATAAACTTGATCATAAACCCACAATTCATCAGATCTCGACAAACACACCGCAAAAAGAATTACATCGAATAGATCTCCAAGAAGAATAAGGAGAACCTTGTATTGAGATTCAAAGAGAGAGAAGAAGCCATCTAGCTAATAACTATGGACCCGAAGGTCTGTGGTAAACTACTCACAACACATCGGAGAGGCCTTGGAGATGATGTAGAGGGCCCCCGTGATTGATTCCCCCTCTGGCAGAGCGCCGGCGAAGGCTCCAAGATGGGATCTTGCGGATACAGAAGGTTATGGTGGTGGAAATAGTTTTTCGTGGTTGCTTATGATGTTTTCGGGGTACATGGGTATATATAGGAGGAAGAAGTAGGTCGGTGGACGCCCGAGGGGCCCATGAGGGTGGGGCGCGCGCCCAACCCTAGGGGGCATGCCGGGAACCCTTGTGGCCGCCTCCCTTGTTTCTTGACTTCCACTCCAAGTCCTCTGGATCACGTTTGTTCCAAAAATCACGCTCCTGAAGGTTTCATTCCGTTTGGACTCCGTTTGATATTCCTATTCTTTGAAACACTGAAATAGGCAAAAAACAACAATACGGGCTGGGCCTCCGGTTAGTAGGTTAGTCCCAAAAATGATATAAATGTGTAAAGTAAAGCACATAAACATCCAAAACGGGTAATATAATAGCATGGAACAATCAAAAATTATAGATGCGTTGGAGATGTATCAAGCATCCCCAAGCTTAATTCCTGCTCGTCCTTGAGTAGGTAAATGATAAAACAGAATTTTTGATGTGGAATGCTACCTAGCATAATTCTCAATGTAATTTTCTTTATTGTGGCATGAATGTTCAGATCCAAATGATTCAAAATAAAAGTTCATATTGACATAAGAAATAGTAATACTTCAAGCATACTAATCAAAGTAATCATGTCTTCTCAAAATAACATGGCTAAAGAAAGTTATCCCTACAAAATCATATAGTCTAGCTGTTGCTCTATCTTCATCACACAAAGTATTTAATCATGCACAACCCCGATGACAAGCCAAGGAATTGTTTCATACTTTAGTAATCTCAAACTTTTTCAACTTTCACGCAATACATGAGCGTGAGCCATGGACATATCACTATATGTGGAATAGAATGGTGGTTGTGGAGAAGACAAAAAGGAGAAGATAGTCTCACATCAACTAGGCGTATCAATAGGCTATGGATATGCCCATTAATAGATATCAATGTGTGTGAGTAGGGATTGCCATGCAAAGGATGCACTAGAGCTATAAATGTATGAAAGCTCAACAAAAGAAACTAAGTGGGTGTGCATCCAACTCGCTTGCTCACGAAGACTCAGGGCATTTTGAGGAAACCCATCATTGGAATATACAAGCCAAGTTCTATAATGAAAAATTCCCACTAGTGTTTAAAGGGATATCTCCAACGCATCATGGTAGTTTAAGGCCACGCAACTACACAAACAAACAAGAACTCTCTATCATGAAGATCATGGTGCTACTTTAAAGCACAAGTGTGGTAAAAAGGATAGTAGCACTGTCCCTTCTCTCTTTTTCTCTCATTTTCTTTTTTTTCTTTTTTTCTTTTTCTTTTTCTTTTTTTTTCTTTTTTTCCTTTTCTCTCTTTTTTTCTTTTGGGCCTCTTTTTTTCTTTTGGCCTTTTTTTCTTTCCCCTTTTTTTTATAAAGTCTGACTTGTGGGGGAATCATAGTCTCCATCATCCTTTCCTCACTGGGACAATGCTCTAATAATGAAGATCATCACACTTTTATTTACTTACAACTCAAGATTACAACTCAATACTTAAAACAAGATATGACTCTATATGAATGCCTCTGACGGTGTACTGGGATATGCAATGAATCAAGAGTGACATGTATGAACATTATGAAGGTGGCCTTGCCACAAATACGATGTCAACTACATGATCATGTAAAGAGCAATATGACAATGATGATGCGTGTCATATAAACGGAACGGTGGAAAGTTGCATGGCAATATATCTCGGAATGGCTATGGAGAGGCCATAATAGGTAGGTATGGTGGCTGTTTTGAGGACGGTATATGGTGGGTGTATGGTACCGGCGAAAGTTGCGCGACACAAGATAGGCTAGCAATGGTGGAAGGTGAGAGTGTGTATAATCCATGGACTCAACATTAGTCATAAAGAACTCATATACTTACTGCAAAAATCTAAAAGTCATACTACGCACATGCTCCTAGGGGGATAGATTGGTAGGAAAAGACCATCGCTCGTCCCCGACCGCCACTCATAAGGAAGACAATAAATAAATAAAATTGTGCTCCAACTTCATCACAAAGCAGTTCACCATACGTGCATGCTACGGGAATCACAAACTTCAACACAAGTATTCTTTAAATTCATAATCACCCAACTAGCATGACTCTAATATCACCATCCTAATATCCCAAAAACAATTATTAAGCATCAAATTGATCATAGCATCCAATTCACTTCTATGATAGTTTTTATTATACCCAACTTGGATGCCCATCATTCTAGGACCAATTTTATAACCATAGAAAATAACATGCCGTTCTAAGAGACTCTCAAAATATTATAAGTGAATCATGAGATATCAACAATTTCTACAAAATTAAGCCACCACCGTGTTCTAAAAGATATAAGTAAAGCACATAGAGCAAAAATTATCTAGCTCAAAAGATATAAGTGAAGCACATAGAGTATTCTAATAAATTCTAATCAAGTGGGCTTCTCCCAAAAGGTGTGCACAGCAAGGATGATTGTGGTAAACTAAAAAGAAAATACTAATATCATACAAGACGCTCCAAGCAAAACACCTATCATGTGGCGAATACAAATATAGCTCCAAGTAAAGTTACCGATAGACGAAGACGAAAGAGGGGATGCCTTCCCGGGGCATCCCCAAGCTTAGGATTTTGGCTATTCTTGAATATCTTGGGGTGACTTGGGGATCCCCAAGCTTAGTCTCTTGCCAATCCTTATTCCATAGTCCATCAAATTTTACCCAAAACTTGAAAACTTCACAACACAAAACTCAATAGGAAATCTCATAAGCTCCGTTAGTGCAAGAAAGAAAAACCACCACATAAGGTACTGTAATGAACTCATTCTTTATTTATATTGGTGTTAAACCTACTGTATTCCAACTTCTCTATGGTTCATACCCCTACATACTAGCCATAGATGCATCAAAATAAGCAATCAACACACGAAAAGCAGAATCTGTCAAAATCAGAACAGTCTGTAGAAATCTGTAACTCACGAATACTTATGGAATTCTAAAACTCCTAACAAAATAGGAAGTCCTGGGAAATTTGTCTATTGATCTACAGAAAAAAGATTCAACGCAAAAGCACGTTTCTGTGAATTACTAAAATTATTTTTGTGCGCGCAAAGTTTCTATTTTTCAGCAAAATCAAATTAACTATCACCATAGGTTATCCTATAGGTTCTACTTGGCACAAACACTAATTAAAACATGAAAACACATCTAAACATAAGATAGATGATAAATTTATTACTAAACAGAAGAAAAAACAAAAAACAAAGATAAAATTGGGTTGCCTCCCAACTAGCGCTATCGTTTAATGCCCCAAGCTAGGCATAAAAGCGAGGATAGATGTAAGTAGTGCCATCTTTGGCATCCAATTCATAAGTAGCTCGCATGATAGATTCATAAGGTAATTTAACTTTCTTTCTTGGAAAGTGCTCCATGCCTTTCCTTAATGGAAATTGGAATCTAATATTCCCTTCCTTCATATCAATAATCGCACTAATCGTTCTAAGGAAAGGTCTACCAAGAATAATAGGACATGAAAGATTGCAATCTATATCAAGAAAGATAAAATCTATGGGCACCAAATTCCTATTTGCAATAATGAGAACATTATTGATCCTTCCCATTGGCTTTTTAATGGTGGAATCCGCAAGGTGCAAATTTAAAGAGCAATCATCAAGATCATGGAAACCTAGAATATCACATAAAGTTTTCAGAATCGTGGGAACACTAGCACCCAAATCACACAAAGCATAACACTCATGATCTTTAATTTTAATCTTTATAGTAGGTTCCCACTCATCATTAAGTTTTCTAGGTATAGAAACTTCCAAATTAAGTTTTTCATCATAAGATTGCATCAAGACATCAACAATATGTTTGGCAAAGGCTTTATTTTGACTATAAGCATGAGGAGAATTCATCACGGATTGCAACAAGGAAATACAATCTACTAAAGAACAATTATAATAATTAAATTCCTAGAAATCCAAGATAGTGGGTTCAATGCTATTTAAAGTCTTGACCTCTCCAATCCCATTTTACCAAATTTAGCATTAAGATCTAAGAACTACGAATCATTGGGACGCCTTTTAACTAAAGTTGACTCCTCTCTAGTCCCATCATTATCAAGATTCATATTGCAAAACAAAGATTTAATAGGGGACACATAAATAACTTTTAGATCTTCATCATTATTTTCATGGAAACTAGAAGAACACGCCTTTACAAAGCAATCTTTCTTAGCACGCAATCTAGCGGTTCTTTCTTTGCACTCATCAATGGAAATTCTCATAGCTTTGAGAGACTCATTGATATCATGCTTAGGAGGAGTATTTCTAAGTTTCAAAGAATCAACATCAAGCGAAAGTCTATCAACGTTCCTAGCCAAATCATCAACTTTAAGCAATTTCTCTTCAAGCATGGTATTAAAATTCTTTTGAGAGATCATAAATTCTTTCACACTATTCTCAAAATCAGAGGGCATCTTATTAAAATTAACATAAGAATTATCGTAGGAATTTCCATAATTATTAGAGGAATTACTAGGGAACGGACTAGGATTAAAGTTTCCTCTATAAGCATTGTTACCAAAATTATTCCTACCAATAAAATTCACATCCATAGATTCATTATTATTCTCAATCAAAGTAGACAAAGGCATATCATTGGGATCAATAGAAGCACTCTTAGTAGCAAACAATTTCATAAGTTCATCCATCTTTCCACTGAAAACATTAATTTCTTCTATAGCATGCACTTTTTTACTACCATCTTTCCACTGAAAACATTAATTTCTTCTATAGCATGCACTTTTTTACTAGTAGATCTTTTGGTATGCCATTGAGAATAATTAGCCATAATCTTATCAAGGAGTTTAGTAGCTTCTCCTAAGGTGATTTCCATAAACGTGCCTCCCGCAGCCGAATCTAAAAGATTTCTAGAAGCAAAATTCAATCCGGCATAAAAATTTTGTATGATCATCCATAAATTCAAACCATGAGTAGGGCAATTGCGAATCATCAATTTCATTATTTCCCAAGATTGGGCAACATGCTCATGATCAAGTTGTTTAAAATTCATAATATCGTTCCTAAGAGAGATGATCTTAGCGGGAGGAAAATACTTAGAGATAAAAGCATCTTTGCACTTATTCCACGAATCAATACTATTCTTAGGCAAAGACGAAAACCAAACTTTAGCACAATCTCTAAGTGAAAACGGAAATAACTTCAATTTAACAATATCATTATCTGTATCTTTCTTATTTTGCATCTCACACAAATCAACAAAGTTGTTTAGATGGGTAGCGGCATCTTCACTAGGAAGGCCAGAGAATTGATCTTTCATAACAAGATTCAGCAAAGCAGCATTGATTTCACAAGACTCAGCATCATTAAGAGGAGCAATCGGGGTACTAAGGAAATCATTATTATTGGTATTGGAAAAGTCACACAATTTGGTATTATCTTGCACCATCATGACAAGTAGTCCAACACACAAGCAAACAAAAAGGCAAGCGAACGAGAGAGAGGAGACTGGGAAAGAGAGGGCGAATAAAACGACAAGGGTAAGGTGGGGGAGAGTAAAACGAGAGGCAAATGGCAAATAATGTAAATGTGAGGGAGATGACTTTGTCATGGGTACTTGGTATGTCTTGACTTGAGCAAAGACCTCCCCGGCAACGGTGCCAGAAATCCTTCTTACTACGTCTTGAGCTTGCGTTGGTTTTCCTTGAAGAGGAAAGGGTGATGCAGCAATAGTAGCATAAGTATTTCCCTCCGTTTTTGAGAACCAAGGTATCAATCTAGTAGGAGGCTCCTCAAAAGTCCCACGCACCTACACAAACAAACAGGAACTCGCAACCAACGCAATAAAGGGGTTGTCAATCCCTTCAAGGCCACTCTCGAAAGTGAGATCTGATAGAGATAATATGATAAGGTAAATATATTTTTGGTATTTTATGATATAGATTAGAAAAGTAAAGATGCAAATAAAAGTAGATTGAAAGCTTATATGATAAGAGATAGATCCGGGGGGCATAGGTTTCACTAGTGGCTTCTCTCAAGATAGCATAAGTATTACAGTGGGTGAACGAATTACTGTCGAGCAATTGATAGAAAAGCGAATAATTATGAGATTATCTAGGCATGATCATGTATATAGGCATCACGTTCGTGACAAGTAGACCGACTCCTGCCTGCATCTACTATAATTACTCCACACATCGACCGCTATCCAGCATGCATCTAGAGTATTAAGTTCATAAAGAACAGAGTAACGCATTAAGAAAGATGACATGATGTAGAGGGATAAACTCATGCAATATGATGTAAACCCCATCTATTTATCCTCCATGGCAACAATACAATACGTGCCTTGCTTCCCCTGCTGTCACTGGGAAAGGAAACCGCAAGATTGAACCCAAAGCTAAGCACTTCTCCCATTGCAAGAAAGATCAATCTAGTAGGCCAAACCAAACTGATAATTCGAAGAGACTTGCAAAGATAACTTAATCACACATAAAAGAATTCAGAGGAGATTCAAATATTTCTCATAGATAAACTTGATCATAAACCCACAATTCATCGAATCTCGACAAACACACCACAAAAAGAGTTACATCGAATAAATCTCGAAGAAGATCAAGGAGAACCTTGTATTGAGATTCAAAGAGAGAGAATAAGCCATCTAGCTAATAACTATGGACTCGAAGGTCTGTGGTAAACTACTCACAACTCATCGGAGAGGCCTTGGAGATGATGTAGAGGCCCTCCGTGATCGATTCCCCCTCCAGCGGAGCACCGATGAAGGCTACAAGATGGGATCTCGTGGATACAGAAGGTTACGGCGGTGGAAATAGTTTTTCATGGTCGCTTCTGATGTTTTCGGGGTACATGGGTATATATAGGAGGAAGAAGTAGGTCGGTGGATGCTCGAGGGGCCCATGAGGGTGGGGGCACGCCCAGCCCTAGGGGGCGCACCGAGCACCCTCGTGGCTGCCTCCCTTGTTTCTTGACTTCCACTCCAAGTCCTCTATATCACGTTTGTTCCAAAAATCACACTCCTGAAGGTTTCATTCCGTTTGGAGTCCGTTTGATATTCCTTTTCTTCGAAACAATGAAATAGGCAAAAAAACAGCAATAAGGGCTGGGCCTCCGGTTAGTAGGTTAGTTCCAAAAATGATATAAATGTGTAAAGTAAAGCCCATAAACATCCAAAACGGGTAATATAATAGCATGGCACAATCAAAAATTATAGATACGTTGGAGACGTATCAAGGTGGTACGACTGCTGGATATCCCACGTTTCGGCGAAAGGAGGTAGATTACAATTTTCTCCATTCTTACAGCGGAGGAGTGCGAAAGTAGTGAAAACACGCAAGCTCAGTGATTACATGGCCCACCTCACACTATCACCATATTTTCTGGACACCGTGCGACACCTAAATCTTTACATAGTAGTATAGTACGTACTTTAATTTCTCAGTGAGATAAATTTGTACAATGCTATGAAGGTTCCAGCTTCCGTTTCATGTATCTTGCGTCCAAGGTTGCCCCATTGCAACATTTCATCAAATACAAAGGAGACTAACATGCATGCTATTGCATCTCAATGATTGAGAGATCATAGCCAATATGTACTCCCTCCGTTCCAAAGTAAGTGTCTCAACTTTATGCAAACTTTAGTACAAAGTTGTACTACTACTAAAGTTGACAATTATTTTGAAACAGAGATAGCTAAAGAAAAAAATGATCCATGCAGTCCCCAACCCTTGAACCCTAAACCCTAACTAGGCTTTAATTTGCTGGCGACGTTGAACCTTCCGAAGAAATGAAGTTTGCAACACTTTGACCATCGGATCAGTTTGTGCAGTTTCACTAAAATCGAGATGAGCATCTCTGTTGCAAAGAAATTGAGGAAGCATGATTAGAATAAGATTACTAGGACTATTTGATGAGACACAAACTCATCACAAATACAATAGAAGCCAGTAGGGGTACGTGTGGGGCAAAGAAGTAGAGAAATATCCATATGGAGCGATGTGGGCAGCTGGGCCAATGGTTCCAACCGGCTATAAAGGAAGTTGTACCTGAGGGATGTCGGGACGTACCTCAACCTAGAGGAGGGCGGCGGGAGGCGGCAGCTGCCCACGTCGCAGCAGTGAGCAAGGTACGAAGGCAATCGCACCGGCTTTGTGAGAGAGAACAGCAGGGACCCTGATCGGGACCGCGTCTACACAAAGCATCCACCCCTTCTCCCGGCGGACGTGATCTGCCTGGATGTTAGAGATGTGGCCACAATCATTTTGTGCGAAAGAGTGTGAAGAGAGCAACCCCAGCAAGCAATCGTGTAGGCTCGTCCTGGCTATTTATATAGTGGAGCGGTTTCTTTTTGTCTCCGGCACCGTTCATGCATGGTTCCCGACCCTCCATTATTTATAAGTGAGTAACTACTACTAGACGCGTCAAATTATCACGTGGGCTGAATCATCATACAGAAATGAGCTCCACCGTGTCACGTGTGTGGTTGGGGAAGACGAAAAGAGTGCTACGGAGTACTAGTACTATGTGCATGGGTGCATGCACCTCTTCTCTTCGAGCATGGTTATTAAAAGTATAGCCCACTACTCTACCACGCGGTTATTATATGGGCAAAGAGTATAGGCAGTAATAATGACTAATAAGCCATCAAATCACGAGGCCCACCTTTCTCTATGTTTGACTAAGGAAGCAACCATCATTTCACTCCTCGCTGAATATCCATCCGCTGCTACCTCCGCAAATAAATTAAAATCCGCTTCTACCTACGCAGCATGGTTAATAATATAGCATGTCAATCATGACATAGAAATATCATTCACTGATACAATAGGGCTGGCTCTAAGGCTGGTGATTTTTTTACTTTGTCTCTTTCTCTTTTTATCTCATTTACTCATTTTACATAGGAGCACGTGTAGAGGATGGCTATTCCTTTCGATGGGACTTATTCATGGGGTTTAAGACTAAGCAACTCCGAATTATCCCCGCTGCCCACCACTCTGAATCGTGCCATCTATGATAGTACTCCCGTTGCAACAACTAGGTCCACTAGGTCTAGCACGTCCTGTAAGAAGAGACTGTCACGCAAAACATACATCTTGTTGCCTTCTTCCTCATACAGTACGTAGCACTGGTACGTACTACTAGTACTACTACTCGTTCTCCTATAAACCTTGCACTTGGCATCTAAAAAATATTAACCTTGCACTTGGCTCTTCGCCTCTTGGGGAAGTCGAGCAATAATGGTACTACAGTATACGTTTTGGCTATCTGAGACCGAATGAATTGCTGCACGTCCACCACGTAGGTGAGGGTCGAGGGGCGAGGGAGAGTGCGTACTAGTACGTCCTTTTCAATATGGACTACATACGGAGCAAAATGAGTGAATCTACACTCTAAAATACGTCTATATACATCCGTGTTTGGAGTATGTACTAGTAGTTCATATTGAAATCTACTACTCCCTCCGTCCCATAATACTAGTGTCAAAAACGCTCTTACATTATGGCACAGAGGGAGTAAAACTAGATACATCCGTATCTAGACAAATTTAAGACAGAATTTTTGGGTATATTTCATACAATATGATAATCTCTCTAATCAATATAGGGACGAGGAGTAACGGAGGGAGCAGTAAAATTTTCTCCTCGTCCTGCGAGCCACTGCGCGCGTGGGCGAGGGAGCGGGCGTAGGCGTTGTAAGCAAGATTCTCCTCGTCCTGTGACTCTGCGAGCCACCGCGCTCGTGGGCGGGGGAGACGATGTACTAAGCAAGCTTCTCCTCGTTCTACGAGTTGACGCGACACATCAAAAGTAATATGTACAGGGCATCTCTAGTGTATAGAGCCTTGCCTCTAAGGTAGGCCCCACATGGTTTGCCTCTTTTTTAACATAACACGTCAAGTCGCAATTTGTTTGTTCACCCGTGGTACATGATCGTCCATCAAGTGGACAACCAGCTCACGTGTCAAATTACCACGTGGGCTGCCTTTTCGTAAAGAATGAGCTCCACCGTGTACCCGCGCGGGTGTGGTTGGGGAAGAGACGGGAGTAGGTGCGCATGTAGTGCGTGCACCTCTTCTCTTCATGCACGTCTCCCACCTACGTGTGTGTGTGTGAGAGAGAGATATACAAACCTAGACAGATGGCAAGCGTTCGTGAGTGTTTTTTGTTGGGGGTGATTTCGTGAATGTATTTGTGGGAATATGTGTCAATGATATCTCAAACAAAAATTGACACATCCAATGTGTGTGAAATAGAGGCCTATCTATATCATATATAGAGGGGGCGATCCACGAGAAGAGAGGGAGGGATCATATATATCGATAGAGTCGAAGAGAGGATCAAGTGGGCAGGTGCGAGATCAATGAAGAGAGTCATCAAAATTGTGTGTGTGCAAGTCAAAGATATAGGGAGACTGACCTACTAGAACGTCAGAGGGCATAGGGCAAGTTTGTGTGTGGCAGTGACACATGACTAGAGCGCTCGATGTATCGGTGTGTGTGTGGGGGGGGGGGGAGGGGGATGCAGAGACCTAACTAGAGATGTAGATCGACTCGTATATGTGTTGAGAAGGAGAGACCCAGGTATGTCATGAGGGAGATCGGTCGACATCCATACATAAGTGAAGGACGGGAAATAGGTTGGGATAGAGAGAGAGGGGAGAGAGAGAGGGGGGGAGGGAGAGGGGTAGAGTGTCGGATAGGTGGTGGAGTTGCTTCTCGAAGATGGTGGGAGAGGCCTAATAGACAAACTGAGGGTAGAACTGCAATATTATCAATAAGACTGAGGATGTGTATCTGTGTGTGCGTGTGCATGGTAAATGTGTTGGGAGGCATGCATGGATGATGAAGGGGGGGCATGTGTTTGGTAAGCAGACCTATCTAGATCGGTAAATCAATTGTTGTGTGTCGGACGAATGAGGTAGATCAATTGGCGCTTGGGGAAAACGAGTTATAACGACCTAGGTAGCTATATGTATAGCGGGAGATCGATCGGTGTACATCCGTTTGTTAGAGGCAAATAAGGCCCAGCAAGACGGATAGATAGAGATGGTACCTACTAGCTAGATAGGGGAGGAGTGTGCGATTGTGAGATCGATGAAAAGAGGGGCGAGAGTTTACACGTGTGTGGGGCCATATGAGAGACACAAGGCATGGACATAGAAAGGAGGAGATGGAAGGTGTGTGTGTATGTGGTAGGCAGATGTCGCTGGAGAGGTTTATTGATCGGTGCGTGTTGGAAAGGAGTTGTGGAGACCGTGGGAGAACGACCTAAAGAAAAAAAAAGAATGTGTGTGATGGATAGAATGATGAGGGAGGGGGAGGGCGAGAAGGGCGTGTGCATGCACGAGAGAAAGTTAGTGCTAGCTACGAAGGTTAGAGGATTGTGTGGGTGTAAGAGACTAACAAAGATCATAATTCAATATGAAAGTGGATTCATATATTTGAATAGGAGATCATAGTGTTATAAACATATGCATGCATGAATATAGTGGTGATACGCATGCTGTGGTTTTGGACATGTTATACCATAATGTGATAATGCGTGGTGTTGGCAACTCACAGCTAAATATCGAACAATCTAAACCATACTATACATCAAACAATCTCACATTTTATTTGAATTTGTGATAATGTGTGGCGTTTGCAGCTCACAACTAAATATCGAACAATCTAAACCATACGATATATCAATCAGTCTCACATTTTATTTGAATTTGTGATAATGTGTGGCATTTGCACCTCACATCTAAATACTTGTAGGCGTAGGGGGCGGGGCACAATACATTATGTGATAAACACATCATACATACGAGACATGGTTTAGATTATGAAGATCTAGCTAGAGCTTGAAATGTATTGTGATTTGAAATCAACATAAAGTGGATTCAAAAAATCTAGTTCGAGTTCATATAGTACACATAGTTCATATCTAACTCGACAGTAACTTGCCGCCACCGCCGGCAGTTTTCTTCGAAAAAACTGCCCGTTTTTTTATAAAACCGCGGTTGATTTTTTTTTCCAATATATCGGTTTTATTTTTTTCCCGGTTTAGTTATTTAGCGGACGTTTGTCTATACGTTCGTTTTAAGGAACGGTTTTCGTTGTTTTGCCGAAGACAACGAAGTTCGTTTGTTGGCCTCTTCGTCCGTTTTTCTTTTTCTCGGATTTTCCGTGATTATTTCTGATCGCGATTTCTGATCCGATTTTCGTTTAGTATAACTTTTCGCTCATTTATCAGAATTAGGCGATTCAAGCGCTTGGAGTTCCATCTCCAAACCCTCTTTCCATTTAACCAACTCAAACAATTTTTTCTACTGTAAAAATTTGTCTTAGGTCCAGATTAGTAAATGAATCTTGTTTCTTTCGCCGTTTGAGTTTTGTTGTTTCGTTTGATTTGATTCTTTTTGCAAACCGGAGTTCTTAAGTTGAACTTTCTGGTTAGATCTTTTATTTGAGTTTTACCTATGCATTAGATGAGTGCTTATTGTATGCTTGTTGTTTGCGATAGAGTACCCGGAGTGTGTCGCTTGCTACTTTGAATCTCTAGGTTTCACGGATCATCAGCAAGGCAAGTAACACTTTTATCATACCTCTTTACTACCCAGTTTTATTGCATTAGATCAATCCTCAAACAATTGCATGATTAGGATCTTTTTAACATGTGGGTTTTGGGAAGTAGATGAGGTAGTACCTATTACCTGTTTTATTATCAAACCTTTGGGAGTTACTTCTACATTTGCTTATATTGACATGCTATGCTAGTAGACGTGGATTGGGTGAGTGTATCCATGATAGACGTGAGATTGTTATTTAATGGTTTACTTAAGGTGGCAACATAAATTCACATATGGGTAGATTGAGGCACCTGGGGAACCCAATGTTGCCTGTATTTTTGGAAATCCCGGGGTACCGTGTGATTCTCTTATGGACCGCCACCCAGGCTCAAAGGCATCATGAGATTATTCATGCAAGAAACTTCCGTGTGCAGCCACAAGCTACTATGGGCTCTAGCATAGTTGAGTATGTTGTGTGACCTCTTTCAGTGGTAGACTAGCAGATGTAGGGGATGTAGGTTGTTACTGTCTACCCAAAGTAAAGAGTTAATGCTTCTGAAAGACTGTGTCTCGGTCATCCGTTTCTCAAACACCATGTAGTGCGAGAAATCAAGCGGATGAGATCGAGTCTTGCGGGGAAAAGTGCGCAAACCTCTGCAGAGTGTATAAGCTAATCATGGTTAGCTGTGTCCCCGGTTATGGACATTTTGAGTATCTAGTACTTGGATTATCATGTGAATCTCATCATGTTACTTAATTTAATTCTGTTGGGTTAATGATGATGCTTAATTGGGATTGAGTTGGAGGAACCTTCTCAATGTTTAACAACCACCATGATAGTTAAATAAAATTTATTCCTTTGTTGTAGGGAAAAATTGGCTTTATGCAAAACTGTAACAATAGAGCTTTCCACCAACCGTATATGCATGTAGTGATAGGATTACTCTGTTCATTACACTCTATGTGTTACATTGCCAGCATATTCCATGTGTTGACACGTTTTCGGGCTGCAACGTTCATGTTGCATACTTTTCAGACAACGAGTAAGGTGCCTTAGGTCGTGATCTTATACTCAGTGATGCCGTTGGAGTTGATGGACTCGCTTATCTTCCAAGCCTTCCGCTGTTATCGTTATTAGATGGCCTTATGCCATATTTATTGTAATAAGTTCTCTTTTGAGACATTCGATGTAATAAGTGTGTGATTGCTACTCTGTTATAAATCCTTCAAGTACTGTGCGTGTCATCATTACTGATCCAGGGATGACACTGATGCACAGAGATTAGACTGTTTGAGGTCTGGTCGCTACAAGATGGTATCAGAGCACACATTGACTATAGGACACGAGCACTAAGCAAAAAGCCCTAGATCACTACTCTCTTCTCATTTCTGACTCCTAATCTTTTCTACTCTTTTAGGATGGCGGATGCAAGAAACAAGTTCACGCAACCGGATGAAGATACACCCTTTGGACTCCACTTAAAGGAAGTCACTAGATACCTGAACATCGAAGTACCAAGCTTCACCGGGACCTACATCACCACTTTACCAAAAGTGGAGCGTTGGATGATTCAAGTTCAAGTTCCAGGAAGTACGTTCATGCCCGTCACTGAGCCCATAGAGTTTTCCTTTGATGCACCAACCTGGAGTCTAGGAAAGAGCATGGTAGCCCACATCACCATGGGACGCATTGGAGAAGTTTACCACAAGGATCTCAAGGATACTATCTACCAGATTTGTGGGCGCCGAGATGAGCAATTGGAGATGATCGGCACCAGGAAGGATAGATCAATTGCAGCTTTCATCCAGGAGTTAAACCAACACATACGTCGCCAGGAGAACCAGATGTGCGCAGACATGATAGATCTGAATAAGGCTATGACCAAGATCACAGAACTGGAGGAAGAACTTAAGTCTACACGCGATGTTATGAGGAGGAAATAACAACACTCGTTGAGAAGAATGATGATCTGAAGAAGAAGCTAAAAGTGTTTATGGGATTCCCCGCGACTGGAGGAGAAGACGATGATTGCACTTGCCCGGAGAACTACATCATCATCGACGACACCGACTCAGACCCAGACGATAGCGATGATGACCTTGTTGATGAAGCTGGAGCAGATATCATGGAGTCTTCGACCAATCAATTTTTCTAGTCGACCACCATAACAGTAGTAGTATTCCCCCATGTATATAGTATAGTCCGAGCACTTTTGTAAGAATAGTTAGACCGTTGTATGCCCTTGTTTGAATTGATTGAAGTGATATTTATTGTGTTTTGTCTCATGTGCATATGGGTAGTGTTTTCTCTCTAGATCTATTTCTGTTCTATATTCTCATCTTTTCTAAACCCTCAGATGCCTCCGAGACGTGACAATGGATTTGCTTTCCCACCGGAGCTCACTCAGTTGATCCAGCAGCAGAATGCATTGATGCAGATGCTAGTCCAGAATCAGAATCAGAGGAACAACAACAACAACAACCCATCACCACCACCACCTGTTGATCACTTAGCCCGTTTCTTGAGGCTGAATCTGCCGGTATTCTCCAGTAGCACCGAGCCGATAGTTGCAGATGATTGGCTCCGCAAGATGGGAAGGGAGTTGACCACTACAGGATGCACATATGCGGAGAAGGTGCGTTTTTTTGCACATCAGCTTGATGGACCCGCAGCATCATGGTGGGAGAATTTCACAGCCACTTATCCTATCGACACTGTCACATGGGATCAGTTTCAGCAGGCTTTCCATACTGCCCATGTTTCAGCAGGAGCTATGGTCATGAAGAAGCGTGAGTTTCACAACTTGCGCCAAGGAGGACGTACTGTTGGCCAGTATGTGGATAACTTTAGTAAGCTAGCACGTTATGCCCCAGATGACATTGCTACGGACGCAGCTAAGCAGGAGAAGTTTCTGGAAGGACTGAATGATGAGCTGAGCATGCAGTTGATGGTGGCAACCTACAACAACTACCAGAAGTTGGTAGATAGAGCTCTCATGATTGAAGGGAAGCAACAACAAATTGATAGCCGCAAGAGGAAGTATGGACAAGGGAAGTACAATTCTGGAACTCAGCAGAAGCCTCGTTTTACCCCGAACTCGGGAGGACATTTTTAGCATACTAATGGAGGAGGGAGTTCGCACAACCATAGTGGCCCCAAGAATGGTAATGGGAATGCAGGAAGCAATGGGTAGAACCGTACCAACGCATCAACACCAGCCAAGTGGGATCTGAGCCACATTACCTGTTTCAAGTGCTAGAAGACTGGACATTATGCCACTAAATGTCCTGAAGTGAAGAATGGAAATGGAAATGGAAGCTCTGGGAAGAAGCCTAACCCTTTCAGCAAAGGACAGGTGTCAGGACCCCGATTCTATGTCACACTGATCTAGCATGTAACACCTCATATCACTTTGCGGCCTCACGCACGGTATTCCCACGGGTGTCGCCTTACCATGCCCGGGACCGTTTGCGCCTTTTGGCACACATATATGATAGTGTCGCTAGCATCCATATGACAAAGAACCCGGGATGACATGGCTAGTCGTGAACCCAAAGTGGCACTAACTTACAGGGACATGCATACATGACCCAGCAACGAACGTGTCGGTCATCAACGAGTGAATCCAGGCTGTAGCAACTGGGCTAGCAGGACTACGGTAAACTGGGCTGTAGCAGGCTAACAGGACTCCAGCAGACACCGCGTGACATTTCCCTGAAGGGACAGACACAAGAACGAAGAAGGACACATGCCGGTCAGCCTAAGTGTTCCGGAGCAGTAGCAAGCTACCAGGGCTCAGTGGAAGCACTAGGAGACATTTCCCAGTAAGAGAGGCTACTAAGGATAAACAACTAGATAGTCAGATCGCACACATAGCAATACACATTACACGTACGCATAACATGCAAGTATGTGATGTACAACATGGCATCACAACATAACTCAACAACTCATATAGATAAGGCTCAAAGAGCCAACATAGCATTTATTGCAAATAGGGGTCACGGGACCCATCATACAGAGCATACAAGCAACAAGCGGAAGCATTACATGTCTAAGTACAGACATCTACAAATGAAAAAGGCTGAAGAGCCTGACTATCTACAACATCCGATCAAGATCGTAGCTGAGGTACAAGCTACTCGTCGAAGTCCACAAGAACACTAGTAAGACCGAAGTCTCCGCTGCAAAAACATAAATAAAGCAACATGAGTACAAAGGTACTCAGCAAGACTTACATCAGATCCTATCATACATGCATTTGTATCAAGAGGGTAATGTGGGGTTTAGTTGCAGCAAGCCAGCTTTGACTCAGTGGCTATCCTATTCTACGACTACGAGAAAACTTCTTGAGGTGATATGGCGCACACGAGTCCACTAATCACCACACAATACACTACTATGGATTCATCCCCGTCTCCCTATGGGAAAGCCATCCATAGCACTCACACTTGTCTTGATCATTTTAGAGTATCCACTTTAAGTTGTCTATGTACCATGTAAGCATCCAAGAAGTCCATAACCCCGGACCCGGCTATTCGGATAGATCATGTTAACCCTGTAGGGGTGTACTTCTTCACACACGCTCTCGCCACTTACCGCCATGTACACGTCATGTATCTCGGCAACCTTCAAGCGGAAGCCTGGCGAGGGTGTCGGCCACGACCTGGCTAACCACACAAGACTCTAGTCCAGGTTTATCGCCTATTCGGGTTCCATCCGCAAGGAGATCCGGCCGGGGTGTCGCTCATAGCCCCAAACGATGTGAGCAGGGTTCCCAAGCCCACCATTCGGGTGCCACTTGGTACACCGTGCCACCTGTGCCTAGTCTGTCCCAAGCCCACCCTGCCGGGTGCCACTCGGTAGAAAAATAACACTACATACAAACACCAGAAACTAGTTGTGACTCCTGGACAGAGATCAAGTCGGTTAATAAGTCGAGAGAGTCAATTAAGGATCCCAATGTGTGGTAGTATCGAGTCATTGGACAACATACATAGAACTCAGTGCTTAAGGACGGTTCCAGTGAGACAACCCACCATGTACTCCTACATGGCCTCTCACCGCTACCTTTACCAAATCGTGTTCACACCCTTCACTCTCAGCATCAGAACATAGAGCACTGCACTCCAATTCATTCCCAATGAATCAGACCTGACACACTCTAAGCAATAGCAGGCATAGCATGGTAGGAACACAACATGGCTCAATCAACTCCTACACATGCTAGTGGGTTTCAACTATTTACTATGGCAATGACAGGTCATGCAGAGGAATGGGTTTAACTACCGCAGCACAAAGTAGCAGATGAATCGTTGTTGTCCTAATGCAATAACTGAGAGCAGGAGCGAGAGAGTAGGATTGTATCGGAATGAACAAGGGGTTTTGCTTGCCTAGGAGATCAACAAGGAAGGCACTGCTCCTCAGACAGGTACTCTGGAGCACTCTCCGGAGCAGGACCTATCGAGAAGGAACGGTGTCGACAATCAATACACAAGCATATGCAACAATATGATGCATGAACATGGCATGTAGATGTGATGCTGTTTGAGCTAATGCAACTAGCATTCTGTTTTAATGAAGTCCATTTGAACCAAGGGTTCAAATGCAACTCCAAACTTAACATTTATAAATGCCATTCATATGTTTTCACCTATACAGGAGGTTTAGGTTGGTTTGTCATGCATGAAACTAGTACAAATGGATAGATTGCATTTTTCTGATAATTTTTCATATATAAATTATTTCAATCTGAGCTACGGTTGAATTTCTATGATTTTTTGAAGTTTATATCATTTTTTGGAATTTCCTGATTTATATAATTCCAGAAATCATTATTGCGCCAGCATGAGGTCAGCACTGCATCAGCAGTCAACTTGGGTCAAACCTGACGTGTGGGGCCACATGTCAGTGACATAGTGGTTAAGCCCGGGTCAAACCCGCACTGACCAGGGTTTGACTTGGCCCTGAGGCCCACGGTCAGCGGCTGGTGGGGTGGTTTAGGCTGCGGGATTAGGCGCTAATGACAGCCACGTCGGCCTCGCCGGAGTTCGGCGGGCGACGACCTCGAGCCGCGGCAGTTCTTCACCGGAGTCGTTGTTCCGGCGTCCAGACGACACAGGGAGAGGAGCTACGGGGAGCTGGCGGAGTGCCGCATCCAACGGTGCATGGGGTTTCGCCAGAGGTGGCCCAGAACGACGGCGGCGACGACGAGTGCGGCGGCCGGAGTTCGGCCATCGGGGTTTTGATGTTGCGGGGCACGGGGAGGCTGCGAGCGGGTCAGCGCGACTCGCCAGAGTGCACTGAGTGCAACAGCGAGCTGGGCTGCGGGCTGCGACGGCTGTGGCCACGACGGCGAGGAGCTGCGGCGGCGATGGCTTCGGTCATGGTGGAAATGACGGCTACGACGCGGGAACGAGGGGGGGGGGAGAGAAGAGAGGGGAAACGGGGAGATGCTCACGGCGAACTTGAGGGGCTTGTCGGCGAGCTCGGGGACGCGCTGAAGACGGCGGGGCGGCGAAGACGATCTCCGGCGACCAGAGATGAAGACGGCGGCGATGGCGATTCTCCAGGGCCTCCCGAGGCGCGTGGCTAGACGGGGAGGTATCCGGCGATGTGGCGGAGCTTCTGGGCGCAGCGGCAGGGCGAGGGGTGGCCGGTGGCCGCGGTGGTGCTCGTCGGCGGCGGCGGGCACGTTCGGACGCGAGAGAGAAAGCGAGGGAGAGGAAAGGAGAGGACCGGGGGAGAGTGAGAGGGGTACGGGGCATCGGGTGGCGTCGCGTGGAGCATCCAGAGCAACGAGAGGGAGGACAGGCAGGCAGGAAGGAGGTGGTGGCGTGGCTGCGGCATGCCGGCCACGCAGCTGCTCCTACTGGCAGGAGCTTGAAGAAGCTCCTAGCAGTTGGGCTGGGCCGCCTGCTGGCTGGGCCGGCCTGCTAGGCCGCTGGGCTGCACAGGGGCTGCAGGTAAGTCTAGGTAGTCTCTTCTCCCTTTTATTTTTCTTTTCTATTTTCTGACATTTGTTTGGTTTAATAAAAATACTAAACCATTTTATATTCTTATGCCAATTCTTGTAGGGGCTAGTGACATTATCCAGAGCTCCTCAACAAATGGCATAATTTTTGGACATATATTATATATATAACAAATATATATCCAATGCAAATAATTATGCATTAATTCCAAATGCCCAAAATAAATACTTATGAGCTCCTAAAAATATTGGTTTGATTTTTATCTCTGTCCAATATTTTCAGAGAGCAACATGAACATTTTCTTGGACCTTTTTGGAGCAATTTTTATCTAGGTCATTTCCAGAGACGATTCTGAGGGTTTCACAAATCCTCATTTCAAAATTAAATAGAATTTAAACATGATGCACACATGACTAGCTAGCCTTGAGCATACCAGAACTAGGGATGTGACAACAGGTGAACCACGTTAGCATGGAGGAGGTTGAAGCCCATCCAGATGCAGTAATAGGTAAGTTTTTGGTTAAGTCATTTACTGCAATCGTTCTTTTTTATACTGGTGCATCGCATTCATACATATCAAGGGCATTTGTGGATAAGTATAAACTGCCAACCCAAGCCCTTAGGTCACCCATGTTAGTAACCTCGCCAGGAGCAGAGTATATGGCTAGTCTATGGTGTGATCGGTTACCATTAAGGATTGGTAACTATGTGTTTCCCTCAGACCTAATAGTATTGGAATCGCAAGGACTGGATGTGATATTAGGCAAGGATTGGTTATCGAAGTATGGAGGGAACATTGAATGCGCCAGTAAGTCAATTTTGCTTACCACGCCAGAAGGAAGAAGGATCAAGTATGTATCCCGGCATGTGCCGAAGAGGACTCAAGTAAATTCCTTATCAGGAGTTGTACAGGAGGAAGTACTAGTGGTGAAGGATATCCCTGACGTATTTCCAGAGGAGTTGCCAGGCATGCCACCGGATAGAGACATTGAGTTCTTGATTGAGCTTTTGCCAGGCACATGACCAATATCAAATAGATCGTACAGGATGCCCGCAAAAGATTTGGAGGAAATTAAGAAGCATATAAAGGAGCTACTGGATAAAGGCTATATTCGCCCAAGTTCTTCACCTTGGGGACCGCCAGTGCTTCTAGTGGAGAAAAAGGATGGATCATTGAGGATGGTTGTTGATTATCGATGATTGAATGAAGTGACAATCAATAACAAGTACCCACTGCCGATGATCAATGACTTGTTTGACCAATTGCAAGGAGCTAAGGTACTTTCCAAGATCGATCTGTGATCAGGATACCACCAGTTGGAGATTTGAGAATAGGATATACCTAAGACGACTTTTACCACCAGGTACGGGCTGTATGAGTATACCGTTATGTCATTTGGTCTGACTAACGCACCTGCCTATTTCATGAACATGATGAACAAGGTCTTTATGGAGTTTCTGGATAAGTACGTCGTGGTGTTTATTGATGACATTTTGGTCTACTCAAAGAATGAAGAAGAGCATAAGGAGCATTTGCGTTTGGTACTTGGGAAGCTCAGAGAACATCAACTATATGCCAAGTTCAGCAAATGTGAATTTTGGTTGAAGGAAGTTGGATTCCTCGGACATGTTATATCCGAAGAAGGAATAGTAGTAGACCCCACCAAGGTTGTCACTGTAACAAATTGGGAAGCCCCGATGTCAGTTGGAGAGATTCGGAGTTTCCTTGGACTCGCAGGATACCATCGGAGGTTCATTGAGAATTTCTAGAAGATAGCAAAGCCCATGACGGAGTTGTTGAAGAAGGACACCAAATTTAAATGGACTAAGGAATGTGAGGCCAGTTTCCAAGAGTTGAAGAAACGTTTGGTTACATCACCAGTGTTGATTCTGCCAGATCAGCGCAAGGATTATGAAGTATATTGCGACGCTTCTCGTCGAGGACTTGTAGCAGTGCTTATGCAGGAAGGAAGAGTTGTTTCTTACACCTCACGACAGCTTAAGCCCCATGAATTGAATTATGCCACACATGATTTGGAGTTAGCAGCCGTAGTGCATGGTTTGAAGATATGGAGACATTTCCTCATCGGAAACCATTGTGAGGTGTACATGGATCACAAGAGTTTGAAGTACAGTTTCACGCAGAAGGAGTTAAACCTCAGGCAAAGGAGATGGTTGTAGCTCATCAAGGATTATGATATGAGATTGCATTATCACCCCGGAAAGGCTAACGTGGTAGCCGATGCGTTGAGCCGCAAGAGCCATGTCAACACTCTCATGACCGGAGAGTTACCAAAGGAGTTAGCCGAGGATCTTCACGAGCTATGTTTGGAGATAGTTCCGAGAGGCTTGTAGCAGCATTGGAGATTCAGTCTACTTTGATGGATAAGATCAGAGAAGCTCAGAAAACTGACAAGCAGATTGCCGAGATAAAGGAGAAGATGATCAAAGGAAAAGCTAAAGGTTTTCATGAGGATGAGCACGATACCATATGGTTTGAGGACCACGTTTATGTGCCTAATGACCCGGAGATCAGGAAGTTGATTCTGCAAGAGGCCCATGATTCGCTGTATTCAATTCACCCAGGAAATACCAAGATGTATTTGGATTTGAAGGACACTTTCTGGTGGACCGGAATGAAGAAGGATATTGCGGAGTATGTAGCAGTATGTGATGTATGTTAGAGAGTGAAGGCAGAGCATGAGAAGCCATCAGGATTGCTACAGCCATTGTCGATACCTGAATGGAAGTGGGATAAGCTAGGCATGGATTTTATCATGGGATTGCCCAGGACTTGTTCAGGCTATGACTCGATATGGGTTGTAGTCGATCGTTTGACGAAGGTAGCTCATTTCATTCCAGTGAAGACCACTTACACCAGTCCTAAGTTGGCAAAGATATACATGACCAGGATCATATGTCTGCATGGAGTTCCGAGGAGCATTGTATCTGATAGAGGAACCCAGTTTACCTCAAAGTTCTGGAATCAGTTGCACGAAACTTTGGGTACCAGGCTAGAATTCAGTACAACCTTTCATCCGCAGACAGACGGACAGACCGAGAGAGTCAATCAGATTCTGGAGGACATGCTGAGAGCTTGTGTGCTAGATTATGGATCTAGTTGGGATGACAATTTGCAATATGCGGAGTTCTCTTACAACAACAGTTATCAATCCAGTTTGAAGATGGCCCTTTCGAAGCTCTGTACGGAAGGAGGTGCAGGACCCCATTGTTGTGGGATGAAGTTGGAGACCGCCAGTTGTTTGGACCAGATTTGATTAAAGAGTCTGAGTAGGAGGTGAAGTTGATTCGCGATAGGCTCAAGGTAGCCCAGTCTAGGCAGAAGAGCTACGTAGATTCTAAACGCAAGGAGACAGTTTATGAAGTTGGAGACAGAGTTTATCTTTGTGTATCTCCACTTCGAGGAGTTAAGTGCTTTGAATTAAGGGAAAGTTAGCGCCACGTTTTGTCGGACCATACAAAGTTTTGGAGCATATGGGAGAGGTTGCTTACAAATTGGAATTGCCCGAAGGATTGTCAGGAGTTCACGATGTGTTCCACGTTTCCCAGTTGAAAAGGTGCCACACAGAGATGGCTGATATACCGCTGAGAGATACAGTGCCAGTGGAAGCGATTCAGTTGGATAGTGATTTGACCTATGAGGAGAAACCAGTCAAGATTCTCGAATATGCCAGCCGAGTCACCCGCAGCAAGGTTATCAAGTTTTGCAAAGTTCAGTGGAGCCACCAAACCGAAGATGAAGCCACCTGGGAGCGAGAGGAAGATCTACTGAAGGACCACCCTTACCTATTTTCTAGCCAACCCGAATCTCAAGGACGAGATTCATCATAAGGGGGTAGGTTTGTAACATCCCAAATTTTCAATTTGGAATGTTATACATTAGATCATCATTGCATATTATATTTTATTGCATTTTGGCTTTATCCTAGAAATTCTCCGCAACTCAAGGACCCACGGAGAGAGTTGGGGATTTCGTTATTTTCATATTTGAGTTTTCTCAAATTTTGAAAATAGGATCATTTGATTTTAATTATTTTATCTTCAATTATTTCTATTATAAAAATATGAGAGAGGGAATAAAATGACTTTTCCAATATAAAGAAATATTGAGGGTTTAATACTAAAATCAAATAAGATTTTATTTCGGAGTTTTATCACTATTTTATTTGAATTAGGAAAAATGCGCGTTTTTCAAAATTGCATTTAGACCCCCAAATAAATGTTCATCTTGTCCGGCTCGATTTTAGAGGACAGGGGAAAAGTTATTTCAGGATTTTTGGAGTCCGTTTAGTATTTCTTTTATTTGTTTTTCTGCGCGAATTTTTTTTTAAAAGTCAACCGACCTAACTGGGCCGTTTCTGTCCTCGACTCCGACCCGGCCGGGCCTTTAAAGCCCGAGGCGCCCGAGCCAGTCCGAGCCGTCCCAGCCCGGCCAAACACTAGCTCCGCCGCCGCCCTCGATCTGCGCCGCCGCCGCCGCCGGTTGCCGCCGCCGCGCCCCTGCCGCCGCCGCCCATGCCGTCGCTGCCCGTCCCGCCGCCGCCGCCCGCCTCGCCGGACCCCGCCGAGGTAGCCGCCGGACTTGCCGCCGCTGCCGCCGGTTTTCTTCGGAAAAACTGCCCGTTTTTTTTATAAAACCGCAGTTGATTTTTTTTCAATAGATCGATTTTATTTTTTCCCCCGGTTTAGTTATTTAGCGGACGTTCGTTTGTACGTTCATTTTAACGAACGGTTTTCGTCGTTTAGCCGCAGACAGCGAACGTTCATTCGTTAGCCTATTCGTCCGTTTTTCTTTTTCTCGGATTTTCCACGATTATTTCTGATCGTGATTTCTGATCCGATTTTCGTTTTAGTATAACTTTTCGTTCGTTTATCGGAATCAGGCGATTCAAGTGCCTGGAGTTTCGTCTCGAAACCCTCTTTCCATTTAACCAACTCAAACAAGTTTTTGCTACTATAAAAATTTGACTTAGGTCCAGATTAGTAAACGAAGCTTGTTTCTTTCGCCGTTTGAGTTTCGTTGTTTCGTTTGATTTGATTCTTTTTGCAAACCGGAGTTCTTAAGTTGAACTTTCTGGTTAGATATTTTATTTGAGTTTTACCTGTGCATTAGATGAGTGCTTATTGTATGCTTGTTGTTTGCTATAGAGTACCCGGAGTGCGCCGCTTGCTACTTCGAATCTCTAGGTTTCATGGATCATCAGCAAGGCAAATAACACTTTGATCATACCTCTTTACTACCTAGTTTTATTGCATTAGATCAATCCTCTAACAATTGCATGATTAGGATCTGTTTAACATGTGGGTTATGGGAAGTAGATGAGGTAGTACCTATTACCCGTTTTATTATCAAACCTTTGGGAGTTACTTCTACGTTTGCTTATATTGCCATGCTATGCTAGTAGACGTGGATTGGGTGAGTGTATCCATGATAGATGTGAGATTGTTATTTAATTGTTTACTTAAGGTGGCAACTTAAATTCACATATGGGTGGATTGAGGCACCTGGGGAACCCAGTGTTGCCTGTATTTTTGGAAATCCCGGGGTACTGTGTGATTCTCCTATGGACCGCCACCCAGGCTCAAAGGGATCATGAGATTATTCATGCTAGAAACTTCCGTGTGCAACCGCAAGCTACTACGGTCTCTAGCATAGTTGAGTATGTTGTGTGACCTCTTTCAGTGGTAGACTAGCAGATGTTGGGGATGTAGGTTGGTACTGTCTACCCAGAGTAAAGAGTTAATGCTTCTGAAAGACTGTGTCTCGGTCATCCATTTCTCAAACACCATGTAGTGCGAGAAATCAAGCGGAGGAGATCGAGTCTTGCGAGGAAAAGTGCGCAAACCTCTGCAGAGTGTATAAACTAATCATGGTTAGCTGTGTCCCTGGTTATGGACATTTTGAGTATCTAGTACTTGGATTATCATGTGAATCTCATCATGTTACTTAATTTAATTCTGTTGGGTTAATGATAATGCTTAATTGGGATTGATTTGGAGGAACCTTCTCAATGTTTAACATCCACCATGATAGTTAAATAAAATTTATTCCTTTGTTGTAGGGAAAATTTGGCTTTATGCAAAACTGTAACCATAGAGCTTTCCACCAGCCATATATGCATGTAGTGATAAAATTACTCTATTCATTACTCTCTATGTGTTATATTGCTAGCATATTCCATGTGTTGACACGTTTTCGGGCTGCAACGCTCATGTTGCATACTTTTTAGATGACGAGTAAGGTGCCTTAGGTCATGATCTTATACTCAGTGATGCCGTTGGAGTTGATGGACTCGCTTATCTTCCAAGCCTTCCGCTGTTATCGTTATTAGATGGCCTTATGCCATATTTATTGTAATAAGTTCTCTTTTGAGTCATTCGATGTAATAAGTGTGTGATTGCTACTCTGTTATAAATCCTTCAAGTACTGTGCGTGTCAGCATTACCGATCCAGGGATGGCACTAATGCACAGAGATCAGACTGTTTGAGGTCTGGTCGCTACACTGGGTCGACAAAAAATTCATAATCCTTATCAGCAATAACAATAGTTGAAGTAGCAAACTCAGGATCACATTTCATTTTAGCATTCAGAGATCTTTCTTTATACTTGCACAGTAATTTCTCTAGATCATCTCTATCCTTACAAGCAAGAATATCTCTAGCTGCCTCCTCACTCATAGTATAACCTTCCAGTACCTTTGGCAATTCATATCTACGAGGACTAGTTCTAGTAAGTGTTTTAGTATTTTCAGTTTCAAGTTCTTCATCAGATTCAACAATATCATGTTGTCTTACTCTAGCAATTTGTTCATCAAGAAATTCACCTAGTGGCACATCATCATCAAGCAAGGTACTAGCATCATCATGAGTAGCATTCATAGCAGAAGTAGCATCATCAATAACTTGTGACATATCAGAATTAATAGCATGTTGTGGTGTTGCAAGTTTACTTATAACAGAAGGTGAATCTAAAGCAGAACTGGATGGCAGTTCCTTACCTTCCCTCGTCTTTGAGGGAAAAATAGTAGTCTTAGCATCCTTCAGATTCTTCATAGGGATAATATCATAATAATCCCAAGTGACTCAACAAATATATCTATGCTCCCGGGCAATTGCGCCAGAAAAATGTCTTGGTAACCCACAAGTATAGGGGATCACAACAGTTTTCATGGGTAGAGTATTCAATCCAAATTTATAGATTCGACACAAGGGGAGCCAAAGAATATTTGAAGGTGTTAGCAGCTGAGTTGTCAATTCAACCACTCATGGAGATTAATTATCTGCGGCAAAGTGATTAGTAACACAATAGTATGATAGTTTTGATGATAGCAGCAATATTAACGGTAACAGTAATAGTGATAGCAGTGATATTGTAGCTGTAACGATCACAGTAGAAACCGTAGTAACTTAGCAAGAGCAGCATATGATAAATTCATAGGCATTGGATCAGTGACTCGTTGGATGATATTCATCATGAGGCAATTATATCCTAGGGCGATACAGCACTAGCTCCAGTTCATAAATATAATGTAGGCATGTATTTGTTGGAAATATGCTCCAGAGGCAATAATAAATGAGTTATTGTTATTATATTTCCTTGTTCATGATAATCGTTTATTATCCATGCTATAATTGTATTGATAGGAAACTCAGATACATGTGTGGGTACATAGACAACACCATGTCCCTAGTAAGCCTCTAGTTGACTAGCTCATTGATCAATAGATGGTTATGGTTTCCTGACCATGGACATTGGATGTCATTGATAATGGGATCACATCATTAGGATAATGATGTGATGGACAAGACCCAATCCTAAGCCTAGCACAAAGATCGTGTAGTTCGTATGCTAAAGCTTTTCTAATGTCAAGTATCATTACCTTAGACCATGAGATTGTGCAATTCCCGGATACCGTAGGAATGCTTTGGGTGTACCAAACGTCACAACGTAGCTGGGTGGCTATAAAGGTGCACTACGGGTATCTCCGAAAGTGTCTGTTGGGTTGGCACGAATCAAGACTGGGATTTGTCACTCCCTGTGACGGAGAGGTATCTCTAGGCCCACTTGGTAGGACATCATCATAATGTGCACAATGTGACCAAGGAGTTGATCATGGGATGATGTGTTACGGAACGAGTAAAGAGACTTGCCGGTAACGAGATTGAACAAGGTATCGGGATACCGACGATCGAATCTCGGGCAAGTACTATACCAGTAGACAAAGGGAATTGAATACGGGATTGATTGAATCCTCGACATCATGGTTCATCCGATGAGATCATCGTGGAACATGTGGGAGCCAACATGGGTATCCAGATCCCACTGTTGGTTATTGGCCGGAGAGTTGTTTCTGGTCATGTCTGCATGGTTCCTGAACCCGTAGGGTCTACACACTTAAGGTTCGGTGACGCTAGGGTTGTAGAGATATTAGTATGCGGCAACCCGAAAGTTGTTCGGAGTCCCAAATGAGATCCCGAATGTCACGAGGAGTTCCGGAATGGTCCAGAGGTAAAGATTTATATATAGGAAGTCCAGTTTCGGCCACCGGGAAAGTTTCGGGGGTCATTGGTATTGTACCAGGACCACCGAAAGGGTCATGGGGTTCACCAGGTGGGGCCACCTATCTCGGATGGCCCCATGGGCTGAAGGGGCGTGGGAACCAGCCCCTGGTGGGCTGGTGCGCCCCCCCGTTGGGCCTCCCATGCGCCTAGGGTTAGAAACCCTAAGGGGTGGGGGCGCCTCCACTTGGCTTGGAGGCCAAGCTACCCCTAGGGCAGCCGCCCCCTCCCTAGATGGAATCTACTAGGGGACGACGCCCCCCTAGGCCCCTATATATAGTGGAGGGGAGGGAGGGCAGCGGCACCTGAGTCCCTGGTGCCTTCCTCCCTCCCGTGACACCTCTTCCTCCCCGCTTGCGCTTGGCGAAGCCCTGCCGGGATCCCGCTACTTCCACCACCACGTCGTCGTGCTGCTTGATCTCCATCAACCTTTCCTCCCCTTGCTGGATCAAGAAGGAGGAGATGTGTCTCCCAACTGTATGTGTGTTGAACGCGGAGGTGCCGTCCGTTCGGCGCTAGGATCATCGGTGATTTGGATCACGACGAGTACGACTCCATCAACCCCGTTCACTTGAGCGCTTCTGCTTAGCAATCTACAAGGGTATGTAGATGCACTCGCCTTCCCCTCGTTGCTAGATTACTCCATAGATTGATCTTGGTGATGGGTAGAAAATTTTCAATTTCTGCTACGTTCCCCAACTGTGGCATCATGAGCTAGGTCTATGCGTAGTTTCTATGCACGAGTAGAACACAAAGCAGTTGTGGGCGCCGATATTGTCAATTTACTTGCCGTTACTAGTCTTATCTTGATTCAGCGGCATCGTGGGATGAAGCGGCCCGGACCGACCTTACACATACGCTTACGTGAGACAGGTTCCACCGACTGACATGCACTTGTTGCATAAGGTGGCTAGCGGGTGCCAGTCTCTCCCACTTTAGTCGGATCGGATTCGATGAAAAGGGTCCTTATGAAGGGTAAATAGCAATTGACATATCACGTTTTGGTTTTTGCGTAGGTAAGAAACGTTCTTGCTAGAAACCCATAGCAGCCACGTAAAACATGCAAACAACAATTAGAGGATGTCTAACTTGTTTTTGCAGGGTATGCTATGTGATGTGATATGGCCAAAAGAATGTGATGAATAATATATGTGTTGTATGAGATTGATCATATTCTTGTAATAGGAATCACGACTTGCATGTCGATGAGTATGACAACTGGCAGGAGCCATAGGAGTTGTCTTAATTTATTGTATGACCTGCGTGTCATTGAACAACGCCATGTAATTACTTTACTTTATTGCTAAACCGTTAGCCATAATAGTAGAAGTAATAGTTGGCGAGACAACTTCATGGAGACATGATGATGGAGATCATGATGATGGAGATCATGGTGTCATGCCGGTGACGATGATGATCATGGAGCCCCGAAGATGGAGATCAAAAGGAGCAAAATGATATTGGCCATATCATGTCACTATTTGATTGCATGTGATTTTTATCATGTTTATGCATCTTGTTTGCTTAGAATGACGGTAGTAAATAAGATGATTCCTCATAATAATTTCAAGAAAGTGTTCCCCCTAACTGTGCACCGTTGCGAAAGTTCGTTGTTTTGAAGCACCACGTGATGATCGGGTGTGATAGATTCTAACATTCACATACAACGGGTGTAAGCCAGATTTACACACGCGAAACACTTAGGTTGACTTGACGAGCCTAGCATGTACATACATGGCCTCGGAAAACAAGAGACGGAAAGGTCGAGCATGAGTTGTATGGTATATACGGTCAACATGAAGATGTTCACCGATGATGACTAGTCCGTCTCACGTGATGATCGGACACGGCCTAGTTGACTTGGATCATGTAATCACTTAGATGACTAGAGGGATGTCTATCTGAGTGGGAGTTCATAAGATGAACTTAATTATCCTAAACATAGTCAAAAGGTTTTTGCAAATTATGTCGTAGCTCGCGCTTTAATTCTACTGTTTTAGATATGTTCCTAGAGAAAATTCAGTTGAAAGTTGATAGTAGTGATTATGCGGACTAGGTCCGTAAACTGAGGATTGTCCTTGTTGCTTCGTAGAAGGCTTATGTCCTTAATGCACCGCTCGGTGTGCTGAACCTCGAACGTCGTCTGTGGATGTTGCGAACATCTGACATACACGTTTTGATAACTACGTGATAGTTCGGTAATGTTAAATGGTTTAGAGTTGAGGCGTCGAAGACGATTTCGAAACGTCGCAAAACATGTGAGATGTTTCAAGAGCTGAAATTAGGATTTCAGGCTCATGCCCACGTCAAGAGGTATAAGACCTCCGACGAGTTTCTTAGCCTGCAAACTAAGGGAGAAAATTTCAATCGTTGAGCTTGTGCTCAGATTGTCTAAGTACAACAATCACTTGAATCGAGTGGGAGTTAATCTTCCAGATGAGATAGTGATGTTTCTCCAAAGTCATTTCCACCAAGCTACTAGAGCTTCGTGATGAACTATAACATATCAAGGATACATATGATGATCCTTGAGCTATTCATGATGTTTGACACCGTGAAAGTAGAAGTCAAGTAGGAGCATCAATTGTTGATGGTTAGTTAAAACCACTAGTTTCAAGAAGGGCAAGGGAAAGAAAGGGATACTTCATGAAACGACAAATCAGTTGCTGCTCGAGTGAAGAAACCCAAAGTTGAACCCAAGCCCGAGACTAAGTGCTTCTGTAATAAGAGGAACAGTCACTGAAGTAGAACCACCCTAGATACTTGGTAGATGAGAAGGCTGGCAAGGTTGACAGAAGTGTGTATTGGACATACATTATATTAAATGTGTACTTTACTAGTACTCCTAGTAGCAGCAGGGTATTAGATACCGGTTCGGTTGCTAAGTGTTAGTAACTCGAAATAAAAGGCTACAGAATAAACGGAGACTAGCTAAAGGTGAGATGACAATGTGTGTTGGAAGTGTTTCCAAGGTCGACGTGATCAAGCATCGCATGCTCCCTCTACCATCGAGATTGGTGTTAAACCTAAATAATCGTTATTTGGTGTTTGCGTTGAGCATAAATATGATTGGATTATGTTTATCGCAATACGGTTATTCATTTAAGGAGAATAATGGTTACTCTGTTTATTTGAATAATACCTTCAACGGTCTTGCACCTAAAATGAATGGTTTATTGAATCTCGATCATAGTGATACACATGTTCGTGCCAAAAGATATAAGATAGTAATGATAGTACCACATACTTGTGACACTGCCACTTAAGTCATATTGGTATAAAACGCATGAAGAAGCTCCATATTGATGGATCTTTGGACTCACTCGTTTTTGAAAAGATTGAGACATGTGAACCATGTCTATTGGTATATGCGCATGAAGAAACTCCATGCAGATGGACCGTTTGGACTCACTTGATTTTGAATCACTTGAGACATGCAAATCATACCACATGGGCAAGATGACTGAAAAGCCTCGTTTTCAGTAAAATGGAACAAGAAAGCAACTTGTTGGAAGTAATACATTTGATGTATGCAGTCCAATGAGTGCTGAGGCACGCAGTGGATATCATTATGTTCTTACTTCACAGATGATTTGAGTAGATACTGAGTATATTCACTTGATGAAACACAAATCTGAATTGTTGAAAGGTTCAAGTAATTTCAGAGTGAAGTTGGAGATCATCGTGACAGGAGGATAAAAATGTCTATGATATGATCATAGAGATGAGTATCTGAGTTACGAGTTTGGCATACAATTAAGACATTGTGGAAATGTTTCACAACCAATACCGCCTGGAACACCATAGTGTGATGGTGTGTCCAAACATTATAACTGCACCCTATTAGATACGGTGCATACCATGATGTCTCTTATCGAATTACCACTATCGTTTATGGGTTAGGCATTAGAGACAACCACATTCACTTTAAATAGGGCAACACGTAATTCTGTTGAGATGACACCGTATGAACTATGGTTTAGAGAAACCTAAGCTGTCATTTCTTAAATGTTTGGGGCTACGACGCTTATGTGAAAAAGTTTCAGGTTGATAAGCTCGAACCCAAAGTGGATAAATGCATCTTCATAGGACACCCAAAACAGTTGGGTATACCTCCTATTTCAGATCTGGAAGCAAAAATGATTGTTTCAAGAATCGGGTCCTTTCTCGAGGAAAAGTTTCTCTTGAAAGAATTGAGTGGGAGGATGGTGGAGACTTGATGAGGTTATTGAACCGTCACTTCAACTAGTGTATAGCAGGGCACATGAAGTCGTTCCTATGGCGCATGCACCAATTGAAGTGGAAGCTGATGATAGTGATCATGAAACTTTAGATCAAGTCACTACCAAACCTCGTAGGACGACAAGGATGCGTACTACTTCAGAGTGGTACGTAATCCTGTCTTGGAAGTCATGTTGCTAGACAACAATGAACCTACAAGCTATGGAGAAGCGATGGTGGGCCCGGATTCTAACGAATGGCTCGAGGCCATAAAATCCGAGAGGATCCATGTGTAAAAACAAAGTATAGACTTTGGAAGAACTACTTGATGGTCGTAAGGCTATTGGGTATAGATGGATTTTAAAAGGAAGATGGACAATGATGGTAAGTATCACCATTAAGAAAGCTCGACTTGTCGTTAAGATGTTTTCTGACAAGTTCAAGGAGTTGACTATGGTGAGGCTTTCTCACTCGTAGTGATGCTAAGAGTATGTTGGAATTGGATTAGCAGTTACTGCATTATTTATGAAATCTTGCAGATAGGATGTAAAAACATTGTTTCCTCGACAATTTTCTTGAGGAAAGGTTGTATGTGATGCAACCAGAAGGTTTTGTCAATCCTGAAAGATGCTAACAAGTATGCAAAGCTCCAGCAACCATTCTAAGGACTGGAGTAAGCATCTCGGAGTTGTAATGTACACTTTGATGAGATGATCAAAGATTTTGGGTTTGTACAAAGTTTATGAGAAACTTGTATTTCCAAAGAAGTGAGTGGGAGCACTATAGAATTTCTGATGAGTATATGTTGTTGACTATTGTTGATTAGAAATGATGTAGAGTTTCTGGAAAGCATATAGGGTTATTTGAAAAGTGTTTTTCAATAGAAAACCTGGATTAAGCTGCTTGAACATTGAGCATCAAGATCTATAAGGATAGATCAAAAACGCTTAATGGTACTTTCGAATGAGCACATACCTTGACATGATCTTGAAGGTTTTCAAGATGGATCAGTCAAAGAAGGAGTTCTTGCCTGAGTTGTAAGGTATGAAGTTAAGACTTAAAGCTCGACCACGGCAGAAGAAAGAGAAAGGTCGAATGTCGTCCCCTATGCCTTAGCCATAGGCTCTATACAGCATGCCATGCTTTGTACCGCACCTGATATGTGCCTTGCCACGTGTCTGGCAAGGGGGTACAAGTGTGATCCAAGAATGGATCATTGGACAGCGGTCAAAATTGTCCTTGGAGTAATAAGGACATGTTTCTCAATTATGGAGGTGATAAAGAGTTCGACGTAAAGGGTTACGTCGATGCAAGCTTTAACACCTATCTGAATGACTCTGAGTAGCAAACCGGATACGTATAGTGGAGCAACCATTTGGAATAGCTCCAAGTGGAGCGTGGAAGCAGCATTTACAATATGACCTAGAGATTTGCGAAGTACATACGGATCTGAATGTTACTGACCCGTTGACTAAAACCTCTCTCACAAGCAAAACATGATCAAACCCCAGAACTTTGTGAGTGTTAATCACATGGCGATGTGAACTAGATTATTGACTCTAGTGCAAGTGGGAGACTGTTGGAAATATGCTCTAGAGGCAATAATAAATGAGTTATTGTTATTATATTTCCTTGTTCATGATAATCATTTATTATCCATGCTATAATTGTATTGATAGGAAACTCAGATACATGTGTGGGTACATAGACAACACCATGTCCCTAGTAAGCCTCTAGTTGACTAGCTCGTTGATCAATAGATGGTTACGGTTTCCTGACCATGGACATTGGATGTCGTTGATAATGGGATCACATCATTAGGAGAATGATGTGATGGACAAGACCCAATCCTAAGCCTAGCACAAAGATCGTGTAGTTCGTATGCTAAAGCTTTTCTAATGTCAAGTATAATTTCCTTAGACCATGAGATTGTGCAATTCTCGGATACCGTAGGAATGCTTTGGGTGTACCAAACGTCACAGCATAACTGGGTGGCTATAAAGGTGCACTACGGGTATCTCCGAAAGTGTCTATTGGGTTGGCACGAATCAAGACTGGGATTTGTCACTCCGTGTGACGGAGAGGTATCTCTGGGCCCACTCGATAGGACATCATCATAATGTGCACAATGTGACCAAGGAGTTGATCACGGGATGATGTGTTATGGAACGAGTAAAGAGACTTGCCGGTAACGAGATTGAACAAGGTATCGGGATACCGACGATCGAATCTCGGGCAAGTACTATACCGGTAGACAAAGGGAATTGAATACGGGATTGATTGAACCCTCGACATCATGGTTCATCTGATGAGATTATCGTGGAACATGTGGGAGCCAACATGGGTATCCAGTTCCCGCTGTTGGTTATTGGCCGGAGAGTTGTCTCTGTCATGTCTGCATGGTTCCCGAACCTGTAGGGTCTACACACTTAAGGTTCGGTGACGCTAGGGTTGTAGAGATATTAGTATGCGGTAACCCAAAAGTTGTTCGGAGTCCCGAATGAGATCCCGCATGTCACGAGGAGTTCCGGAATGGTCCAGAGGTAAAGATTTATATATAGGAAGTACAGTTTCGGCCACCGGGAAAGTTTCGGGGGTCATCGGTATTGTACCAGGACCACCGGAAGGGTCATGGGGGTCCACCGGGTGGGGCCACCTATCCTGGAGGGCCCCATGGGCTGAAGGGGCATGGGAACAAGCCCCTGGTGGGCTGGTGCGCCCCCCCTTGGGCCTCCCATGTGCCTAGGGTTAGAAACCCTAAGGGGTGGGGGCGCCTCCACTTGGCTTGGAGGCCAAGCCACCCCTTGGGCAGCCGCCCCCCCTCCCTAGATGAGATCTACAAGGGGCCGGCACCCCCTAGGCCCCTATATATAGTGGAGGGGAGGGAGGGCAGCCGCACCTGAGTCCCTAGCGCCTCCCTCCCTCCCGTGACACCTCTTCCTCCCCGCTTGCGCTTGGCAAAGCCCTGCCGGGATCCCGCTACTTCCACAACCACGCCGTCGTGCTGCTGGATCTCCATCAACCTCTACTCCCCTTGCTGGATCAAGAAGGAGGATATGTCTCTCCCAACCGTATGTGTGTTGAACGCGGAGGTGCCGTCCGTTCGGCGCTAGGATCATCGGTGATTTGGATCACAACGAGTATGACTCCATCAACCCCGTTCACTTGAACGCTTCCGCTTGGGGATCTACAAGGGTATGTAGATGCACCCCCCTTCCCCTCGTTGCTAGATTACTCCATAGATTGATCTTGGTGATGCGTAGAAAATTTTAAATTTCTGCTACATTCCCCAACAGTATTCCGTAAATAGTCATACGTGCTTATGGAAAGAACTTGCATGACATCTTTTGTCCTACCCAGTGGGGTCCTATTGGAAACTAAGGGATATTAAGGCCTCCTTTTAATAGAGAACTGGAACAAAGCATTAACACACGGTGAATATATGAACTCCTCAATCTACGGTCATCACCGGGAGTGGTCCCAACTATTGTCACTCCGGGGTTGCCGGATCATAACATGTAGTAGGTGACTATAACTTGCAAGATTGGATCTAGAACATGATAATAAGGTGATAACATAAACAGTTCAGATCTGAAATCATGGCATCCGAACCCAAAGTGACAAACATTAAGCATGGCGAAGTCAAAGCAACATCAATCTCAGAACATAGTGGATACTAGGGATCAAGCCCTAACAAAACTAACTCGATTACATGATGAATCTCATCCAACTTCTCACCGGCCAGCGAGCCTACGAAGGAATTACTTACTCCCGGTGGGGAGCATCATGGAATTTGCGATGGAGATGTGTTGGTGATGACAAAGATCGAAGATCCCCCTCTCCGGAGCCCCAAACGGACTCCTGATCTGGCCTCCCAAGGAAGAACATGGCTTGGCGGTGTCCCCGAGGAAGAAGATGGGATTTTATAGCGTCGGTTTGAGGGTCACCGAGGCCACCAGGTGGGCAGCACCCACCAGGGTGCGCCCTGTTGGGTTGTGCCCACCCAGGTGCCTGTCACACCCTAGCTAGTTCATGCTTTAGAGTGTTGCATCATGTCTATTCTTTCATTAGAAACCTGAAATGGGGATGACAGAACCCCCAACCCCTCTGAAACCAACTAGGGTTCACTAAAAACTTTTTCAATGAACCTGAAATGCCCTTCTAAAATGCCCATCATTTTTGTCTTGGTTCATAACCTCTGCCAGAAGTGATGCACATTTTCCTAGGCCATCTTAGGGTCTTTGAATTAAATCATAGATATTTGAATTTGGGCATTTAAAATTATATAAAATATTTCAAATGCTCAAATATCTCCAAACTAAAATGTTTCATGTTGGAAATAATCCAACTATGGACCAGGAGTAGTTTGGTGATTTTAGGAGTTGCCTAAGTATTTTTAATAATTCAACAAAGTTGCAGAGGAATTAAAAAACAGAAAACAGGGAATAACAGAAAACTTACCTGGCGCCCAGCACCCGGCCCACCTGCCGGCCCAGCCCAGCGCCGCGCCAGCGAGCTGCTTGCCGGCCAGGCAGGCAGGCAGGTGCCCGACGGCAGCCGTAGCATGCGCCACACAGCTGGCCGTCGCCTTGCTTCACCTCCTCGCCTCGTTGCTGGATGGATGAACTCCACGTCGAGCCGTGAACCCCCAGGACACCTCCATTCTCCCCCAACTCCTCTCTCTCGCGTTCCCCCGCCATGGCCGACGCCATCGCCGCCACCCCCTCGCCGTAGCCACGCCCTCCGTCACCCCCACGCCGTGCCGCCGTGTCCAGGAGCTCCGCCACCCTCCTCTCCTTCGAGCAAGCCAAGCCCCGAGCGCTCGCAAGGCCCGAGTCCACCGCATCGACCTCGACCGAACCGCCGTCGCCGGAGATCCCCTTCAACGCCTTCGTCGCTCCGGCCCGTCCCCGGCCGCACCAAGTGTTTCGTCGAACTCCCTGTGAGCTTAGCCATCTTCCCCTCCCTTCTTTTCTTGCCCCCGAGCTATGTAGTGACCTCCCGGAGCTCAACCGCACCCACCTCCGCGGAGCTCGTCGCCGACGTGCTCCCGGTCACCCTCCGGCCACCACTTGGTGTCCATCGTGCTCACCACGTCACGTAGCACCTAACCAACTACTCCCCGCACCACACCGACCCCTCTAGCCTCAAGTTCGCCTTCGGCCGTACTCCAGTGGCCGCCAAAGTCGTCGCCGGCGCCAACTCCGGCCACCCCGACCCCAACGGACTCCACCAAGAGCTGCGGCTCCTCCTCAGCTCCACTCCGATGGCCTTTGCGACTCGTTTGGTTGCCGGAACGGCCAAAACCACTTCCGCCGCTGCGTCGGGCTCGCCGGCGGCTAAACGCCGGTGCAGCCGACCTGGCTTTGACCGCGGGTGGGCCCTGGTTGACCCCGATGAGTCAATGACAGGTGGGGCCCAACCCTGTTAACTAAATAGGTTTAGTTTTAATTAAACTTTAACTAAACTAATTACCCTGACACCCTGGACCCACAGTCAGGTTTGACCTGGACGTCTCCGTTGACCCTAACGTCATTCTGACGCATGGCTGACGCAATAAATTAATTTCTGGATTTATTCTAGTATAGGAAATTCCATAATATAGTTTAAACTTCAAAAATTCATAACTTTTAATCTGTAACTCCAAATCAAACAAGTTATATATGAAAAATGATCAGAAAAATCCAATCTATCCATCTGTACTGTTTTCATGCATGATTAAACAATTTAACTTGATGTTTAATGCAGAACAAGATAAAACACTTTAAAGGGCCATGTATGAGTTTGAAATTTGAATCTTTGGTTCAAATTGGTTCAAACCCTTCTGGTCTTAGTTGCATTAGCCCAACACACTCATATTGCCATGTTCCATGCATGCATCATATTGTCGCACATTGTTTGGTGATGGCTGTGTATCGGTGTTCTTTGCGGCAGGTTCTGCCTCCGAGGAGTACCGTGATTACCCTAGCGAAGAACCATATCAGTGCATCAAACCATCAGGCAAGCAACCAACCATTTGATCATATCGATACAATCCCATGTTCTCGCTCCTGCTCTCTTTTACTGCATTAAGACAACGCGTTTCAAACTGCTGTGTGCTACGGTAGTTGAACCCATTTCCTCTGCATGACCTGTCATTGCCACAGTAACTAGATGAAACCCACTAGCATGTGTAGGAGTTGATTGAGCCATATGTATGTGTTGTTCCTACCTTGCTATGCCTGCTATGCTTAGAGTCGTGTCAGGTCTGGTTCATCTGGGTGATGGGCTAGAGTGAAATGATTATGTCGGTAATGAGAGTGGTGTGGTGAACACGATTTGGTAAAGGTATCGATGAGAGGCCATGTAGGAGTACATGGTGGGTTGTTTCATTGAAGCCGTCCTTAAGCACTGAGATCTGTATGTGTGATTTAAGATTCAGCTACTACCATTCATTGGGCCCAAAACCAATGGACCCTCTCGACTTCTTAATTACCCTAGTTCTCTGTCCTGGAGTTGCAAGTAGTTTCTGGTGTTTGTAGCCTACTGGAGGCCGTGGACAGCGCTGACCATAGGGGTGGGCTGTGATGTGGTAGGTACGTGGCCGGGTATGTCGGGCACCCGTTAGGTGTCTCGGAACCCTGTTCACATCGTTTGGGGCTGTGAGCGAAACCTCGGCCGGATCTCCTCATGGATGGAACCCGAATAGGCGATAAACCTGGACTAGAGACTTAGGTGATTAGGTAGGTCGTGGCCGACACCCACGTTGGGCTTCCGCTTGAAGGTTGCCGAGTACATGTCATGTAAACGACGGTAAGTGGTGAGAGCGTGTATGAAGAAGTACACCCCTGCAGGGTTATCATGATCTATTCGAATAGCCGCGTCCGCGGTAAAGGACTACTTGGTTGCCTATACAGTTCATAGACAAGTAAATGGAAACTACTAAAAGCCTCAAGATAAGTGTGAGTGCCGAGGATGGCTCTTCCGTAGGAAGACGGAGGTGGATCCTTGGTAGTGTATTGAAGTGGTGAGTAGTGGACTCGTGTGCGCAAAACCATTTCAAGTTGGAGTCTCGTAGGATAGCCTAGCCAAGAGTCAAAGCTGGCTTGCTGCAATAACCCCACCAACCCTTCTTGATAATGTGCATGTATGTAGGATCTAATGTAAGTCTTGCTGAGTACCTTTGTACTCATGTTGCTATAATTTACATTTTTACAGAAGACGCTGCAACCCCTTCTGATGGGTTCTTCGTAGACGTTGACATCAATGAGTAGGCTAAGGCCTAGGTGGTGATCCTGAGCTTGTGAAGGACCACGTAGTATAACTAGGCTTTCCAAGCCTCTTTTATTTTACTAGTTGTCTGTACTCACACAAGTTACTTCCGCTGTTGGTTTGTATGACTATATGACTTGAATGCTGGGTAGTGTGACCCGTACTTATGTGTATGTTATGTATGGCTCTCTGAGCCTTAAATAAAGTACTTGTGTTGTAGAGTCATGTTGTGATGCCTTGTTGTATTTGCACATATCAAGCATATTGTGTGTATGATTGAAATGCTTGGTATGTGTGGGATCTGACTATCTAGTTGTTTATCTTTAGTAGCCTCTCTTACCGGGAAATGTCTCCTAGTGTTACCACTGAGCCATGGTAGCTTGCTACTGCTCCGGAACACTTAGGCTGGCCGGCATGTGTCCTTCTTTGTTCCTGTGTCTGTCCCTTCGGGGAAATGTCACGCATTGAGTACCGGAGTCCTGCTAGCCCGCTACAGCCCGGTTTACCAGAGTTCTGCTAGCCCAGTGCTACAGCCCGGACCCACTTGCTGATGACCGACACGTTCGTTGCTGGGTCATGGATGCCTGTCCCTGTAAGTCTGTGCCACTTTGGGTTTACGACTAGCCATGTCAGCCCGGGCTCCTTATCATATGGATGCTAGCGACACTATCATATACGTGTGCCAAAAGGCGCAAACGGTCCCGGGCAAAAGTAAGACGACACCCTGGGAATACCGTGCGTGAGGCCGCAAAGTGGTATGAGGTGTTACATGCTAGATCTATGTGGCATCGAGTCGGGGTTCTGACAGCGTTGGCATCAGAGCCGGACTGCATGTAGGTTCTCCAAGCCAAACTGGTCGATGTTGAGTCTAGAAATTCTTTAGTTATATGTAGGGGAATTGTTTGTGGGTTGGAACGTAAGGCTCTTTTTACTCCTTTATCTTATGACATTCTGATCTGAGTCATTCTATTCTTCTACCGGGGGTTAAGGAATTAGGATCTTTTCTCTCTATCAGGTTCACGTGTTACTAATCAGTAGTACCTTATAGGTTTGATGGATACAAGCCTAGTTCAGTTCTACTACCACATTATGTTGCTAGGATGGACTCAGAACTTTGATATGATTTTGTTGAGTGTGTATGAAATCCTTTGTCAAATGTCTCAAAATCCTTTTTGAGCATTTACAGCTGTTATGCTGTCGAAATTTTGCTAGAAATTCTAATGCCTTTGCATTATGGTTGTGCTTCCAGATGGCCACTCACGACCTCAATCAAGTGTTTCGCCTGACTCGATGCTTAGATGTACCCGGCCATACTGCCATGTTGGTCAGGGTAATGACTGAGGCTGGATACCGTTGGTATCCTGAGTACACGGTCGAAGAGCAATTTCGAGACTTTAATCAAAGCCAGTATCTTTGCCCTGTCAGGATATTTCCATCTTATCCTGGATCCACCGAGCCCCTTCACTGCTCTTATGGACTCGGGGTTACTATCGAGATGGCTGTGCAGGATGCCGCCTACTCTATGATGACCATCATGCGAGTCAGGACTGGCCTATTTCGGGACTCTGATTTCCGGTATATGCCAGCATCACTTCTGGGAGCACAAGGGTATCTCCAGGCTATCTATGCTGACCCCACTCAGGAGGATTCACGGACTCGCACCACTGCTGAGATGCTCGAGGATAAGGACCGTGAAAATCGGGCCTTGAGGCTAGAGCTTTTCAATACCCGTGCTGACCATTGGGCCACGTTCACTCGGTTTGCACCGGCTGTGCAAGCTGGATATTCGGATATGCGCGATCTCTATCCTGTGAGATCTGCTCTGCCAGATGTGATGGGTTGGCGTGATGTAGGAGGCATCACCCCACCTCGTGGTCCCCGCAGGCCACCGTTTGTTGGTCCAAGACCTCATCCTAGCCCCTATGGTCCACAAGCTCCGCGAGATCGTCTGTTTCTGGATGATCATGTTGAGCTTCCAGGCTATGGAGGTGACTTCTACGAGGACTACTACGAATCGGTCTGAGTTAGTGGTAGTATCACTAGTTCGTACTAGCTGTGTCGTCTATCGTCCTGCGTGACTCGTGGGATATGACCTAGTTTGTACCGCCTTCCGGAGGTGTAGAAAAATAATGTATAGGAGCTCGGAGTGCCTCCGATGTGATGTAATCTTCCTTTCACCGTAATAGTACCTTGTTTGGTCTGGTACTAAACCTTGTATGGTGTGTATGACGATGGAATAAAAGAAGCAGTTTCTGTATCTACCATGTCATACGGATGATCATCTTGCATTCCGAGTTATTCCTTACATTCTGTATTCTATGTCGGAATCTTATCATTCTGACTAAATCATTGTCTTGTTTACCTAGGATGGTCAACACGCGCAATAACCCTGCTTCCCAAGAGCAGGCCGAAGGCAGTGAAGTCGGGAATGCAAACCTGCCTCACCCTCCTTCCCTAGCCGAAGTTATGCTGGAAGCCGAGAGAAACAAGCGGGAGACCAACCGTTTGTTGGAGCGTATTGAACAGAACATAGCACACCATCAGAGAAATAACTTGGTGTCACTCAGTGATTTCATCAAGTTACATCCACCCACGTTCCACCACTCCGTCGAGCCTCTCGACGCTGATGGCTGGCTTCGCAGTATTTCTCACAAACTGCGTTCTGCGCTAGTAGCTGAGGCTGACAAGGTCACCTTTGCTGCATATCATCTTGAAGGCCCCGCCAGTCTCTGGTGGGAGAATTATGGAGCTATGCGCCCAGCGGACCATGTCACTACTTGGGCTGAATTCAGCGAGGCTTTCCATGAACATCACATTCCGGAGGGTCTCATGGACCGTAAACATGAGGAATTTTGCAGTTTCACTCAAGGCCGACTCTCTGTGGATGCTTACAGCAGGGAGTTCGGTAACCTCGCAACTGAGGAAGTTTCTACTGATGCCAAGAAGCAAGCAAGGTTCCGTAAGGGACTTAGTCCTGAGCTTCGCCGCGACCTCCGTCTGCATGAGTGCACATCTTTTCAGAAGCTTGTTAACAAGGCCATCAGTGCTGAGACTGGTCAGACTGATTATGACGCAACACACAAGCATGGCCGTGACGTGGGTTCCTCATCCGGTGCTGGTCCTCAGAAGCGCCGCGTGTGGGTGCCTAACACTGCCCTGCCACCCAGGTTCACACCGAGGCCATCCTTCCAGGCGCCTCGCCCCGTTCAACAGTTTGCACCAGCCAAGCCCTATGGTGGTCCAACCAACAATGCTCCTCCACGCACCAGTTCCGTGACTTGTTTTAAGTGTGGGGAATCTGGCCACTATATGCGTGAGTGTCCCTAGACCAACCCCAACCAATCTGCTAAAGCTGTTGGCCGTGGCAAGCCGACAGGGAAAGTGTTCCACGCCAAGCCGGCCACCGCTGCACGTGGCCACGTCAACTGTATCTCTGCCGAAGAAGCTCAAGAGGATCCCAACGTCGTTCCCGGTACGCTCCTTGTTAATTGCCACCCGGCATCTGTTCTTTTCGATACAGGAGCATCTCATTCATTTATATCCGAGAACTATCCTCGCTTGCATAACATCGCATTCTGTGACATGCCTTCTACCATGGAGATTTCCACTCCTGGTTCTAGATGGCAAACCTCCAGGGTAAGTCATGGAAATGAAATCCAAGTCGACAGACTTGTTTTCCTTGCATCTTTGATAGCTCTCAAATCTTCAGATATTAATATCATCTTGGGTATGGACTGGATGTCAGCCCATCATGCCAAAATTGATTGCTTCTCTAGAACTGTTCAACTCACCCATCCTTCGGGGAAGATAGTCAATGTCTTGACCCGAATAGCCAAGCGACAGTTATATTCTCTTAACGCCAGCCCTTTGCCAGACCTTGAGGACGTTCCGGTAGTCCGTGACTTTCCGGATGTCTTCCCAGAGGAATTGCCAGGTGTTCCACCTGACAGGGATGTTGAGTTCGTAATAGACCTCATTCCAGGAACCGTCCCGATTGCTAGAAGACCCTATAAGATGGCACCACTAGAACTAGCCGAGCTTAAGAAACAACTCGATGAGTCCTTGAAAAAGGGTTTCATCCGACCTAGTTCATCTCCGTGGGCTTGCCCCGTCCTCTTCGTCAAGAAGAAGGATGGTACGGACCGGATGGTTGTAGATTATCGACCTGTCAATTTGGTCACAATCAAGAACAAATATCCGCTCCCCAGGATCAACGACCTGTATGATCAGCTCGCTGGATCCTCAGTCTTCTCCAAAATGGATTTGAGGTTGGGCTACCATCAAATCAAAATCAGGAACGGGGACATTCCTAAAACGGCCTTTGTTACTCGTTATGGCCAATACGAGTACACCGTCATGTCCTTCGGTTTAACCAACGCTCCAGCCACCTTTTCTCGGTTAATGAACTCAATCTTCATGGAGTATTTGGATAAATTCGTCGTGGTTTACCTCGATGATATACTCATCTACTCCAAGAACGAGGAAGAACATGCCGAACATCTAAGGCTAGTGTTGAAGAAACTTCGAGAGCATCGTCTTTATGCCAAATTTTCTAAATGTGAATTTTGGTTGTCAGAAGTGACCTATCTGGGTCATGTAATATCTGGTAAAGGTATTGCTGTTAACCCTGAGCGAGTTCAAGCCGTCCTTAATTGGACTCCACCTGAATCGGTCAAGCAAGTTCGGAGTTTCCTGGGCTTAGCGAGCTATTGCCGTCGCTTTGTCGAAAATTTCTCCAAAGTTGCTAAACCTCTAACCGAACTCCTCAAGAAAGATAAAAAGTTCGAATGGACTCCACAATGTGAGCACAGCTTTCAGGAACTGAAAAGACGCCTGACATCTGCTCCCGTACTGGTACCGCCAGATTTCTCTAAGGACTTTGTTATCTACTGCGACGCCTCGCGACAAGGACTAGGCTGTATTCTCATGCAAGATCGACACGTAATTGCTTACGCTTCACGGCAATTGCACCCACATGAGGAGAATTATCCTACTCATGATCTAGAGCTTGCAGCTGTAGTCTATGCACTTAAAACCTGGCGACATTACCTCCTCGGTAATCGTTGCGAAATATTTACTGATCACCAAAGTCTGAAGTACATCTTCACCCAACCGGATTTGAATCTCAGGCAAAGACGTTGGGTCGAGTTGATCACAGATTTCGACTTAGGGAATAACTTACACCCCAGGGAAAGCCAACGTCATGGCTGATGCGCTAAGTCGTAAATCTTATTGTAACAACCTGATGTTACAACAAAGTCAACCACTTCTCCATGAGGAATTTCGGAAGCTTAACCTTCACATTGTTCCTCAAGGATTCCTTTCCACCATGGTGGCGAAACCTACCCTTACGGATCAGATCATCAAAGCACAGAAGGTAGATCCGGGAATTTCCCGCATCAAGAGAAACATCAAGAAAGGAGTTGCGAATTGTTTCTCCATTGATGATCAAGGGGTCGTATACTTCGGGAATCGGCTAGTGGTTCCCAAGATGCGAAACCTGAGGCGATTGATCCTTAAGGAAGCTCATGATTCTCCTCTCACCATTCATCCCGGTAGCACTAAGATGTATCAGGACCTACGCCAGAGGTTCTGGTGGACTAGGATGAAGAGAGAAATTGCTAAGTATATTGCTAATTGCGACGTCTGCCGTCGTGTAAAAGCAGAGCATCAACGGCCTGCTGGCACCCTTCAACCCCTAGCTATTCCTGAATGGAAATGGGATAAAATTGGTATGGATTTCATTACCGGTTTTCCCAGGACCAAGAGAGGGAATAATGCTATCTTCGTCGTTGTCGATCGTCTTTCCAAGGTAGCCCATTTCTTACCTGTTCGTGAGAGTATAACTGCTAGTCAGTTAGCAGACTTGTACATCTCCCGAATAGTGTCTCTCCATGGTGTTCCTTTGGAAATTAACTCGGATCGAGGAAGTCTTTTCACCTCTCGATTTTGGGAAAGTTTCCAAAATGCTATGGGAACCCGCCTTTCCTTTAGCACCGCTTTTCACCCTCAATCAAGTGGTCAAGTAGAACGCGTCAACCAGATTCTAGAAGACATGCTTCGAGCCTCTGTTATCTCATTCGGAATGGAGTGGGAGAAATGCCTTCCATTTGCCGAATTTGCTTACAACAACAGCTATCAATCTAGCTTGGGTAAAGCCCCTTTTGAAGTTCTCTATGGACGACGGTGTCGAACACCCCTTAACTGGTCAGAAACCGGGGAAAGACAATTCTTTGGCCCGGATATGATCCAAGAAGCAGAAGAGCAAGTTCGCATCGTTCGTGAAAAGTTGAAAACAGCCCAATCTCGTCAAAAGAGTCAATATGACCGAAAACATAAGGCTATGACTTTCGAGGTTGACGAGAAGGCTTACCTTCGGGTTACTCCTCTGAAGGGAACCCATCGTTTCGGTATCAAAGGCAAATTGGCTCCCCGTTACATTGGACCTTTTCGTATTCTCGCTAAACAAGGAGAAGTTGCCTACCAGTTGGAACTACCTCCGCATCTCTCCAGAGTCCACGATGTCTTCCACGTTTCTCAACTCAGGCGTTGCTTCTCGGATCCTATCCGTGGAGTGGACCACGAAACGCTTGATCTCCAAGATAATCTCACGTATCGAGAGTACCCCATTCGTATCCTCGATCAGGCCGAGCGTACCACTCGACGTCATAATATCAAGTTTCTCAAAGTTCAATGGTCGCACCATTCTGAGGATGAAGCAACTTGGGAAAGGGAGGATCGTCTTCGACTCGAGTATCCCGCCTTCTTTTTGGAGGAACCCAAATCTCGGGACGAGATTCTTTTGAGTGGGGGTGAGTTGTCACACCCTAGCTAGTTCATGCATTAGAGTGTTGCATCATGTCTATTCTTTCATCAGAAACCTGAAATGGGGATGACAGAACCCCCAGCCCCCTCTGAAACCAACTAGGGTTTACTAAAAACTTTTTCAATGAACCTGAAATGCCCTTCTAAAATGCCCATCATTTTTGTCTTGGTTCAGAACCTCTGCCAAAAGTGGTGCACATTTTCCTAGGTCATCTTAGTGTCTTTGAATTAAATCATAGATATTTGAATTTGGGCATTTAAAATTATATAAAATATTTCAAATGCTCAAATATCTCCAAACTAAAATGTTTCATGTTGGAAATAATCCAACTATGGACCAGGAGTAGTTTGGTGATTTTAGGAGTTGCCTAGGTATTTTTAATAATTCAACAAAGTTGCAGAGGAATTAAAAAACAGAAAACAGGAGAAATAACAAAAAACTTACCTGGCGCCCAGCACCCGGCCCACCTGCCGGCCCAGCCCAGCACCGCGCCAGCGAGCTGCTTGCCGGCCAGGCAGGCAGGCAGGTGCCCGACGGCGGCCGCGGCGTGCGCCACGCAGCTGGCCGTCGCCCTGCTTCACCTCCACGCCTCGTTGCTGGATGGATGAACTCCACGCCGAGCCGTGAACCCCCAGGACACCTCCATTCTCCCCCAACTCCTCTCTCTCGCGCTCCCCCGCCATGGCCGACGCCATCGCCGCCACCCCCTCGTCGTAGCCACGTCCTCCGTCAACCCCACGCCGTGCCGCCGTGTCCAGGAGCTCCGCCACCCTCCTCTCCTTCGAGCAAGCCGAGCCCCGAGCGCTCGCAAGGCCCGAGCCCACCGCATCGACCTCGACCGAACCGCCGTCGCCGGAGATCCCCTTCAACGCCGTCGTCGCTCCGGCCCGTCCCCGGCCGCACCAAGTGCTTCGTCGAACTCCCCGTGAGCTTAACCATCTTCCCCTCCCTTCTTTTCTTGCTCCCGAGCTGTGTAGTGACCTCCCGAAGCTCAACCGCACCCACCGCCGGGGAGCTCGTCGCCGACGTGCTCCCGGTCACCCTCCGGCCACAACTTGGTGTCCATCATGCTCACCACATCACATAGCACCTAACCAGCTACTCCCCGCACCTCACCGACCCCTCTAGCATCAAGTTCGCCCTCGGCCGAACTCCGGTGGCCGCCAAAGTCGTCGCCGGCGCCAACTCCGGCCACCCCGACCCCAACGGACTCCACCAAGAGCTGCGGCTCCTCCTCAGCTCCACTCCGATGGCCTCCGCGACTCGTTTGGTTGCCGGAACGGCCAAAACCACTTCCGCCGCCGCGTCGGGCTCGCCGGCGGCTAAACGCCGGTGCAGCCAACCTGGCTTTGACCGCGGGTGGGCCCTGGTTGACCCCGATGAGTCAATGATAGGTGGGGCCCAGCCCTGTTAACTAAATAGGGTTAGTTTTAATTAACTTTAAACTAAACTAATTACCCTGACACCCTGGACCCACAGTCAGGTTTGACCTGGATGTCTCCGTTGACCCTGACGTCATTCTAACGCATGGCTGACGCAATAAATTAATTTCTGGATATATTCTAATATAGGAAATTCCAGAATATAGTTTAAACTTCAAAAATTCATAACTTTTAATCTGTAACTCCAAATCAGACAAGTTATATATGAAAAATGATCAGAAAAATCCAATCTATCCATCTGTACTGTTTTCATGCATGATTAAACAAGTTAACTTGCTGTTTTATGCAGAACAAGATAAAACACTTTAAGGGGCCATGTATGAGTTTGAAATTTGAATCTTTGGGTCAAATTGGTTCAAACCCTTTGGGTCTTAGTTGCATTAGCCCAACACACTCATATTGCCATGTTTCATGCATGCATCATATTGTCGCATATTGTTTGGTGATGGCTATGTATCGGTGTTCTTTGCGGCAGGTTCTGCCTCCGAGGAGTACCGTGATTACCCTAACGAAGAACCATATCAGTGCATCGAACCATCAGGCAAGCAACCAACCATTTGATCATATCGATACAATCCCATGTTCTTGCTCCTGCTCTCATTTACTGCATTAAGACAATGCGTTTCAAACTGCTATGTGCTACGGTAGTTGAACCCATTTCCTCTGCATGACCTGTCATTGCCACAGTAACTAGATGAAACCCACTAGCATGTGTAGGAGTTGTTTGAGCCATATGTATGTGTTGTTCCTACCTTGCTATGCCTGCTATGCTTAGAGTCGTGTCAGGTCTGGTTCATCTGGGTGATGGGCTAGAGTGAAATGATTATGTCGGTAGTGAGGGTGGTGTGGTGAACACGATTTGGTAAAGGTATCGATGAGAGGCCATGTAGGAGTACATGGTGGGTTGTTTCATTGAAGCCGTCCTTAAGCACTGAGATCTGTATGTGTGATTTAAGATTCAGCTACTACCATGCATTGGGCCCGAAACCAATGGACCCTCTCGACTTCTTAATTACCCTAGTTCTCTGTCCAGGAGTTGCAAGTAGTTTCTGGTGTTTGTAGCCTACTGGAGGCCGTGGACAGCGCTGACCATAGGGGTGGGCTGTGATGTGGTAGGTACGTGGCCGGGTATGTCGGGCACCCGTTAGGTGTCTCGGAACCCTGTTCACATCGTTTGGGGCTGTGAGCGAAACCTCGTCCGGATCTCCTCATGGATGGAACCCGAATAGGCGATAAACCTGGACTAGAGACTTAGGTGATTAGGTAGGTCGTGGCCGACACCCATGTTGGGCTTCCGCTTGAAGGTTGCCGAGTACATGTCGTGTAAACGACGGTAAGTGGTGAGAGCGTGTATGAAGAAGTACACCCCTGCAGGGTTATCATGATCTATTCGAATAGCCGCGTCCGCGGTAAAGGACTACTTGGTTTCCTATACAGTTCATAGACAAGTAAATGGAAACTACTAAAAGCCTCAAGATAAGTGTGAGTGCCAAGGATGGCTCTTCCGTAGGAAGACGGAGGTGGATCCTCGGTAGTGTATTGAAGTGGTGAGTAGTGGACTCATGTGCGCAAAACCATTTCAAGTTGGAGTCTCGTAGGATAGCCTAGCCAAGAGTCAAAGCTGGCTTGCTGCAATAACCCCACCAACCCTTCTTGATAATGTGCATGTATGTAGGATCTAATGTAAGTCTTGCTGAGTACCTTTGTACTCATGTTGCTATAATTTACATTTTTACAGAAGACGCTGCAACCCCTTCTGATGGGTTCTTCGTAGACGTTGACATCAATGAGTAGGCTAAGGCCCAGGTGGTGATCCTGAGCTTGTGAAGGACCACGTAGTATAACTAGGCTTTCCAAGCCTCTTTTATTTTACTAGTTGTCTGTACTCACACAAGTTACTTCCGCTGTTGGTTTGTATGACTATATGACTTGAATGCTGGGTCGTGTGACCCGTACTTATGTGTATGTTATGTATGGCTCTCTGAGCCTTAAATAAAGTACTTGTGTCATAGAGTCATGTTGTGATGCCTTGTTGTATTTGCACATATCGAGCATATTGTGTGTATGATTGAAATGCTTGGTATGTGTGGGATCTGACTATCTAGTTGTTTATCTTTAGTAGCCTCTCTTACCGGGAAATGTCTCCTAGTGTTACCACTGAGCCATGGTAGCTTGCTACTGCTCCGGAACACTTAGGCTGGCCGGCATGTGTCCTTCTTCGTTCCTGTGTCTGTCCCTTCGAGGAAATGTCACGCATTGAGTACCGGAGTCCTGCTAGCCCGCTACAGCCCAGTTTACTGGAGTCCTGCTAGCCCAGTGCTACAGCCCGGACCCACTTGCTGATGATCGACACGTTCGTTGCTGGGTCATGGATGCCTGTCCCTGTAAGTCTGTGCCACTTTGGGTTTACGACTAGCCATGTCAGCCCGGGCTCCTTATCATATGGATGCTAGCGACACTATCATATACGTGTGCCAAAAGGCGCAAACGGTCCCGGGCAAAAGTAAGACGACACCCGTGGGAATACCGTGCGTGAGGCCGCAAAGTGTTATGAGGTGTTACATGCTAGATCTATGTGGCATCGAGTCGGGGTTCTGACAGTGCCCCCCTCAGGTACCTCCTGGCTCCAGAAATTCTCTTATATGATATAAAAAATCCTCGCAAAGTTTTGTTCCATTCCGAGAACTTTTATTTCTGCACAAAAATAACTCTATGGTAGTTTTGCTGAAAACAACGTTAGTCCGGGGTTAGTTTCATTCAAATCATGCAAATTAGAGTCCAAAACAAGAGGAAACGCGTTAGGAAAAGTAGATACGTTGGAGACGTATCAAGTCCCCCAAGCTTAAACCTTTGCTTGTCCACAAGCAATTCAGTTGATAAACTGAAAGTGAAAAAGAAAAACTTTTACGAACTCTTTTGCTCTTGTTTCATAAATAAGCTTAAACAACACCCAGATTTTCAGCAAGGATTATAACTAACCATGTCGACAATAAATCTTAAAAATTATATTAACTCATATCAATTACATAAACAACCATAGAGCAATAATACGATATCTCAAATAGCAACACATCATCAAAACAACCATGATATAATATGACAATAGTGGTATCTCGCTAGCCCTTTCTGAGACCGCAAAACATAAATGTAGGGCACCCCCAAAGTTCAAGCAGCGACTAAACATTGTAATTCATGGTAGAAAAGATACAGTCATGATGCACCCAACATTAGCTATACACAATGCATCAGCATGACAGCAATGCTCTCAGGTTCTGGCACTTATTTGAGAAGGTGATGACATGACATAAAAGTAAATAGATAGTCCCTACGCAGAGGGAAGCATGATTTGCATAGGTGCCATAGCTCAAGTTTCAAAACAGTGGTAAATGATATTTTGAGACATGCACCCTTCTTATTCACTTCACGACCACCAGTTATCAATATCTTCCATGCTAAGCGCGCTAGTGGCGGTTCCCAAGTGGAAATGTAAAGGTTATGACTCCGTTTGGAGTTTTTGTTTGATTATTTGTAAGCTCTTTTCTTTTTGTAGTTTGGGACTGGGCATCCCTATTTCCGCCCTTTTCTCATGTGATGGTGAGTGAATAAACACTCGACCTGAGAATAACCTGCTTAACATGGAAGATATCGACTACCTCATGTCGTTCCATGAATGATCCACGCACACAAAAAGGATATTTATTTGAAGTTTTTAGAGGTGGCATAAGCAAATTTACTTAGGACGGCAGGGTAATACCGCATATGGGTAGGTATGGTGGACTCATGGAATAACTTGGGTTTCAGGTTTTTGGATGTACAAGCAGAGTTCCCACTTAGTACAGGTGAAGGCTAGCAATTAGATTGAGAAGCGGCCAGCTAGAGAGGAACAACGGTCATGAACATGCATTATGCATAAGTAACATTGGATACTAGCATGAGTAGGATATGAACACCATGAACATAAATATCATAGAGGCTATGTTGGTTTTGATTCAACTACATGCATGAACATGTGCCAAGCCAAGCCACTCGAACATTCAGAGGAGGATACCATATCATCATACCATATCACAATCATTTTAATGCAATGTTGATATCCAAGATAAGTCATTATTCGCTCCTAGCTACTTATGCATGGCATGAGAAACTATAATCTCTAATTGCCATTGCAAATATGTTTGATCATAACAGGTTGAATCATGGATACTAGGTTAAACATATTTACAAAAACAGAATAAGTCGAGTTCATACCCGTTTCTCTCTGCCACGACCAATTCATCTAATATCGTCATCATTGCCTTTCACTTGCACGACCGAATGATTTGAAATAATAATAGTGCAAGTGTCCCATGGACTAAGCTGTAATCTGCAAACATTTTATTCAAGAGGAGAGGACAAGGTAATATGGTCTCTTTGTTAGATCAACAATAATGCAAATGAGAGCCACATTTTCATTGTGGTCTTCTCCTTGGTATGACTCGATAAAAGAAAAGAAATTCAGAGAAACACACTGAAATATTTTTGGAGTTTTTGGTTTTCCGAAAGCAACCAAATGAAAAAGGGGAAAGCAAAAACAAAAAAACTATTTACACAGGAAAGCTTCCAACAAGTAAAAGAAGAACAAGGAAATCTTTTTGGGTTTTCTTTTTAGGACTACAATAATTTAAACTAGGAAGAAAAATAAAAAAGAAGCAAGAAACATATTTTTGGGATTTTCTCAAAGTTTTTCAAACACACAAGAAGAAAGCGAGAAAAATAATTTAAGCATGGATGATACAATAAAAAAGTGTGAACACCGACAACTGGAGTGAAATGTGTGAACATGAATGTAAGGTCGGTGGGAATACGTACTCCCCCAAGCTTAGGCTTTTGGCCTAACTTGGTAATCACCAGTCATAGAAGCCGTGAAGTCCAATGTTGAAGTGCTGGGGAGCAGTCACCATAGGGCCCCACTGCTGGGGCTCCGACTGTGCTGCCGCCAGGTTGTTCCAGTAAACGACAATGTCCTCAGGCATAACTCTGTATCCGTTCCTGGCAACATAATCAAACAAAGCAGGTGTAGGCAAGGGGATACCATCATGAGTTTCCACACTGAAAACTAAGTGGTAAGGCAAGTCAATATCAGGGCGATCGATAGCAAGAAACTGATGGTCCTTCATAGATGCTCTGTCTAGGTAAACCTTGGGCAAGGGGTGATCATGTTGGCGTATCTGCACATTGAAGTGAGTCGCCAAATGAGTAGCGTAAATGCCCCCATGTATATTACCCTTGAATCTATTAAGGTGAAGGCGACGTGCCACGATAGCTCCCAAGATAAAAGTATTGTCGCCATAAAGTGCGAGGTGCAAAACAGCAAAATCCGGGGCGCTAAGTGAACCCACCTTCTCTCTCGCTAGCAAGCACTTTGTGATAAATAAAGCAAAATAATGCACGGCAGGAAACTGTAAGCTAACGGCAGTGGTGCCCGACACTCCTCTCTCATCCCCCACTGTCAGAGTACGGTAAAAACCATCAAACTCTGAGGGCCTAGGCTCTACCAAACCCCCATCAGAAGGAAGCATGCATATGTCACAAAATTCAGTAAGTGGGATCTGGCGGTGTTCAGCATATAAGTTAAATGACACCTTAGGGGGATTATTCCTTGGATGAAAATGAAAGTTTTGCACAAAGGAATTTCTGAGGAGATAATATTGTTCGCATTCAACTATGATGAAGTCGGTGAGGCCGACATTAACAACATATTGGTTGAACTCTTGGAGGATTCCGGCCTCTCCCATGAACTCATTGTCCGGCCACTCACACGGTCGTAACTCCACCAACCACAGGGTATGAAGATCATTGCCAGAGGAATGCTCAATAACCCCCTTGGAGTTCTTCTTGGAAGCAAACTTCCTAAGGTATTCATCTTTTTCCTATGAACAAAATTCTGAAATTTTTAGTCCACAAAATTTTTCTCAACAAAACTTCACTAAATTGATAGAAATTACTCATAAGGATGTATAGAGGCCATAGCAAGCATTCAAACTACTTAAAACTCTAAGAATTCAACATGCAAGCTCATCTACAGCAGCACCAAGAGTAGCTAATAATTCTAAATATAAACCACTAAAACAAAAATTAATTGGACACATGGAGGAGTCACATATCAAGCAACAAATCCTCGAAACAGTTTCAGAAATGGAGCTTTGAGCAAAGATATCAAAATCCGCGGTTTCGGAGGCAAGAACGCGCGAGAGAGTGTGGTGGTGATTTTTTTCTGCGTGAATGGAGTGGTGTGGGAGGAAGAAGTAAGTGAGGGGGTCCACCAGGTGGGCAGCACCCACCAGGGCGCACCTGGGGGGCTGGCGCGCCCAGGTGGGTTGTGCCCACCTGGTGCACCTCCCTTTGATATTATTTGCACCAGAAATTCATAAATATTCAGAAAAAAATCATATCAGGTTTTCAAAGCATTCCGAGAACTTTTATTTTTGGGTCATTTTTTATTGCACGGGAAAAGCAGAAAACAGACAAAGCATGGCATTTTATTTTATTTAACTAATAAAAACAGAAAACAAAAGGTAGGGACGGAAGGTAGTGCTCACTAAATTCATCAACTTCATACCTCTAAAAAATGACCCATTAATAAGGTTGATCAAGTCTTATTAACAACCACTTTCGATTAGCATGAAACCGAAGAACTTTCGTAAATCGCTAAGTTACCTCAATGGGGATATGAATTTCCCCAACAATAAGCATTTCATATTTCTTTTCGACGGTAGGTAGAGGTAGTTGAAAACTTCCAATAGTGATTGTCGGAGATTTTTCAATAACATTAACACCATTCACTTGGAATTGTTTCTTCGGAAAGTGCACCGTATGCTCATTACCATTGATATGAAAAGTGACCTTGCTTTTATTTCAATCAATAAGATCCCCTGCGGTATTCAAGAAGGGTCTACCAAGGATAATTGACATGTTTTCATCCTCGGGCATCTCAAGTATAACAAAGTATGTCAAAATAGTAACATTAGCAACAACAACTGGCACATCCTCACAAATACCGATAGGTATGGCAGTTGATTTGTCAACCATTTGCAAAGATATTTCAGTAGGTGTGAGTTTATTCAAATCAAGTCTTTTATATAAAGAGAAAGGCATAAACTAACACCGGCTCCCAAATCACATAAAGCAGTTTTAACATAATTTCTTTTAATGGAGCAAGGTATAGTTGGTATTCCCGGATCTCCAAGTTTTTTAGGTACTCCATCTTTGAAAGTGCAATTAGCAAGCATAATGGAGATTTCAGCTTCTAGTATTTTTCTCTTATTAGTGATGATGTATTTCATATACTTTGCATAAGGAGGCATTTTCAAGATATCAGTCAAGCGAGTGCGCAAAAAGACTGGCCTAATCATTTCAGCAAAGTGTTCAAATTCTTCATCATCTTTCTTTCTAGTTGGCTTAGGTGGAAAGGTTATAGGCTTTTGAACCCATTGTTCTCTTTCCTTTCCATGTTTTCTAGCAACAAAGTCTCTTTTATCATATCTTTTATTCTTAGGTTGTGGGTTATCAAGATCAACAGTTGGTTCTGTCTCAACATCATTATCTGGTTCTTTATCATTAGGTTGAGTGTTTTCATGAACCTCATCATTATCTTTTTCATTATCAGTAGGTGAGTGCTCATTAACAGATTAAGTTTCAGCATCAGAGATAGAAACTTCATTATCATTTTTAGGAGGTTTTTCTATTTCAGGTTCACTAGAGGTAGGCAAAGTCTTATCATTTTTCATTTTTCTTTTCTTTTTAGAAAAACCAGGTGTAGTGGTGTTGTTCCTTTGAGAATCTTTTTCAATTCTCTTTGGATGTCCCTTGGGATAAAGTGATTCCTGAGTCATTTTACCTCCTCTAATTGCTACTCTAACAGCAAAGTCACTTATATTATTGTTCATTTCATCAAGTAACTTCTTTGAGATTTAGCAACTTGTTCTAATTGAGTTTGAACCATAGAGGCATGTTTTCCTACACCTCTAACATCATTTGAGATTCTAAATCACAAGTCACTTAAGCGAGCAATCATATTAGAGTTGTATTTCAATTGTTTCATAACATTTGCATTGAAGTGATCTTGCTTTCTAATGTAATTATCAAACTCATAAAGGCATTGGCTAGCATGTTAATCATGAGGATCATCACTTGAATTTCATTAAAGATTTTACCTCTACCACCTTGGGTGGTGGTGGTGCTTCAAGCCCATGTATTTCTTCGATATGTGGTAATTTTTTAACATCCTCGGCCTTAATACCTTTTTCCTTCATAGATTTCTTTGCCTCTTGCATATCTTCAGGACTGAGATATAAGATACCCCTCTTCTTTGGAGTGGGTTTAATATGTGCTTCAGAAGGAGTCCAATCATCATAATCTTTCAATATGTTATTCAATAATTCCTTAGCTTGCCTAATAGTTCGTTCCCTAAAAACACAACCAACACAACTATCTAGGAATTCCCTAGAAACATCGGTTAGTCCATTATAAAAGATATCAAGTATTTCATTTTTCTTAAGAGGATGATCAGGCAAAGCATTAAGCAATTGGAGAAGCCTCCCCCAAGCTTGTGGGAGACTCTCTTCTTCAATTTGGACAAAGTTAAATATTTCCTGCAAGGAAGCTTGTTTCTTATGAGCAGGGAAATATTTTTCAAAGTGGTAATATATCATATCTTGAGGACTACGCACAACCAGGAGCAAGAGTATTGTACCAAGCTTTAGCAGCACCCTTTAATGAGAACGGAAATAACTTGAGAATATATTAATAGCAAATCTTCTCATCATGAGAAAAAAGGGTAGCTATATCATTCAACTTAGTAAGATGTGGCAGACTAAGGCATAGCCTAGTGGTGGGAAGGGGCTGATGCCTTCCCACCCACCCAGGTTCAAGGCATGGTACTTACAATTTGGGGTTGTTGCACCAATTATACTGTAGGGGGTTCCCTTACAGTCTTTCTGTCAAAAAAACTTAGTAAGATGTGCCACAACAGTTTCAGTTTCATAACCATGAAAAGGATCAGATACAACCAAAGTAATTAACTCTGGGTCGACAGAGAATTTATAATCCTTATCAGCAATAACAATAGGTGAAGTACCAAACTCAGGATCACATCTGATTTTAGCATTCGAGATCTTTCTTTATACTTGCACATTAATTTCTCTAGATCACCTCTATCCTTACAAGCAAAAATATCTCTAGTTTCCTCCTCACTCATATTATAACCTTCTGGTACCTTTGGCAATTCATATCTAGGAGGACTAGTTCTAGTAAGTGTTTCAGTATTTTCAGTTTCAAGTTCATCATCAGATTCAACAATATCATGTTGTCTTACTCTAGCAATTTGTTCATCAAGAAATTCACCTAGTGGCACATCATCATCAAGCAAGGTACTAGCATCATCATGAGTAGCATTCATAGCAGAAGTAGCATCATCAATAACTTGTGACATATCAGAATTAATAGCATGTTGTGGTGTTGCAAGTTTACTTATAACAGAAGGTGAATCTAAAGCAGAACTCGATGGCAGTTCCTTACCTCCCCTCGTCTTTGAGGGAAAAATCGTAGTCTTAGCATCCTTCAGATTCTTCATAGTGATAATATGATGATAATCCCAAGTGACTCAACAAATATAGCTATGCTCCCTGGCAACGGCGCCAGAAAAGTATAGGGGGTCGCAACAGTTTTCGAGGGTAGAGTATTCAACCAAAATTTATAGATTCGAAACGAGGGGAGCCAAAGAATATTTGAAGGTATTAGCAGTTGAGTTATCAATTCAACCACACCTGGAAATTAATTATCTGCGGAAAGTGATTAGTAGCACAGTAGTATGATAGTTTTGATGATAGCACCAATAGTAACGGTAACAGTAACAGTGATAGCAGTGATATTGTTGCAGTAACAATGGTAGTAGGAACAATAGTAACTTAGCAAGAGCAGTATATGATAAATTCATAGGCATTGGATCGGTGAATCATTGGATGATATTCATCATGAGACAGTTATAACCTAGGGCGATATGACACTAGCTCCAGTTCATAAATATAATGTAGGCATGTATTCAGTAAATAGTCATATGTGCTCATGGAAAGAACTTGTATGACATCTTTTGTCCTACCCAGCGGGGTCCTATTTGAAACTAAGGGATATTAAGGCCTCCTTTTAATAGAGAACCAGAACAAAGCATTAACACATGGTGAATACATGAACTCCTCAAACTACAGTCATCACCGGGAGTGGTCCCGACTATTGTCACTACGTGGTTACCGGAACATAACACTTAGTAGGTGACTATAACTTGCAAGATCGGATCTAGAACATTGATAATAAGCTGATACCATAAAAGGTTCACATCTGAAATCATGACACCCAGGCCGAAAGTGACAAGCATTAAGCATGGCAAAGTCATAGCAACATCAATCTCAAACCATAGTGGATACTAGGGATCAAGCCCGAACAAAACTAACTCGATTACATGATGAATCTCATCCAACTCCTCACCAGCCAGCAAGCCTATGAAGGAATTACTCACTCCCGGTGGGGAGCATCATGAAATTGGCGATGGAGATATGTTGGTGATGACGAAGATCGAAGATCCGCCTCTCCGGAGTCCCAAACGGACTCCAGATCTGGCCTCCCGAGGAAGAACAGGGCTTGGCGGCAGCTCCGTCTCGTGAAACGCGATAATTCTTTCTCCAAGATTTTTCTAGAAATATGGGATTGTATAGCATCGGATTGAGGGTTTACCGTGCCACCAGGTGGGCAGCACTGGCACGCCCTAGTGGGTTTTTCCCACCCAGGTGCCCCCCCTCAGGAACCTCCTGGCTCCAGAAATTCTCTTATTTCATATAAAAATCCTCGCAAAGTTTTCTTCCATTCTCAGAACTTTTATTTTTGCACAAAAATAACACCATGGTAGTTGCTGAGAACAGCGTCAGTCCGGGGTCAGTTTCATTCAAATCATGCGAATTAGAGTCCAAAACAAGAGGAAAAACATTAGGAAAAGTAGATATGTTGGATATGTATCAGTGGGGATCGCTGGAGAAAAAGCTCGTCGTGCGGAGGGCCAAGAGGGATGGCCGGGGCGGCGGCGGACCGGCGGTGGGGAGTGGTTTCGGGGCGAGTGGGGCGGCGAGGCGGCGCGGAAGCGCAGCCGGCCAGTGGTTTGGCCAGTGGTGGTTGATGGCTCAGGGGTTGGAGGTTGAAGATGAACTGCAAGCCCTTGATTTTGTATCCAACGGCTAGAAAATCGACTGACCAGAGATGAAAAAGTCAGTCGACTCTGCCTGCTGCTCTACTCTTGCGAACGACGCTGCTGCATGAGCAGCAGATACTGCTCTCACTCGAGCCCCAGCAGCTGCTACCCGAGATGCTGCTACACGACCAGCTACCCCTGCTTTTGCACGCGCTGCTGCTCCTGGCGCTGCTGCTGCTACTGCTTTTCTGTTACTAGTGCGTTCAGTTTCAATTGTAAAATTCAGTTTCGACAGCAAAATTCAGTTTCGATAGTTAAATTCACTTTTGATAGTTAAGTTCAGAGATGAGCGGCTGATGTATTTTACATATAGCACTTTGTTATTATGTATTTTACATCATTTATTGGAGATGCTATTAGAATTCCACTCAAGTTAACATTGTCTCTCTTGTCCTGCTTCTGCCTCGCTGTCGTACAACTCACCGGAGTTGCTCCAATGACGAAACCCTCCATCACAGTGGAGCAGTACCCCAGTCTCCTTCTCCAGACGCCTAAGATCTTATTCCCCTCCTCCGATAGCCAAATCAGCTGGAGCATCCTCACCGACCAACCCAATCATGCTGAGATCGACATAGCTTCGCCAAAGAGGTTGTACACTTGTTGCATCGCTTTTTTATTCTACACTTCGCCTCTCTCTCCCTTACCTTTCCCTCTGGTGGAAGAAAGGAAAAGGGGGGGGGGCAAATCCTACTTGGACTAGTAGTCCAAGTAGGACTCCCCCCTGGCGCGCCCAAACCTGGCCGGCCTCCTCTCTCCCTCCCTCCTTTATATACGTGGCAAGGGGCACCCCAATAGCATAACAGACAACACAAGTTGACATTGTTTAGCCGTGTGCGGTGCCCCCCTCCATAGTTACACACCTCGGTCTTATCGTCATAGTGCTTAGGTGAAGCCCTGTGTCGGTAACTTCATCATCACACTCACCATGTCGTCATGCTGAAGAAACTCTCCCTTGGCCTCAACTGGATCAAGTGTATGAGGGACGTCCCCGTGCTGAACGTGTGCTGATCGCAGAGGTGCCATACGTTCGGTACTAAGATCAGTCGGATTGTGAAGACGTACGACTACATCAACCGCGTGGTCATAACGCTTCCGCTTTTGGACTACGAGGGTATGTGGACACTCTCGTTGCTATGCATCACATAGATAGATCTTGCATGATCGTAGGAAATGTTTTGAAATTACTACATTCCCCAATAGTGGCATCCGAGCCAGGTCTATGCATAGATGTTATATGCACGAGTAGAACACAAAGTGTTGTGGGTGATAATAGTCATACTGCTTACCAGCATGTCATGCTTTGATTTGGCAGTATTGTTGGATGAAGCGTCTCAGACCGACATTATGTGTGCGCTTATGCAAGACTGGTTAGGTGCTTTGCACATAGGTGGCTGGTGAGTGTCTGGTTTTCCAACTTTAGTTGAATCGAGTGTGGCTATGCCCGGTCCTTGTTGAAGGTTAAAATAGCAAACTTGACGAAAAATCGTTGTGGTTTTGATGCGTAGGTAAGAACGGTTCTTGCTAGAAGCCTGTAGCAGCCATGTAAAACTTGCAACAATAAAGTAGAGGATGTCTAACTTGTTTTTGCAGGGCTTGCTATGATGTGATATCGTCAAGTATGATATGATATAAATTGTTGTATGAGATGATCATGTTTTGTAACAAAGTTATCGGCAACTAGCAGGAGCCATATGGTTGTCGCTTTATTGTATGCAATGCAATCGCCATGTGATTGTTTTACTTTATCACTAAGCGGTAGCGATAGTCGTAGTAATAATAGGTGGCGAGACGATAACAATGCTACGATGGAGGTCAAGGTGTTGCGCCGGTGACATTGGAGATCATGATGATGCTTCGGTGATGGATCATGAGCACAAGATGATGATGGCCATATCACGTCACATATTTTGATTGCATGTGATGTTTATCCTTTATGCATCTTATTTTGCTTAGAACGTTGGTAGCATTATAAGATGATCCCTTACTAAATTTCAAGGTACAAGTGTTCTCCCTGAGTATGCACTGCTGCTACAGTTTGTCATGCCGAGAACCACGTGATGATCGGGTGTGATAAGCTCTAGTTCACATACAACGGGTGCAAGCTAGTTTGGCACACACAGAATACTCGGGTTAAACTTGACGAGCCTAGCATATGCAGATATGGCCTCGGAACACTGAGACCGAAAGGTCAAGCATGAATGATATAGTAGATATGATCAACATAGTGATGTTCACCATTGAAAACTACTCCATCTCACGTGATGATCGGACATGGTTTAGTTAATTTGGATCACGTGATCACCTAGATGATTAGAGAGATGTCTATCTAAGTGGGAGTTCTTAAGTAATATGATTAATTGAACTTTAATTTATCATGAACTTAGTCCTGATAGTATTTTGCAAATTATGTTGTAGATCAATAGCTCGCGTTGTTACTTCCCTATGTTTTATATGTGTTCCTAGAGAAAACAAAGTTGAAATATGATAGTAGCAATGATGCGGATTGGGTCTGTGATCTGAGGTTTATCCTCATTGCTGCACAGAAGAATTATGTCCTTGATGCACTGCTAGGTGACAGACCTATTGCAGGAGCATATGCAGACGTTATGAACGTTTGGCTAGCTCAATATGATGACTACTTGATAGTTTAGTGCAGCATGCTTTATGGCTTATAACCGGGACTTGAAAAACGTTTTGGACGCCACAGAACATATGAGATGTTCCAAGAACTAAAATTGGTATTTCAGATTCATGCCCGTGTCAAGAGGTATGAGACCTCTGACAAGTACTTTGCCTAAAAGATGGAGGAGAATTGCTCAACTAGTGAGCATTGCTCAGATTGTCTGGGTACTACAATCGCTTGAATCAAGTGGGAGATAATCTTCCAGATAAAATAGTGATTGACAGAGTTCTCTAGTCACCATCACCAAGTTACTGGAACTTCGTGATGAACTATAGTATGCAAGGGGTGATGAAAACGATTCCGGGCTCTTCGTGATGCTGAAATCGACGAAGGTAGAAATCAAGAAAAGCATCAAGTGTTGATTATTGACAAGACCACTAGTTTCAAGAAAAGGGCAAAGGGAAAGAAAGGGAACTTCAAGTAGAATGGCAAGCAAGTTGGCACTCCCGTGAAGAAGCCCAAAGCTAGACCAAAGCCTAAAACTGAGTGCTTCTACTTCAAAGGAAATGGTCACTAGAAGCGGAACTGCCCTGAATATTTGGTGTATAAGAAGGATGGCAAAGTGAACAAGAGTATATTTGATATACAGGTTATTGATGTGTACCTTACTAGTGTTTATAGTAGCCCTTGGGTATTTGATACTTGTTCGGTTGCAAAGATTAGTAACTCGAAACAGGAGTTACAGGATAAACAGAAACTTGTTGAGGGTGAAGTGACGATGTATGTGGGATGTAGTCCCAAGATTGATATGATCATCATCACACACTCCCTATACTTTCGAGATTAGTGTTGAACCTAAATAAATGTTATTTGGTGTTTGCGTTGAGCACAAATATGATTAGATCATGTTTATTGCGATACGATTATTCATATAAGACAGAGAATAAATTGTTATTGTGTTTACATGAATAAAACCTTCTATGGTCATACACCCAGTGTTGATGGTCTATTGAATCTTGATCGTCGTGATACACATATTCATAATATTGATGCCAAAAGATGCAAAGTTGATAATGATAGTGCAACATATTTGTGGCACTGCCGTTTGGGTCATATCAGTGTAAAGCGCATGAAGAAACTCCATAAAGATGGACTTTTGGAATCACTTGATTATGAATCATTTGATGCTTGCGAACCGTGCCTTATGGGCAAGATGACTAAAAGTCGGTTCTCCAGAGCAAGGGAACGAGCTAGTGACTTATTGGAAATAATACATACTGATGTATGCGGTCCAATGAGTATTGATGCTTGTGGCGGGTATCATTATTTTCTGACCTTCAGAGATGATTTGAGCATATATGGGTATATCTAGTTAATGAAACACAAGTCTGAAATATTTGAAAAGTTCAAAGAATTTTAGAGTGACGTGGAGAATCATCATAATAGGAAAATAAAGTTTCTACGATCTGATCACAGAGGAGAATATTTGAGTTACGAGTTTGGCCTTCATTTAAAACAATGTGGAATAGTTTCATAGCTCATGCCACCTGGAACACCACAGCATAATGGTGTATCCGAATGTCATAACCACACTTTATTGGATATGGTGTGATCAATGATGTCTTTTACTGATTTACCACTATCATTTTGGGGTTATGCATTAGAGACAGCTGCATTCACTTTAAATAGGGCACCATCAAAATCCGTTGAGACGACGCCTTATGGATTGTGGTTTGGCAAGAAACCAAAGTTCTCATTTCTTAAAGTTTGGGGCTGTGATGCTTATGTGAAAAAGCTTCAACCTGATAAGTTTGAACCCAAATCGGAGAAATGTGTCTTCATAGGATACCCAAAGGAAACTATTGGGTACACCTTCTATCACAGATCTGAAGGCAAGATCGTTGCTAAGAATGGATCATTTCTAGAGAAGGAGTTTCTCTCGGAAGAAGTGAGTGGGAGGAAAGTAGAGCTTGATGAGGTAATTGTACCTTCTCCCGAATTGGAAAGTAGTTCATCACAGAAATTAGTTCCAGTGATTCCTACACCAATTAGTGACGAAGCTAATGATGATGATCATGAAACTTCAGATCAAGTTATTACAAAATCTCGTAGGTCTTCCAGAGTATGGTCCGCACCAGAGTGGTACAGTAATCCTATTTTGGAAGTCATGTTACTAGACCATGATAAACCTATGAACTGTGAGGAAGCGATGATGAGCCTAGATTCCGCGAAATGGCTTGAGGCCATGAAATCTGAGATGAGATCCATGTACGAGAACAAAGTGTGGACTTTGGTGGAATTGCCCGATGATCGGCAAGCCATATTAAATAAATGGATCTTCAATAGGAAGACGGATACTGATAGTAGTGTTACTATCTACAAAGCTCGACTTGTCGCAAAAAGGTTTTTCGACAAGTTCAAGGTGTTGACTACAATGAGATTTTCTCAAGTGTAGTGATGCTTAAATCCGTTCGAATCATGTTAGAAGTTGCCATATTTTATGAAATCTGGCAAATGGATGTCAAAACTGCATTCCTTAAATGGATGTTTCTTAAAGAAGAGTTGTATATGATGCAACCAGAAGGTTTTGTCAATCCTAAAGATACTAAAAAGGTGTGCAAGCTCCAGCGATCCATCTATGGACTAGCGCAAGCATCTCAGAGTTGGAACATACGCTTTGATGAGTTGATCAAAGCATATAGTTTTATACAGACTTGCGGTGAAGCCTGTATTTACAAGAAAGTGAGTGGGAGCTCTGTAGCATTTCTGATGTTATATGTGGATGACATATTGTTGATTAGAAATGATATAGAATTTCTGGATAGCATAAAGGGATACATGAATAAGAGTTTTTTCTATGAAAGATCTCGGTGAAGTTGCTTATATATTGGGCATCAAGATCTATAGAGATAGATCAAGACGCTTGATAAGATTTTTCAATGAATACATACCTTGACAAGTTTTTTAAAAGAGTTCAAAATGGATTAGTCAAAGAAGAAGTTCTTGCCTGTATTACAAGGTGTAAAGTTGAGTAAGACTCAAAGCCCGACCACGGCAGAAGATAGAAAGAGAATGAAAGTCATTCCCTATGCCACAGTCATAGGTTCTGTAAAGTATGCTATGTACCAGACCAATTGTGCACCTTACAATGAATTTGGAAAGGGGGTACAATAGTGATCTAAGAGTAGATCACTAGACAGCGGTCAAAATTATCCTTAGTGAGGACTAAGTAAATATTTCTTGGTTATGGAGGTGATAAAAAGTTCGTCGTAAAGAGTTACGTCGATGCAAGCTTTTACACCGATCCAGATGACTCCAAGTCTCAATCTGGATACATATTGAAAGTGGGAGCAATTAGCTAGAGTAGCTCCATGCATAGTATTATAGACATAGAATATTTGCAAAATACATACGGCTCTAAATTTGACAGACCCATTGACTAAACTTCTCTCACGAGCAAAACATGATCACACCTTAGTAATCTTTGGGTGTTAATCACATAGCGATATGAACTAGATTATTTACTCTAGTAAACCCTTTGGGTGTTGGTCACATGGAGATGTGAACTATGGGTGTTAATCACATACAGATGTGAACTATTGGTGTTAAATCACATGGCGATGTGAACTAGATTATTGACTCTAGTGAAAGTGGGAGACTGAAGGAAATATGCCCAAGAGGCAATAATAAAGTTATTATTTATTTCCTTATTTCATGATAAATGTTTATTATTCATGCTAGAATTGTATTAACCGGAAACTTAGTACATGTGTGAATACATAGACAAAACATATTGTCCCTAGTATGCATCTACTTGACTAGCTCGTTTATCAAAGATGGTTATGTTTCCTAACCATAGACATGTGTTGTCATTTGATGAAAATGATCACATCATTAGGAGAATGATGTGATGGACATGACCCATCCATTAGCTTAGCATTATGATCATGTTAGTTTTATTTCTACTGCTTTCTTCATGACTTATACATGTTCCTCAGACTATGAGATTACGCAACTCCTGAATACCGTAGGAACACCTTGTGTGCTATAAAACGTCATAACATAACTGGGTGATTATAAAGATGCTCTACAGGTGTTTCCAAAGGTGTTTGTTCGATTGGCATAGATCGAGATTAGGATTTGTCACTCCGTGTATCGGAGAGGTATCTCTGGGCCCTCTCGGTAATGCACATCACTATAAGCCTTGCAAGCAATATGACTAATAAGTTGTTGCGGGATGATGCATTAAGGAACGAGTCAAGAGACTTGCCGGTAACGATATTGAACTAGGTATGATGATACCAACGATCGAATCTCGGGCAAGTAACATACCAATGACAAAGGGAACAATGTATGTTGTTATGCGATTTGACCGATAAAGATCTTCATAGAATATGTAGGAGCCAATATGAGCATCCAGATTTCGCTATTGGTTATTGACCAGAGATGTGTCTCGGTCATGTCTACATAGTTCTCGAACCCGTAGGGTCCGCACGCTTAGCGTTCGATGACGATTTGTATTATGAGTTATGTGATTTGATGTACCGAAGTTTGTTCGGAGTCCCGGATGAGATCACAGACATGACGAGGAGTATCAAAATGGTTGAGAGGTAATGATTCATATATTGGAAGGTTGCATTTGTCCATCAGAATGGTTCCAAGTGGTTCGGGCATTTTCTGGAGTACCGGGAGGTTACCGGAACCCCCCGAGAGAAGTATTGGGCCTAGTGGGCCTTATTGGAGGAGAGGATAAAGGGCCACGTGAGAGGGGCGCCCCTCCCCTTGCCCAACCGAATTGGACTAGGGGAGGGGGCCGGCCCCCCTCTTTACTTCCCCCTCTCTCTCCCTTACCTTTCCCTCTAGTGGAAGAAAGGAAAAGGGGGGCCGAATCCTACTTGGACTAGGAGTCCAAGTAGGACTCCCCCTGGGGTGCCCAAACCTGGCCGACCTCGTCTCTCCCTCCCTCCTTTATATACGTGGTCAGGGGGCACTCCAATAGCACAATAGACAACACAAGTTGACATTGTTTAGCCGTGTGCGGTGCCCCCCTCCACAGTTACACACCTCGGTCATATCATCGTAGTGCATACGCGAAGCCCTACGCTGGTAACTTCATCATCACCGTCACCACGCCGTCGTGCTGACGAAACTCTCCCTCGGCCTCAACTGGATCAAGAGTACGAGGGACATCCCTGAGCTGAACGTGTGCTGATCGTGGAGGTGTCGTACGTTTGGTACTAAGATCGGTCGGATCGTGAAGACGTACGACTACATCAACTGCGTTGTCATAACGCTTCCGCTTTCGGTCTACGAGGGTACGTGGACACACTCTCCCCTCTCGTTGCTATGCATCACATAGATAGATCTTGCGTGATCGTAGGAATTTTTTTGAAATTACCACGTTCCCCAACAATTACTTTTCTTGCTCATTTCTAATTCTCTCCTATTTCTACTCTATAGATGGCGGACCCCGGGAACAAGTTCACTCAGCTGGATGACAACACCCCTTTCGGACGACACTTGAAGGAAGTCACAAAGTACCTGAACATCAGACTACCAAGCTTCATTGGAACTTTCTCTACAACTTTACCGGAAGAGGAGCGTTGGAGGATCAAAGTTCATGTACCTAGGAGGACGTTTGCGCCAACAACAGAACCCATTGACTTTACTTTGGATGCACCAAGTTGGAACTTTGGAAAGAGCATGGCAGCCCACATCACTTTTGGACGCACTTGTGAGGTGTACCACAAGGAGGTTGAAGACACCATCTATCAGATATGTGTACGTCGAGACGAGGAATGGGAGATGATTCATACTAGGAAGGATGGATCAATTGTAGCTTACATTCAGGAGATGGATCAGCACATTCGCCAATATGAGAACAAGATGTGCTCTATCATGAAGAACACCAAGAAGCTTATGAAGAGGAATATCGAGCTAGAAGAGGCACTCAAGTCAACATGTGACAGATATGAAGAAGAAATTTTTGTACTACTGGAGAAGCATGAAGACTTGAAGAGGAACCTAGGAATACCCGTGGAGAACCAGAGGCGAGAACCTGAAGTGGAGATCCGTTCGGAGGACTACATCACCTTGGACGACACCAACACAGACATTGATGCAAATGATGATAGTGATGATGACTACGTAGACGAAGCTGGAGCAGATATCATGGAGTCTTCCACCGATCAAAATTTCTAGACGACCACCATGTTACTAGTAGTATTCTTCAAGTAGTTAGCATCGATCGGTTTGTAATCGTAGATTAGATTGTTTGTGTGAACCTTGTTTGATATTGAATGAAGTGAATTGACTGTATTTGCCTCATAGTGAAATCTCTCTTAGACCTTATTATATTCTGTTTTCTCACCCCCTTTAACCCATCAGATGCCTCCGAGACGTGACACTGGATTCGTGTTCCCACCGGAGCTCACTCAGTTGATCTAGCAACAGAATGTCTTGATGCAAATGCTAGTCCAGAACCAGAATCAGAACCAAGGCAACAACAATGACAACCCACCGCTGTCGATGTCAAAACCGGTGGATCTCGGGTAGGGGGTCCCGATTTGTGCGTCTTAGGCTGATGGTAACAGGAAGCAAGGGACACAATGTTTACCCAGGTTCGGGCCCTCTCGATGGAGGTAAAACCCTACTTCCTGCTTGGTTAATATTGATGATATGAGTAGTACAAGAGTAGATCTACCACGAGATCGTAGAGGCTAAACCGTAGGAGCTAGCCTATGATGATTGTGATCGTAAATGTGATCGGCCTTCTAAGGATCAATCTCTCCGGTTTATATAGACATCAGAGAGGGCTAGGGTTTACATGGAGTCGGTTACAAGGAAGGAAATATAATATCCGGATCACCAAGCTTGTCTTCCACGCAAAGGAGAGTCCCATCCGGACACGGGACGGAGTCTTGAGTCTTGTATCTTCATGCTCCAATAATCCGTATGAAGTATATAGTACGGCTGTCCGGATACCCCCTAATCCAGGACTCCCTCAGTAGCCCCTGAACCAGGCTTCAATGACGATGAGTCCGGCGCGCAGTCTTGTCTTCGGCATTGCAAGGCGGGTTCCATCTCCGAATATTCCAAAGTATTTATCGAACACTTAAATCCTGTCCGGATCTGCAAAATGATCTTCACATACCGCCGTAGAGAGAATGATATTTCTGCTGTTAACTTTTCTGTTAGACGACGTGACATGTCATTACGGTCAAGTCATTATTTGAACCGTTTTCCCACAACCAGCCTCATCACATATTGCGAGGCGGTTTTCCTCTGCACGTTTTGCCACAGCAGAGATCGTGTCCCCTTATTGCGGGATTCCCATCAATACGGGTATGGGTAATCCAACCGCACCGCTAATCATGGCGAGTGGGAAACAAGCGGGTTCCACCAGGCAAGTGGGGAGGTGCAAAAAAAGCTTTTACCATCTCTATAAAGAGATAAGGTCTCTTCCTCTTTACCCACGCCTTCTCCTTCCGCTAGTCCATTCCCCTCTGTTCGAGCTCTAGCGCCCAAGCACTCTTCTTCTCCATCGAAGAGAGGGTTTCCAAAGATGTCCGGATCTAGAGAAGGAGGCAAATGGATGGCCTCTACCGTCCAGGAGAAGGATATCAAGAGGCTCCAAGAGGCCAGGTACCTGGCCAGGAAGATCGGCCATCGTCTTCCACCGGCGGGACAGATCGTCCCTACTCCAGAGCCCCACGAGAGAGTCGTGTTTCTTCCTCATTTTGTCCGCGGGCTCGGGTTTCCCCTTCACCCATTTGTTCGCGGAGTCATGTATTATTACAGGATTGATTTTCATGATCTTTCCCCCAATTCTTTCCTTAACATCTCGATGTTCATCGTCGTGTGTGAGGCTTTTCTCTGGATTTTGCCTCACTTTGGCCTGTGGCTGAAGATTCTCAACGTGAAGCCCAAGGTGGTGAGTGGCGAGCACGCCGAGTGCGGCGGCGCCATGGTGAGCAAGATGCCCAAGGTCGTTTGGCCGACGGGTGCCTTCAGCGACTCCGTCAAGGAGTGGTAGAAGCAATGGTTCTATATCACCAAACCGCGCGGCAAAAAGTGTGCTGCAGCTCCTGAGTTCAGATCCGGAGCCCCACTGTGGCTCACATCCTGGCCCAAGAAGGGCCTGGACTGGTCTTCGTCCGACGAGCTGTCACTGCTCCAGACGCGCGTCCAGAGTGTGGTTGACAAGGACGTCAAACTTGTTGACGTAGTACATGTGATGTTAGTTCGCCTGGTTCTCCCTTGCCAGTGTCGAGCCTGCAATTTGTGGGAATACGACCCAACCGAGCACCAGACCCTTCGGGAGCTCTATGACTCCTCCCACAAGGATATCTGGAAGGTGCTCTTTAAGTCTGACAAATCATGGCCAGGCTCCACTGAGGACCGTGGGTACCAATTATCCCATTCTGCAAGCCCGGTAAGTTATTGCTATACTCTGTCCATCCATGCTTCCGTTGGTATGTCCTGAGAGGTACATTTTTATCATGCTTTATCATGTCCCCAGGGATGGATAAAAAAGGTGGAGCGGATACATTGTCCGGCCCCGCTGCCGGAGGAACCGTCTGGACCTCTTCTGATGAAGATGCTGATCCCGGCGCCTTACGAGGCGCCAAAGAAAGAGGCCTCCAAGAATGTCAAAAAGACCCGGAGTGGCCTCCGTCGTCGTGATGCTTCGGACGCAAAATCCGAAGACTCCAGTGACCATCCTTCTTCCAAAGATGAAGAGGAGGAAGAGGAGGAAGACGAGCCTCCCATAGGAGGTGGGAAGAAAAGGATGGCCTCCTCATCCCTGGAGGCCGAACCGCCCAAGAGGGGGAAAGGTTCCCTCCCAAAGGCATCCACCACGGCTGCCGATAGCAGCCCGGAGTGGGATCCCAGGGCCCAGCCCCTGGAAAAGTCGTAAGTATACGAAATCCGAACATGGATATGCATCCGGTGTTTCTCGGGTGTAGTAGTTTTAACTGTCACTATATTACAGCCCGGTGAGGTCTCGTGCTGGACAGTCCTCATCGGATGATTCGCTGAGCTCAGACGCTTTGGCCAGTGAGACTTCTCCAGCAGCCCCTTCCCCAAAGTCAAGGTGCGACACTGAGGTGTCGTATTAACGGGACCCGGACCAGGGGGCATATTTATGGAGCCGGACACATGGGAGCGGTGGCCCCTAGGCGTGTCGACGGCGGGGTTAATCTCGGGTTCGGACCTCAGCCGGACACGGTTCTGGAGACTTTTAAGGCTCCAGGATCAGGCGAGCAGCCACCTTTGACGGGGGGAGGCTTGCCTACTCCGCCGGCAACCTCTGTCCAAGCAGAGCTGCCTGACGCTCTATCGACGACATTAAGGAGCGCGTCTATCGCCGATGAACATCGGACCCTCATGGGTGCGGTGATTGAAAAGATTCAGTCTGTCGAGAGTGGGCTGAATGAGTCATGCCTTGGCCTTATAAAGGCCTTTGAGGTATGTTTTCTGAGATACCTTTGAGGAATTGTCATAATATGAGTAGTAGCCCCTGATGCACTGTCCGATGAAAGGGAGAAAAAGCCGGATAGGGGATCAAATCATCCGCTTTTGCAGGAGCCTTTGATAATGATGTATATCCTTTTGTCTGAAAACAGGCGTCTGCGGAGAAGACCGCCCCTCATAATGCGGAGGTGTCCGGACTGAAGCAGAGCCTGGAACGGGCCGAAGAGGAACTTGGCCGTGTGAAGAAGCAATTGGAGGACAAGCAAGGTATGTTAAAACATTGTCTTGAATTCTGCACGAATGAGTAATTGTGCCTGGTGAAAATTATTTGTATTGTGTGGTCTAGGAGCGAGTGCCGAATTTGAGGCGCTGAAGAAGGCTATGGCCGAAGCCAACGAGAAGGTTGCCGCCGAATAGGCTCTTCGTGAGAAACACGAGGCCAGGGTCATCGAAGCTGAGCGAGAGCCCCAGGAGGCGGTGAAGAAGAGTGAGGATTTGGAGCATAGTTTAGTAGGGAAAGAATCTGAACTCGCCCAAGCTCTCCAAGCCGCGGAGGATGCTCTGGAGGAAGCCCGAGGTGCTCTGAAGGATATTCAAGAGGCACGGACAGTTGCGGCTAGTAAGGCCTTGTGTACTCAAGGCTTTTTTTTGCATAGTAATTGGGGTGCTAAGCGACAAACACAATTCTTGTTCTTTCAAGTGTGTGTGCGGACCTGCCACGCAGCATATCACATGCTGCCCAATTCTACCATGCGGAGGAGAAGAAGTCTGCAGAGAAGGATTTCTGGTCGCAGTATTTGGCGCCGAATTATCCGGTACCATTTATCGATCAGCTGAAGCAGCTGGTCGAACTGCACCAGGCGGCCGAACTAGCCATGAAGGACTTGATTGTCCGGCTGTGGCCCGCGGAGCTAATTTCGATCAGTTACTTCGGACTCGTGAAGCGGGTTGTTAGTGCTTGCCCTCGGCTTGATGTCATCAAGTGATCGGTTTGCATAGAGGGTGTGCGCATGGCGTTTGCCCACGCGAAGGTGCACTGGGGGAAGCTCGATGCTGAGAACCTGATGACTGAGGGGCGACCACAGGGTAAGGAGCATCGCAAGCCCGAGTTATACTATGAGGGTGTACTAAAAGGGGCCCGCCTTGTGGCGGACAAGTGTGCTAAAGACACTATATTTACCTGAAGGCCGTCATGCCGTTGTAATGCGGGGAAATGACACTTTTATTAATTATTCCCTTTTTATGTGAACGCTTGTTCTTCCTATGTGGCCGTTTAGTGTACATAAAACCTGAGAGTTGGCCAGTCGTCGGCTTCTGCCCCCACATAAAAAGTACAGGGGTGTTCAGGACATAACACTCTTTATCCCATTGTTGGGTCCTTTTAAGGAGGTGTTCCTCGCTACGAACCAGGTAATCAGACTATAGGGCTTTACCACTCTCACTTAGCCATAGGATTTCGAGTATGGTCGGCGTAGCCCCTAGTGTTCGGAAGGCCGAACTGGGGGCTCTATCAGCGCCTGATCGGGAAACTGATCCTTTGCACTTTGCATTTATAATGGCATTGTGCGGAATAAATCTTTAAGGATTTTATAACCTCTCGAATAGCTGACCAGCTCTCACCTTATCATGACAGTCAGTTTTCGGCTTTCTCTACCGAGGTGCTCGTCCGGAAGAACCGGGACACAATCGCAGTAGTTCTCCCAGCGCTACCTTAGCCGATAGAGCGGAACGTAAGGTACCAAAACATGGGAGCCGGGCAAACCCAACTAATGACCCAAGACATGATTCGGAGCTGATGCATATAGTGCTATATGTTTGGGGTGCCGAGCGACCGAGAAGGTGGCTGGACTTTGACGCATTAGGAGTATTCTGAAGCTCCCGGAGTAGTGGGGCCTAATACGACGTATGGGTGCCATTTAGGGCAAGAAAGTGGCGTCTAATGAAGAATGATAGCCGGTAAGTGTTGTTTAAATCTATGCAGTGTAGTAGGATGATATGTCTATGCATATGAGTACGATTTATGATTATGAAAAGAGGTGTTTTTGGCGGAACCTGTCATGGCAGGACTGGAGGGACCTGTGAGTGGATCTGCAGTGAATCCGGACTGCCTTCTTTGGGGGGGCGGGGTTCGCTGGTGTGCTCCTGCCCTTGTGTGTCCGGGCTGATTCCACATCGACAATCCTGTTCTGCGTCAAAGTTAATTTGTGAAGGCAAATACTTGAGGGCAGCTGAACGTCCTCTTGTGGTTGGACCGAGGGTGCCTGATCGGAACCTGGTTAACCCGGCCGTTATATCACGAAGTAGCGCGGACTCCTCCGTTGGTGTCTGGATAGTTGGTTGCCATATCAAAATTTTGATAGGCAGACATGACTCGCTACTCCGGCAGCGGTATGATTTCCGCTCTACGGGTGGGGTTCGGCCTTGCCCATAGGTGTGACTATATCACACGGGGCTGGCCTAATGGTTTGCCACGTGGAGCATGGTTTCGTCCCGTTAACATATGGTAATTACTTTATGTGGGGAAAGTGCCGAAGACTTATTCTCTGGCGTGGTATTTGTTTGGTGATCCGAAGACAACCGCTAGAGTGGTGGGCCAATAAAACTTGGCCTTTGCACCTAGCATCTTTTAGAAGATGTTATTTGTCGTTCCATACCATTAGGGGCTTTATGTGAGATGGAGACCCCATACTACTGTGTCCAGAGGTAGTGCTATTGAATTGATGTGGTTGATATTGTCTGGACGGTCGATATGATCGGGGGTGATCGGCCGTACTTTTATGCTCCGGGGGATATTTTGACTAGACTCCTCCCCTCATTGTTTCCAGCACACGACCGACCGCTTTGTTTCGAGGATCCGACATTCTCTATTGGTATGCTTTGTCGTCCTTCTAGGAGTACCATGAATTTCACATGGTTGATCGAGTATGTGGCTAGGGCCAGATAGGCTTGAGCTATTCTTTGTCCGCTGACCGGACTGGGAGTTGCTGGACTTGGCACCAGCTTCCCTGGCATTTATGACCATTGCGGAGGCTTGAGGATGCCTCTTCATGCATCCTTCGTATTGTCTTGGACCGTAGTGGTGTGTTGATGTCGGGGTATGTGCCTTGGGTTCTCCTGCTTAGGTTGAGGTAGCCAGTTGTGCCGTGTGCGCCCTTTGTCGGGGCGGTCGAGTCCGTATTTTTTAGTAGGCAGGACCTTGGTCCACCTGTCCACGAGCAAATCATGGTCAGCTTTAAGCTGTTGTTGCTTTCTTTACAGGCTCATTGCCGTGTCCATGAGCCGTCGCTTGAAGCGAACTTGTTCCACTGGATCTTCAGGCACGCCGAATTCGTCATTGCCGAGGCTTACCTCATCCTCGGAGGGGGGCGTATAGTTGTCCCTCTCCAAGTATCCCACCGTGGCCAGTCCGGCCTGCTTGAAGGCAGGCTGATCAGGGTTGTATTCATCTTTGGCGCCATCCGGATTGTTTTCGTCTCCTATGCCAGTATTGCTATGGCGGGGCTTGGAGCAGCGTTGACGACGCCCATGCTTTGCTTTCTTCCCTGAGGGATTATCCTTCGTTGCCTCATCACCATTGGTTTCCTTCGGAGTGTCCGCCATATATATATATATATATATATATATATATATATATATATATATATATATATATATATAGTATGAGGAGGTGGCTGTTCACCGCCCAGTGAGCGGTGGTTCCTATTCTTCTCCTGCACCGTCGTCCATACCGTCGATGTCTTCGGAATCAAAGTCAAGCACGTCGGTTAGATCGTCGACCGTGGCAATGAAGTGGGTGGTGGGTGGGCAACGAATTCCTTCATCGCCTGCTTCCCACTCGAGCCGGACATAGTTCAGCCAAGAGTCTCCTGTCAAAGAGAGAGATTTTAACGAGTTCAACATGTCGCCAAAGGGCGAGTGCTGGAAGAATCCGCAGCGGTGAACTCCATTACCGGAGCCCAGCCAGGCTCGGCGGGCTCAGGAGCGCGCAGACTGGGACCTACAGCTGGATACGAGTCCGGGGGTCCGGTGTCACGGGCTTCCTTAAAGGTAAGGTCTGTGTTCGGCTCTACCGCCGATGAGTGTGCGGCCTGCGGGGCGGGGTCCATCCACCCATCCTTGGGTCATGCAGTCTGCTCTGGATTTAGGTCCGAGGCTACTGCAGGGATGATATCCCGAGCATTGTCCGACAGCGGGTCTAAGCCGTGCTCATCGTGACTGTCCGACGCTCCTAGCTCAGGCCTGATTCCGTTGAAGATCAAGTCTCCGGGGATATCGGCTGTGTAGTTCAGGTTTCTGAACATGACCTGGTGGCCAGGGGCGTAGCTGTCGATCTGCTCCGGATGCCCAAGCGAATTGGCCCGTAGTGCGAAGCCGCCGAACGCGAAGATCTGTCCGGGGAGGAAAGTCTCGCCCTGGATCGTGTCGTTGACAATTGAAGGTGCCATCAAGCCTCGCATCGGCGACACAGAGGAACTCTCAATGAAAGCACCAATGTCTGTGTCAAAACCGGCGGATCTCGGGTAGGGGGTCCCGATCTGTGCGTCTTAGGCTAATGGTAACAGGAAGCAAGGGACACAATGTTTACCCAGGTTCGGGCCCTCTCGATGGAGGTAAAACCCTACTTCCTGCTTGGTTAATATTGATGATATGAGTAGTACAAGAGTAGATCTACCACGAGATCATAGAGGCTAAACCCTAGGAGCTAGCCTATGATGATTGTGATCGTAAATGTGATCGGCCTTCTAAGAACCAACCTCTCCGGTTTATATAGACACCGGAGAGGGCTAGGGTTTACATGGAGTCGGTTACATGGAAGGAAATATAATATCCGGATCGCCAAGCTTGTCTTCCACGCAAAGGAGAGTCCCATCCGGACACGGGACGGAGTCTTGAGTCTTGTATCTTCACGCTCAAATAATCCGGATGAAGTATATAGTCCGGCTGTCCGGATACCCCCTAATCCAGGACTCCCTCAACCGCCACCACCCCCTGTTGACAACCTAGCCCTTTTTTGAGGTTGAATCCGCCGGTGTTCTCTAGCAGAACCAAGCCGATTGTTGCAGATGATTGGATCCGCAAGATTTGAAGAGAGTTGACCACTGTCAGATGCACAGATGCGCAGAGAGTGCGCTCTGCCACACATCAGCTTGATGGACCTGTAGCATCTTGGTGGGAGAATTTCACCACCACTTATCCCATTGCTACAGTTACATGGGATCAGTTTCAGCAGGCCTTCCGCATCGCACATGTTTCAACTGGAGCTATGAGTTTGAAGAAGCGCGAGATTCGCAACTTGCGCCAGGGGAGTCCTACAGTGGGACAGTATGTGGATGAGTTCAGCAAGTTAGCACGCTATGCTCCGGATGATGTGGCCACAGACACTGCAAAGCAGGAGAAGTTTCTTAAGGGACTCAATGATGATCTAAGCATGCAGTTGATGGTGACAACTTTCAACAACTTCCCGGAGTTGGTAGACAGGGTCCTCATGATAGAAGGCAAGCAACGACAAATTTACAATCGCAAGAGGAAGTATGGATAGGATAGGTACACTTCTGGAGCTCTGCAGAAACCCCGCTATTCCCTGTACTCGGGAGGACATACCCATAAACATGGAGGTCATAACCATGGAGGACATACACACAATGGAGGAAGTTCACACAACCAAAGTGGCCCTAAGAATGGCAATGGGAATGGAGGAAGCAACAGTCAGAACCGTTCCAACCCCGCGACACCCGCAAAGAAGGACCTGACTCACATTACTTGTTTCAAGTGCGGGAAGACCGGACACTACGCCAAGGAATGTTCTGAAGCAAAGAATGGGAATGGAAACGGAAGTTCTGGAAAGAAGCCCAACCCCTTCACCAGAGGTCAGGTGAACCATCTCTGTGTGGGGGAGATCAGAAGTTTTCTTGGACTCGCAGGATATTACCGGAGATTCATTGAGAATTTTTCCAAGATTGCGAAGCCCATGACAGAGCTATTGAAGAAGGATACCAAGTTTAAATGGACTGAGGATTGTGAGGCCAGTTTCTGATGGATAGGAATGAAGAAAGATATTGTAGAATATGTAGCAGTATGCGATGTATGTTAGAGAGTTAAGGCAGAGCATCAGAAACCAGCAGGGTTACTTCAGCCTTTGCCAATACCTGAATGGAAGTGGGATAAAATTGGCATGGATTTTATGACTGGATTACCCAAGACCTGTTCAGGCTATGACTCTATCTGGGTTGTAGTTGATCGCTTGACGAAGGTAGCCCATTTCATCCCTATGAAGACAACTTATACGAGTGCCAAGTTGGTGAAGATATACATGACCAGGGTCGTATGTCTACATGGAGTTCCGAGGACCATCGTATCAGATAGAGGAACACAGTTTACTTCAATGTTTTGGAATCGGTTGCATGAAACATTGGGTATCAGGCTAGAGTTCAGTACAGCCTTTCATCCATAGACAGATGGACGGACCGAGAGAGTCAACCAGATTCTGGAGTATATATTGAGAGCTTGTGCGCTAGATTATGGATCTAGTTGGGATGACAATTTTCCCTATGCGGAGTTCTCCTATAACAATAGTTATCAAGCCAGTTTGAAGATGGCCCCTTTCGAAGCCTTGTACGGAAGGAGGTGCAGGACACCATTATCATGGGATGAAGTTGGAGATAGACAGTTGTTCGGACCAGACTTAATCAGAGATTTTTAGGAGAAGGTTAAATTGATTCGAGACTGACTCAATATAGCCCAGTCCAGACAGAAGAGTTATGCGGATACTAAACGTAAGGAGGTAGCCTACGAAGTCAGAGACAGAGCATATCTTTGTGTATTCCCACTTAGAGGAGTTAAGCGATTTGGAGTAAAAGGGAAGCTAGCCCCACGACTTGTGGGACCCTACAAAGTTTTGGAACGCATGGGAGAAGTTGCCTACAAGTTGGAATTGCCCGAAGGATTGTCAGGATTTCATGATGTGTTTCACGTTTCCCAGTTGAAGAAGTGCCACACAGAGATGGCTGGCATTACTTTGAGAGATACGATGCCATTGGAAGCAATTCAGTTGGATAGTGATCTGGCCTATGAAGAGAAGCCAGTCAAGATTCTCGAGTTTTCCAGCCGAGTTACTCGCAGTAAGGTCATCAAGTTTTGCAAAGTTCGGTGGAGCCACCATATCGAGGAGGAAGTTACCTCGGAGCGAGAAGAAGACCTCTTCAAGGACCACCCACACCTTTTTGCTGACCAACCCGAATCTCGAGGGCGAGATTCATCTTAAGGAGGGTAGGTTTGTAACATCCCAATTTTCAATTTGGATGTTATACATAGATCATCCATATGTGTTTCATATTTTATTGCATTCTGGTTTTTATTTGGTTGTGATCCAAGAAATCTTAAGCAACTCAAGGACCTAGGGAGAGAGAGTTGGAGGTTTCATTTAAAATTTACATTTTTGAATTTATTCAAATTTGAAAAGAGGATCAATTTGATTTCAACAAATTCTTTCCAGTTATTTCAAAACAATAAAAATAATGAGTGAAGATAAAACTGACTTCTTCAAAACAGAGGAGAAATATTGGAAAAGAAATTTGAAAGTCAAATTATTTTATTTGAATTTTTATTTGCAATTTTATTCGGTTGAATTAGGAAAAACATGCATTTTGAAAAATTGCATTTAGTCCAGAAAAATGTTCACTTTGTCCCAAATATTAGGCAGGGATGGTGGAAATTGTTTCTGGAATTTTTAGGATTTTTATTTTATTTTATTAGGATTTTTCCTCGGGGCACTGATTTTTTTCAAAAAAAAGTCGCACGCGCCGACTGGACCTGCCCAGCTGAGCCAGGCCGAAGCCCACTCGCGCCAAATCGCCTCACCATCATAACCGCGCCGGACACCGGTGGAGTCCGGATCGGAGTCACGCCCCGCCGCCTCCTTCTCCAAGTCGGGATCCCCCCCGAGGCCTTTATAAGCCGTCGCATGTCGGTTCAATATCCAGCGTATCTCGTAGTAGGGGTCCGAAGCTAGGTGTCTTGGAGCGATGGTAACATGGACACGGGGTTTTACCCAGCTTTGGGCTCTCTTGATGAGATAATACCCTACGTGCTGCTTTTGATTGTATTCATATGGGTGTAGTACAGAGTACATGTGTCTACCACGAGATTGTAGTAATGAATATGAGATTGTCCATTGACTAGCCTGGCCTCGGTTTATATAAGACACCGGAGGCCTAGGGTTAGGAGAGTCCTTGTCTTGGGCGCCAAGTCTTGTGGAGTCTTCCTTGTATGTGTCAGGGGTCGTCTGAACTGGCCCATGAGTGTACGGCCATGGGGGTCCTCGGCCCAATCCAACTGATCGGGAGACGACGTGATGAGTACCCCCTAGTCCAGGACACCATCAGTAGCCCCCTGAACCGGTCTTCAAGTTGGCGACGCTCCTCGATTCTTATGAATTGTTCTTCATCTTCGGTCGTCGGTCTTGAAAACTGGTTCAACAAATCTCTCCATCTTCGATCTTGAGGATCGCCAAAGTGAATCCGTAGAGTTTACACGTCGGGTATCCGAGGAGCCCCTTTAAGTTTCCGGCCTTTATCAATGCCTTGTTAGTTTTATGCCCTGCCTCGGGTTTGAAGTTGTCCCCGGGCGGCAGTGTCCTCTTGCGTCTGAGCTCCAACGCCGGACTGCATTCGAGGTATCTTTTGCAGCCGAGCACCAACGCCGGACCACTTCTGAGCTCCAACTCCGGAATGTATCCAAGCTCCACCGCCGGAATGTATCCGAGCTCCACCGCCGGACTGTATCTGAGGAGTATTGTTACAGCCGAGCACCAACGCTGAACTGCATCCGAGCTCCAACGCCGGACTATGTCCAAGCGCCAACGCCGGACTATATCCAAGGTGTCATAAGTCACCTTGGTTCAAAAAAGTTCAAGGAGTTTAGCCGAGCTTAATGCCGGAAATGCCCTCTATGGAGCCAGCCATTGGCGCCCGAGTTTTATGCCAGACTGCTTCCGAGGTGGTGCACCACCCCGACTGCGGGCTGATTTTTTGATTGGTGCAATTTATTCTTTGTCGAGATATATAGCCAGTAGCCCTCAAGGTGTGTGTATCAGTCTAAAACCCGAGATGTACCTGAAGGATGACATAAGACCGCTGATCCCAGTAGCCCCTGAGACTCAAGTTGATTCGCAAAATCAGCCTGAGGATCAAGTCCTAGCTCAATAGCATACTTCGGGACACAAAAAGTGGTGTGCTCAGTCCTCAAGACTTAGGTTGGGTGCGGCCGACCAACCCGAGGATTATAATCTCCTCGGAAACTGTATTGCACTTAAAATTTTCTGCATTGAATAGGCAATGCAGTAGCCCCGAGACATTGGTCGGGTGGCAACACTAGATCAGGGGATCGATGTGCCTCTTTAATATTTCCAAATAATGATAAGCCCGAAGCCCAGTAGCCCCCGAGCCTTAATGCGGACATGGGTGGCCGAATTAAGGATCGATACCCATAGTAAAATCATAAATTATGTATAATGACACCATGTATCCAAGTACTTTACGGTATTAATGCTCGGATCCGCATTGTACAAAAGTTTGTTGACCAACCATCAGCTTCAACCTCCTCGGCCAGCAGGCGAGGAGTGTTTGTCCTACTTTATAAAGCCTTTATGAGGGCAAAGATTTATGGAAAACAAGGCAATCCAACCATACGGTTTTATAAAAAAAGGTACGCAGAGAGGCATGTTATATTATTGTTTAACATAAGGAAGTGATTAACACTTCGGCCAATGTTATGAACGGCCCGTCATTTAACATAGTCATCGGATCGCTAACCAGTTTACGCATATTGTGACGGTCAGTTTTCGGCTTTCTCCACCGAGGTGCTTAATCATGCGAGCTGGAAGCACAATCGCAGTGGTTCTCCCTTTGCACACCTATCCAAACAAAGCGGAACATAGGAGGCAAGCACAGGAGCCGGGCAACCCAACTATTGACCGAAGACACAATTCGAAACTGATGCATATATAGCAATATCCGAGAATTTTTGCCGAATCTCTAAAGGTGTCCAGCGTTGCACTGTGAGAATTATGCGGAAAACACACAAATAGTTGAAAAGTGCCATAGGATTGGAAAACCAAAATAACGTCAGTAAGAACTCGATGTTCGAACTAGATCAATTGTTCAGTGCCAATCAGAAAATTGGTCTTAGAAAAAAATTGTTCTTCTGTCGTGCTTTAACATGTAACACCCTATCTCAAGACTTCAAGCGGGTCAGCCTACGGCTTCAACCTCCTATCCTGAAGGCGGAGTACTTCTCGTTAGGCCAGTTTAGCAAACTTTAGCGGCTTTGAGAGAGAAATTAGGCTCCTCGGCTATTGACCACACACTCGCGTCGAAAAAAGGAGTGATAGAAAAAAGACTTTGCAACGACTAAGAAGAAGAACACTTATTATAAAACAGCTCACATAAATTTAAGAGCCCCCGAGTGACTTGGGTAAAAGAATTTTATGTATAATGATTGTATGTACCGAAGTACTTATATCATATATGTGTTCACCCGAACTTTAAACGCGTCTTAACCGACCGTCGGCTTCTCCCTCTTCGGCCAAGGTCCGAAAAGTGTTATGTACTCCACCTGTCGAGAATATCGATGGTCTTTCCGATAACCAGGCAATCAGGCCATAAGGCTGTAACAGACAAATCGCGCTTAGGGAACTTATGCTATATTACTGATGAAGTGTAAGAATCATCTTCGAAGAAAATAGTACCCCCATCGATACCTTTCTTCGGTCGCTCATTGTTACTATGAGACTTGCAATAGACTTTTTGTACTCATGAGTTCCGTTGTGTGCCAACCATCATTGAAAACAATAAGAGCGCTAGCTTTCGGCTTCACCCAGTCTGAGGTCCGAGCTCGGATGACCCGATTGTGACAATCGCAGAGGTGCTCCCTTTACTCCCTAGCCAAACAATCGAGAACCTAGGGGTAAACACAGGAGCAAGTCAACCCAGCTTGCAAATCGCTTAAGTCAATATGATGCATATTGTGGCGTAATACACGAACAAGGAACGAAGCCATACAAGTATAATCATATGCAAGAGGAAAGGCTTCATAAAGGAAGCCCCCAGTTAAATGGGGTATTTGAATTTGAGTGTCACAGACAAAGTTTTGACAAGGAAGTTTTTCGCAAGCAACATTTTGCCAGAAAATTATAATGCTTGGTCAAACCGAACAAAACTTAAAACTGGTAGTGTTTGAGCATGAAAGCGACTTAGCTGGTTAATGTGTTTGGCATTCATGACGCGGTCCGAGCTTGGTGCAGGACAAGGTCTCAGCACCCAAGCCCGATGTGGCCGAGCGAAGAGCTCGGTACTCCGAAGAGTTGAAGCCCCCGGTCTAGCCGAGGTAATGGGGCAGGTCGTCGGGTGACAATAGAATCTCCGTCCGAGTAGGTTGATGAAGGAACGATGCGGAGTTGCCAACACGGGGCAGCGCTCCAAGGCGATGATACAATTCAGTCGATGGAGGTGGGCGATGAGGAAACCACGCCGAGGAGATAGTGCGGCCCGATCTAAGTCAATTGCCTGCACATGTAAAATAGTGCAAACCAAAGAATAATAATGAAAAAGGTGCATAATTAATTTATGCAAAAAAAGTTTGGTAAATATGGCCTGAGCGCTGAGGCTAGCTCGATGGTGCGTTGGCGTCATGGCACGGCGATGTCGGCGAAGGTCGGCCTGCCCAGGTGATAGGGAGAGGCTGGCCGGACTGATGCCAGGTACAAACGTCGGTAGAATTTATCTGCCAAAATGATGCAGTGCAGGCCAACAAAAAAATATTATGTGTATAATAATGCTAAACGAATAATTCGGAAAAATACAACCTGAACGCCAGCAACGACGACTGTTGCAGACCGAAGGAAACGGAGAAACTGATCCGTGCCGAACATGCTGCAAAGCCAATCCTCGATATGCGTAGTAGCACTTTTATTCTGTGTATTTGTCAGAAAAAGTAGAAGACAACCAGCAGTCAACTTCATAGGTATTGAATTAAAAGGGAAAATTAGCAAATCTCCCTGTTGTGTGCTCGAGGTCATTATCTCCACGTCATTGTTATGGCAATATCAAGAAAAACATGTGCCCCTCTTATTACATGGACACAAGCAGTCCTAGTAATACTAGGCGGACTTGCACGTGGAAAGTGCATAAAAGGAAGATGATTAGCGAAAAGTATAGATTGCCTTGTAATTAAATAATGAAGGAAAGAGAAACAATGATCGGATCTCTCTATGACTGCGCTGAGCCGAACTATTGTCGGCATAACATGCATGTCGTGTACAGTACTGTGTCATCTCCTCGGTTGGTTCACCTCCGTTTGGATTGCTCTTTTTTTATCGTTTGATCTTGACGAGGTGTCTGTCGGTCGGCGCACGGCAAACCGGGCTGCCGAGAAGATAGTCAGGTTGGAGCAGCACGAAGGAGCTCTCTTTAATGATGAGCCGAACTTGTCAAGGCAAGCTCGCACAATGGTCCGACCTCAAAAATTACGAAACAATTAGTATCATGCGTTCTTTGATAAGTACGTATCCAAAGATAAACTGCTTATTTAAGTAGTCTATTTCCTCAAGGCTTATAATTTAATAAGGAAGAGATACGATTAAATAAGGTAGAAAAAGAGAGAGAGAAGTTAAGTCTTCCTGTGATCTCCTAGTGCTCATAGTGATTTTAGAGGAAAGAAAACTTAGCCATGTGCTCGGTGCTCCATGTGAAGTAGTAGTACTAGTTGTCAGAACTAGTGCTAGTGCGTAATCCAAGTGGTGGTCAGGGGCTCAGGGTGCTCCTCGATCGGTCCACCTCGAGACCCGGAGTGCTAGCACGCCCCGACTTTTCTCGCGTAGACCAGCAGCAAACGCGTACGCGCATAAGACAACAACTGATTCGTACGGTGTTCACGTGGACATCGGACGTATGACAGTGGCTCGATTGACCTAATCATCTGCTGTCTTCATGTGGACAGCAGTCGTACGGCGGTCGCCGCCACAGATCAAATCAGATCGGTAGTATGAGATTGATTCCGTATGAACCTGCGAACAGGGAATAGCACGGCGGACCAACAGAAAACGTTCTCACGCAGATTAAACTATGAGAAATATATCTAACTTTTTAGAAAAAGAACACTTGATTCGTGCCGCCAATGCGGATGAAGACGACCCATCGAACTGTGACGATCGCCTAGCAGGCTCTCAATGAAAGCACCAATGTCTATTCAATATCCGGCGTATCTCGTAGTAGGGGTCCTAAGCTAGGCGTCTTGGAGCGATGGTAACATGGACACGGGGTTTTACCCAGCTTCGGGCTCTCTTGATGAGATAATATCCTATGTGCTGCTTTTGATTGTATTCATATGGGTGTAGTATAGAGTACATGTGTCTACCACGAGATTGTAGTAATGAATATGAGATTGTCCATTGACTAGCCTGGCCTCGGTTTATATAAGACACCGGAGGCCTAGGGTTAGGAGAGTCCTCGTCTTGGGCGCCAAGTCTTGTGGAGTCTTCCTTGTATGCAGGGGTCGTCCGAACTGGCCCATGAGTGTACGGCCATGGGGGTCCTCGGCCCAATCCAACTGATCGGGACACCGTCACTGCCGCCGCCCCATCTCCTCCCCAACTCGCAGCCGCCGCCGCCCTAGCCTAATGCCGCCGCTGAGCTGCTAGTCGCCGCCGCACGCGCTGCCGCTCGCCGCCGCCCCATGAAGCCGCCGGAGTCGCCGCCGAAGCCGCCGAGCCACCGCCGTCGTGCCTCGCCCCACCGTTAACCTTGCCGTTGACCGCCGCCGGCCACTCGAACCGGTATAAGACCGATCGGTTTATTTTCGGTTTATTTTTATTAGTTCGGTTTAGTTAGATCGATAGGTTTATTTTTATTTGATTGGTTAAATAGCGAACATTCACCCTTTAGAATCTGTTAACGTACGAATTCATTTGTTAGTCTCTGTTAGCGGACATTCGTCGATAGATTTTTCTTTTTCTATTTATTTTTGTCCAGGGACCTATCCACGAATAGTTTTATCACGATTTAGCCCCTGATCTTCAAACTAGCGTAACTTTTAGCTCGTTTATCCAACTTAGGTGAAACCAACGCCTAATTCTTCATAACGATCCCCTCTTTCCAGTAAACCAACTTGAACATGATTTTCACAAATTAAAATTTGAGTTTAGTTCAGATTAGTATTCGATCTTGTTTTGTTTGTATCTCGAGTTGCGTAGCTCCATTTGAGTTGATTCTTTTTGCAAATCGTAGCTAATCACATGTACCTACTGTTAAGATCTATCCACATGAAAATAATGTTGTTAGGTTTTGTTTTCTGTTTCATTTAGTTGTTTTCTTGTTTTTGAGTTTTATTTTGATCTTTTCTCGATTTCTCTTTGCCTCATTTGATTGTTTGCTCATGTATGCTATTGTTTGTCTATGTTGATTTTTCCAGAGTGTGAAGTTTGTTACTACGAATCTCTAGAGTTTTCGGCTCATCGGCAAGGCAAGTTAAACTTTGATCATACTCTTCTATACCCAGTTTTTACTATGCATTAGTTTTACCCCTCAAATATTTTCACGAGTAGGATTGGGAACATGTGGTTTGGTTGTAGTACTTGAGGTAGGAACCTAATACCTTTGATCACCCTGGGAATTTACGTTATGCTCAATTATTGCTTAGCCATGCTTGTAGACAGGGATTGGATCATGATACACATAGAAGTTGTGAGAGATATTAATCTTGGATAACATTAAGGTGGCAACTTTAATACACATCTAGGTGGATTGGTTGGGGCACCTGGAGAAACCAGTGCTTGCATGTTTGGGAAATCCTTGAGTACCCGTGTGATTTTTCCTCGGTTCGCCACCCAGGCTCAAAGGGATCATATGATATTTCATGCCTAGAAACTTTTGTGTGCAGCCACAAGCCATTATGGGCTCTGGTGTAGTTGTGTAACTTGCGTGACCTCTTGAAGAGGTGGACCAGCAGATGTAGGGAAAGTAGGTATACCGGTCTACCCAGAGTAGAGAGTTAATGCTTTAGAAAGACTATGTCTCGATCTTCCAATCATGGATGCGGTCGAGTCTTGTGGGGAAAAGTGTGCAACCTCTACAGAGTGTATAAAATAATCATGGTTAGTCGTGTCCCCGGTTATGGACATCTTGAGTATCTAGAAGTGGATATTATTGTTGATCTCATCACTCTTTAATTAATTGGTTTTAATGATGATACTTGTTTAATGATGGGATTTGAGTTGGAGGAACCTTCTCAAATATTGGTTTAACTTTGTAGTAAATAAAATTTACTCCTTTGTTGTAGGGAAAATTAGCTTTATGCAAAACATTAAACTTAGAGCCTCCACCAGCCAAATATGCATGTAGATATAGTTCTTGCATTCATTGCTTTACAGTGTAACTCTGCCAGCATATTCCATGTGCTGACCTACACGGCTACAACGTCTCATGTTGCAGACTTCTCAGCAGACGAATAAGGTGCGATAGGTCATTGTCATGCACTCAGCTATGCCATTGGAGTTGATGGACTCATTTACCTTCGAAGCTTCCGCAGTTATTTAGTTTAGATGACCTTCAGCCATTTTATTTGTGTAACAGATACTCTTTATGAGGACCTTGATGTAATAAGTGTGTGATTGAAACTCTGTTATAATTCCTCGAGTATTGTGTGTGTCAGCATTACCGATCCAAGGATGACACTTAAGCACAGAGACTTCGGTCCATTGGGATCATGGTCGCTACAAGTCAGTGCAGTTGTTTTTCCGCGGTTTGCTAGTGGCTGCAATAACCTATTTTTTTTTAAAACTACACCACAAACCATGGGCTACATATTTACTATAGTGACCATGGGCCTCCTACGGGCCATCGAAATAATGGGCCTTCTACGGGCCGTAGAAACAATGGGCCCTCTATAGGCCGTAGAGACAATGGGCCTTATACTGGCCGTAGCATCAATGGGCCTTCTACGGGCCGTATGGTCGATTGGCCAAACATGGGCCAATAACAGACTGCATGATGGTCTGTAAACGGGCTAGACTTGGAATCGTCCATTCATGGGCCGACCATAACGGGACGTCATTAATCAGCCGTATTTGATCATGCTATGATAACGGCCCAACAGATTAACGGGCCACAAACGGGCTGACTGTAACCACGGGCTGAATTTGGCCCACAAAGCAGAAAAGGCCAGTAACAGGCCATAACTAACTGAATGCTAGAAATATGCCCAAGAATAAATGGGCCCTCTGAAGGCTGAAAGATAACACGGGCTGGAAACTGCCCAACAGAATAATGGGCCGTTATTAGGTATAAAGCGATACACTATTCATTATGGGCCAGTTTCACCACGGGTCATCAATGGGCCAAGAGTTACAATGGGCCTCATATGGGCCGAAAGATGTCATGGGATAGAAATTACAATGGGCTGGAATCATATTGGATGGCCCAGATGACGCTATTGGGCCTAATTCGGATAGGCCGTAATGGGTCGTGACTTCATGGTTTGTAAATGGGCTATATGCGAACAGGCCATTAACATGCTTTCCATGGCCGGCCCGGTCCCTTTTGACCAAGTCAAACGGGCTGGCCTTTTCCAGAATGGGCCTCTGTTGGGCCGTGCCATGTGTCAACGTATCATAGCCGCCTTCTGTCCAATGAGTGGAAGACATCTGTCCCAACAACGAGCCGACACGTGGTTCCTCTCGCCAAATAGAAATTTACACCTGGAAAATCCCCATTGGTCGCGGCTTTTAGCGGGTTATCAAATCCAAAACCGGACCCGATAGCTTAACGGTGACCCGTTACGGTGGATGCCACGTGTCGGTCACCCTTGACGAAAGCACTTCCATGATGCGTGATTTATCGTCATGGAAGTGGACACTTCTGTGATGATAATTTTGGTAATGTCATGGACCACTTCTACGACAGCACAGGTATGCTTGATTCTGTCATAACATCGCCATGACAGAAAACGTGACCTACTGTGACAAACACGTATCACTACGGAAGTGTATTTTTTTGTAGTGTAGGGACATGTTGTTGTCTATGTATCCACACATGCACTTGAGTTTCCGGTCAATATAATTATAGCATGGATAATAAACAATTATCATGAACAAGGAAATATAATAATAACCACTTTACTATTGCCTCTAGGGCATATTTCCAACAGTCTTCCACTTGCACTAGAGTCAATAATCTAGTATTACATGATAATACATCTAACACCCTTAGAGTGTTGGTGTTGATCATGTTTTGCCCGTGGAAGAGGTTTAGTCAATGGATCTGCAACATTCAGATCCATATGTACTTTGCAAATGTTTATGTCCACCTCCTTGACTACATCACGGATGGAGTTGAAGCATCGCTTTATGTGTTTGGTCCTCTTGTGAAACCTTGGTTCCTTGGCTAGAGCAATGACACCAGTATTGTCATAGCATAGTCATTGGGTTTAGTACACTAGGCACAACTCCAAGATCTGTCATGAACTGCTTCATCTGGACACCTTCCTTTGCTGCCTCCAAGGCAGCTATGTACTCTGCTTCGCATGTAGAATCAGCTACGACGCTTTGCTTGGAACTGCACCAGCTTACCCCTCCCTCATTTAGAATATATATGTATCTGATTTGAGACTTGGAGTCATCTGGATCAGTGTCAAAGCTTGCATCGATGTAACCCATTACGACAAGCTCTTGATCACCTCCATAAATGAGAAACATTTACTTAGTCATTTTATGGTACTTAAGGATATTCTTCACCGATGTCCAGTGATCCATTCCTGGATTACTTTGAAACCTTCCGGCCATACTTATGGCAAGGCTGACATCCGGTCTTGTGCACAACATCACATGCATGATAGATCCTATGGCAGAAGCATAAGGGATGACACTCATGTTTTCTCTATCCTCTGTAGTCGCTGGGCGTTGAGTCTGACACAACTTCACACCTTGCAAAACAGGCAACAACCCCTTCTTGGACTGATCCATTTTGAACATCTTCAAAATCTTATCAAGGTATGTGGTTTGTGAAAGTCCTACTAAGCGTCTCGATCTATCTCTATAGATCTTGATGCCCAATATGAAAATAACTTCTCCTAGGTCCTTCATTGAAAAACTCTTGTTCAAATATTCCTTACGTTTTCCAAAAGTTCTATATTGTTCCCAATCAGCAATATGTCATCCACATATAATATTAGAAACGCTATAGAGCTCCCACTCACTTTCTTGTAAATACAAGATTCTCCGGAAACTTGTATAAACCCAAACGCTTTGATCACCTCATCAAAGCGAAGATTCCAACTCCGAGATGCTTGCACCAGTCCATAAATGGATCGCTGGAGTTTGCACACTTTGTCAGGATTCCCTGGATCAACAAAACCTTCTGGTTGCATCATATACAACTCTTCCTTAAGGAAACCATTAAGGAACGTTGTTTTGACATCCATCTACCAGATTTCATAATTGGAAAATGCAGCTATTGCCAACATGAATCTGACGGACTTAAGCATCGCTACGGGTGAGAAAGTCTCATCGTAGTCAACCCCTGGAACTTATGAAAAACCCTTTTCCACAAGTTGAGCTTTATAGACGGTGACATTATCGTTCGCGTCCGTCTTCTTCTTTAAGATCCATTTATTCCGAATGGCCTTTATCCCTTCAGGTAATACTTCCAAAGTCCATATACTTTGTTTTCATACATGGATCCTGATGTAGGGCGAAACCCTATGGGGCCGATCTTTCACGTTTGGAGAGGATCCCTATGAGGAACACGAACAACGCGCGGAAGGAAACGAGGGAAAACACTGTGGAACACAAGAGAAACACTCAACCGACATGAATATGATCACACAAGTGCTAGATCACCGAGGCACTAAGTAACACGAGATCCAAAGTCAACAAGGGACGATACAAAGGTAGCTGTTCTTCTCCATGAGGAGGTCTTGATTGTCTTCTCCGGGTGGAGGTCTTGAATCTGGGTGGATCTTCTGCGAAGAGGTGCGGTCCCTCACGAGGAGTAGATCCAATACAGATGAGCAATGCTCTATCTCAAATGAGCTAAACCAATGCTAACCCTAAAACATAGGTGGAGATGGAGTATTTATAGTCTAAGGGGTGAACGGATACATGGGACTCGGCCCGGAGACGCAGCACGCAGGCAGAAGGGGGCCAGATGTTCGGGCGTCGGGCCGGATGTCCGGGCGCTCGCGAGGGGCCGGATGTCCGGGTTGTCGGGCCGGATGTCCGGGCTGGTGGAGTCGGCCTTGCAGCTCTCTGGATAGACGGGGCCGAATGTCCGGGCGGAGGGGCCGGATGTCCGGGGCTTCTGGAGGGGCCGGATGTCCGGGGAGATGGCCAGATGTCCGAGCCGTCGGGGTAGCCTTCTGTGCTACCTGGATGGCGTGTCCGGATGTCCAGGCGGGAGGCCGGATTTCCGGGGCGGAGGGCCGGATGTCCGGGTTGGACGCCAGATGTCCGGGCCATGTAGCTTCTGCTGCAGTCTCCTGGCTATGGTGTAGATCTCCAGGGGCCGGATGTCCGGGTCCATGGCCGGATGTCCGGTGCCTGGAAGCTGTTCTCGCCTTCTTCCGTTGGTTCTCTTCTTCCGTGGACTTGGGGTCTTTACCACCTTCATGTGCATCCTCGGGAGGGTCCTCTTGGTACCTAATCATGCACAACATTCCGGACTTAGGTAGTAGCCATGTCTCGTGAGGATCATATGAGATGTCACTAAGGAGAGAATTCACCTCGGTCTCGAGAGCTCTAGCTCGTGCTATTGTCATGGGTCCTCTTGGTGCTTGGTGAGACAATGGTAGGTCCATGGGGATGACTGTAGGATGCTCTGCATCATCTCCCCTCCCTTGGGAAAGATCCGACCTCGGATCGAAATCCTCATCACCATGGTACGGGGAGAGATTGGTGACGTTGAAGATGTCGCTCACGTTGTACTTGTCGTGTGGGAGATCAATCTTGTAAGCGTTGTTGTTGTAGCGTTATAGCACCTTGAAGGGTCCATCGGCTCAAGGTAGAAGTTTGGACTTGTGTTCATTGGGGAAGCGGTCCTTGCGAAGGTGTAGCCACACGAAGTCTCCAATGTTGAATATCATGGGATGCTTGTCGACGTTGAGCTTGGTCGCGAGTCGTTGTACTTGGCGCTCGATGGTGTGCCTTGTATCCTCATGCATCTTCTTGATGTAGCTTGCTCATGCACTAGCATCCATGTTGGTGCGCTCTTGTAGTGGAAGAGGTAGAATGTCCAATGGGGACAACGGGTTGAAGGCATAGACGACCTCAAAAGGGGACTTGCTGGTCGTTGAATGTCTTGCACGGTTGTAGGCGTACTCGGCGATGGGTAGACACTCCTCCCACTCCTTGATGTTCTTCTTGATCAACACGCAAAGTAGAGTGGAGAGCGTATGGTTCGTCACCTCCATTTAGCCGTCGGTTTGAGGATGGTATGCGGATGAGAACAAGAGTTTGATTCCGAGCTTGGCGCATAGCGTCTTCCAAAAGTAACTCAAGAACTTGACGTCGCGGTTGGAGACGATTGTCTTTGGTAATCCATGTAGACGCAATATTTTCCTACAAAAGAGATTGGCAACATGTGAAGCATCGTCTATCTTGTTGCATGGGATGAAATGTGCCATCTTAGAAAATCGGTCCACAACAACAAAGACGGAATCCTTTCCATTTTGAGTTCTAGGCAAACCAAGTACAAAATCCATGCTAATGTCTTCACAAGGTTGATAAGGAATAGGAAGAGGCATGTAAAGACCATGGGATTGAGCTTTAGACTTAGCTTTGCGACATGTAGAGCATCGGTTGGTGAAGCATGAGACGTCGCCGAACATCTTGGGCCAAAAGTAGTTCTTGGAGAGCATGGCGAATGTCTTGTCGCTTCCAAAGTGTCACATGAGTCCGCCTCCATGAGCCTCTTGCGAAAGGAGCAAACGAAGAGAAGACTCAGGAATGCAAAGTTTGTTAGCTCTCATGAGATAATCATCCTTGATGTAATATCGTTCCCAAGAAGTATGCGTCAAACACTTAGTATAATGAGTAGCAAAATATAGATCATTAGCATACAAGTCTTTGATGTGCTCAAAGCCAACAACATTCAACTCAAGTTTAGTGACAAGCGTGCATATGCGTGAAAGTGCATCTGCAACTACATTTTCCTTACCCTTAATGTACTTGATCACATAGGGGAAAGATTCAATGAATTCACTCCATTTGGCATGACGCTTGTTCAACTTGGTTTGGCCTTTTAAGTACTTAAGTGTTTCATGATCGGTATGGATGACAAACTCATGAGGTCTAAGATAATGTTCCCAAACATGTAGCACACGCACTAAAGCATACAATTCTTTGTCATAAGTGGGATAGTTAAGTTGAGCACCGGAGAGTTTTTCACTAAAATATGCAATGGCTCATTTTTATTGCATCAAAACTCCGCCAATTCCGGTACCACTTGCATCACAATGAACCTCGAAAGTTTTGTCAAAGTTGGGCAAAGCAAGAATCGGAGCATGAGTAAGCAAAGACTTGAGCTCATCAAAAGCGGTGGATTGCAAAGATCCCCAAACAAAAGGAGCATTCTTCTTACTCAAGGCATGCAAAGGAGCGGCAACAGTGCTAAAATCTTTCACAAAGCGACGATAAAACCCGCAAGGCCAAGAAAACTACGCACTGGTTGCAAATTGGTGGGTTCAGGCCAAGTTTTAATTGCCTCAATTTAAGATTCATCAACATGGACACCCTTGGAAGAGACAACGAAACCCAAGAAAACAAGTTTTTCAACACCAAACATGCACTTTTTCATGTTGGCATAAAGACGTTCCTTGCGAAGAGTTTGCAAAACAGCCCTAACATGCTTTAGATGCTCTTTCATGGATTTGCTAAAAACAAGAATGTCATCAAAGTAAACCACAACAAACACTCCAATGTACGGTCGAAGCACAAAATGCATAAGACGCATGAAAGTACAGGGAGCTTCCGATAAACCCATAGGCATAACCAACCACTCGTACAAGCCAAATTTGGTTTTGAAAGCGGTTTTCCATTCATCACCTTCTTGTATGCGGATTTGATAATAACCACTTTTAAGATCATTTTTTTAGAAAATGGTGGCACCGCTAAGTTCATTAAGCATATCATCTAAGCGAGGAATTGGATGTCTATAGCAAACGGTAATAGCATTGATAGGTCTACAATCTGAGAACATGCGAAAACTACCGTCTTGCTTGGGCACAAGTATAACGGGAATGGCACAAGGGCTTAAGCTTTCATGTACATGAACATTGTCGATTAGTTGTTGTACTTGCCATTGGATCTCCTTAGTTTCTTCGGGGTTGATGCGGTATGGAGCTTTGTTTGGTAGGGGTGCTCTGGGGATGAGGTCAATTCGATGCTCAATGCCTCGTAGAGGAGGTAGTCCCGGAGGTAGCTCATCGCGGAAAACATCTTGGAATTACTGCAAAAGAGATTGAAACACTAAACATAGATTGTGAGAGGTGTTAGTTTTTGGTTCCCCATCCTTGCACACAAGGACAAAGTGCATAACACTCGATGGGTTCTCACACACTTCTCTCATCTCACTTTTGGTGGCAAATAGGACTAAGTTTTTCTTGTCACTCATCATGGAGGCACTCGGTTTTGGCTTGTGGATCTCACTCTCTTTTGGGTGGATCACTCTCTCACTCTTCTCTCCACAATGGGTGGTTTGCTTGTCGGCTATCACTAGACTAGGAGACATAAGTCATAGTACATATTCCTTCCCTTTCATCTTGAAGCTATAGTGATTGGTACGCCCGTTGTGGATGACGCCGCGGTCGAATTGCCATGGTCGACCAAGAAGAAGGTGGCAAACAGACATCGGGACGACATCACACTCCAAAGTGTCCTCATATGCACCAATTTTGAAAGAGACTTGGACCGTATGCTCAACTCGTATAGTGCCGGAGTCACTTAGACATTGGACTTTGTAGGGGTGCGGGTGCTTCATCTTGACCAATTGTAACTTGGAGCATAGTTCTTCACTTGCCAAGTTGTGGCAACTACCTCCATCGATGATGACCTTGACGGACCTTCCCTTGATGTCGGCCTTTGTGTGAAAGATGTGGCATCTTTGGTCTTCTTCTTGTTGATGTTGAAAAGTCAAGACTTTGGAGACAACGAGAGCGGGGCTCAAATCCACATCACAAAAGACTTGATCATCTTCATCCTCGTTCACTCGTCGGTGCATGGACACTTGCTCAAGGTCTTCCATCTCGTCTTCACTCATGGAGTCATAGGTTCCATCATCATTGAGAATAATGGTGCGCTTGTTGATGCATTGGAAAGACTTGTGGCCTCGGCCGCCGCAAGTGAAACACTTGAAAGAGCTTGTCTTGACGGTCTCATCGGTCGGAGTAGATGATGAAGCATGCGGCTTGAAGATCTTGTAGGAGGAGGAAGACGACTTGAGCTTGTCGAAGTTTTCTTGTAACTTGACTTGTTGTCGTTGCTTGTAGATGGCTTGGTTGAGGTAGAAGTTGGAGGAGTCGTTGAAGCTTGGTTGTTGGAGAAGCCGTAGGTCTTGGATGAGTACTTGGCGTACTTGAAGTCATCTTTTACTTGACGTTCCGCCTTGGTAGCTTGGTGCACGAGCTCAATGAGGTTGGAGTAGGGTTGGAAGTCGGCAATCTTCTTGATGGGATGATTGAGGGCATTCAAGAAGCGTACCATATTTTGCTCATCATCTTCCATGACATTGGCTCGAATCATGGCTATCTCCATTTCCTTGTAGTATTCTTCAACACTATTTGTTCCTTGCTTGAGGAGTTGGAGCTGCTTGAAGAGATCGCGGTTGTAGTAGGTGGGCACAAAACGTGCTCGCATGACATCCTTCATTTGAGCCCAAGTGGTGATTGGTGTTTCACCTCTTGCTTCTCGGCGCTCAAGGACTTGTTCCCACCATATGAGCACATAGTCTTGGAACTCAAGTGATGCCATAGCGATCTTCTTCTCTTCCTCATAGTTGTGCAATTGAAAAAAATTGTCGACCTTCAATGCCATGATAGGTACTCTTCGGGATCATTGTTTCCATTGAACTTGGGCATTCTGAATTTTAGCTTGCCATAGCGTTGCTCTTCATTGTGTTGTTGGCGATGGTGATGATGACGCCCTTGACGTGGAGGATAAGCAACCTCATGTTGCTCTTGTCATGGAGGAAGTCCATCATCTTCTTGCTCATGTTGAACTTGAGGTTGTGGAGGAGCTTGTCGATCTTGTGGAGGAGCTTGTCGATCTTGAAGAGGAGCTTGAGGAACTTGACGTTGCACTCTTGGTTCATAGTTCCGCTCTTGGATTGTGCTTGGCAATGGCTCGACTTGATTCTTGAAGGGCACGTTGCGCCTCAAGAGCTTGTGCTTCACGGTGTTGTTGTTGAAGACGTTGAGCCTCGGTGTCTTGTTCCTCTTGATGTAGATGTGCTCGTACTTCCTCTTGGCGCCGTTGACATTGTCGTTCTTGAGCTTGTGCAAAAGCAACTTGGTGTGGTTGAGGACGAAGTACTTGCTCGTCGACTTTCTCTTGTGAATGCTTGTTGTGTAGAGGATTGTGAGATGCATGACGGTCTTGACGCGCGGCTCGTCGAAGAGTGTTCGATGTCGGTGTACTTGAGCCGGAGAAGGTGTCATCGGAGTGTCGACTTGAGCGGCTCCGTCTTGAGTATGAAGAAGTAGAAGGAGGACGGTTCACCAACAAGGCGCGGATCTCGTCCATCCTTGCATCATTCTCTTACTTGTGAGTGTCGAGCTTGTTGTCGAAGTAGTCCTTTGTACGTTGCTCGGAGAGTCGCAAGTTGGTGGTGAGATTGTCGATGCGGTCGGTCATTGCTTGTTGCTCTTGATGCGATGCTCGTTGTGCACCAAAGAGGTGGCTCTTGGTGACAAATGATGACATGTCGTAGTCTTCCTCGATGAAGAGTGGGTTGGTAGAAGTACTTGGCCTATCCATCATTCCAAGCAAAAATGTGAGTGGTAGAAGGAGAAGAACTTATACCAAATGTACCTTGACCGATGTTGACGATGAATCAAGTTCACTCAAATGCGGACAATGAAATAGCACTATTGGTACCAATTCTTGTCGGTTCTCACACCTACACAAGTAAAAGCTTATGGTGGAGCTTGGTTAGGATGGTGGCACAAATTTGATGCAATTGTAAGTGAGCTTCAATAATGTTGGAAAAGATTCACAAATTTGCAAATGCAACAAGTAGACCAAGCAAGTATTGTTACACGGAAACACACACGCAAATAGATAAGTGAGATTGTGCAAACAAAAAATGAGCCAAAATGTGGAATCCACGAAAATGCTCTTGTTGCACAATACAAGAGAGACGCTAGCACAATTGCACAACAGGCGGATACGGAACTTGTGCACAACCTACTAGGCAAAATTGCAACGACCTCTATCCCAAGTATGTTATATGTATGGTATTTCGGTGATATGATCCAAGATGATCGGATATGACAATCTTAATGTAGTATGATGCTATGGTTCTTGCTTATAAGCTCTTTGCTTATCTTTCCCTCTTTGCTTAAAAGCTTGCGTGGCTCTTTCACTTTTGAGCTCTTTTCTCATGCAAAACTTCACGAACCAAGATAGCAATTGTGTATGCGATGACAACTTTGTGACACAAAAGATGATGGCAAGATATGCACCACAATGGTATGGTATGTATGCTATGGAGTATGATCACTAATGTGCACAAGTCACATTGCCGAAAATACTCAATGGCTAGTCTCGATGGGTAAGAAACGCAAAAGTAAGGCTATGTGGTTATCAATGCAATTGCAAGGTACGACAAAGATGTCGTCGAGGTTACCGTCCTTGGCGATGATGAGTAGTCGATGGAGATGAGCGGTGGTAATGTTGACGTCTAACCGTACCTATATAGCTGAAACACAATAGGACAAGGGAACCACAACCCAAAATCTCAAAGACCAAAACGTGTCACAATCGTCATAGGAGGTAGCAGTGAGCGGTGGTGGTGCTTGCAGAAAATGGTGGTGGTATGCAGAAAGATGTGTGGGCACCGGGGTAAAATTTCGTGAAACTAGGCGGAAAAGGGCGCGGGGGATGGAGTTGCTACTGCCAGGGGCCGGATGTCCGGGCCAGCAGCTGGATGTTCGGGACACCGGATATCTGGGGACTCAGGCGGATGTCCGGGCGCCTGGATCGGGGATGAACGCGATGAACTCCACGGCAAAAAGGGCAACTCCGGGGAAAATTCGAACGAATTTGTGGATGGAAATTGCGGGAGAGATGGGGAAAAGCTAGATCCACTCGATGCAAAGAAGATACGTGGATCAAATCCAACAAAACTTCATCACACCAACAAATCACAAAAAAATTGGGGCTATTTTTGGTGGGGATTTTCGGATTTAGGACGAAAACAACAAAATCAAGCTAGAAAACACGTAGTAGGGGCTCCAAAAACATGATCAACATGGCTCTGATACCAAGATGATGTAGGGCGGAACACTATGGGGCCGATCTTTCACGTTTGGAGAGGATCCCTACGAGGAACACGGAGAACGCGCGGAAGGAAACGAGGGAAAACACGGTGGAACACAAGAGAAACATTCAACCAACACGAATATGATCACACAAGTGCTAGATCATCAAGGCACTAAGTAACACGAGATCCAAAGTCAACAAGGGACGATACAAAGGTAGCCGTTCTTCTCCATGAGGAGGTCTTGATTGTCTTCTCCGGGTGGAGGTCTTGAATCCGGGTGGATCTTCTCCGAAGAGGTGCGGTCCCTCATGAGGAGTAGATCCGATACAGATGAGCAATGCTCTATCTCAAATGAGCTAAACCAATGCTAACCCTAAAATGTAGGTGGAGATGGAGTATTTATAGTCTAAGGGGCGAAGGGATACATGGGCCTCGGCCCGGAGACACTGCACACAGGCAGAAGGGGGTCGAATGTCCGGGCATCGGGCCGGATGTCTGGGCGCTCGTAAGGGACTGGATGTCCGGGCTGTCGGGCCGGATGTCCAGGCTGGTGGAGTCGGCCTTGCAGCTCTCTGGATAGACGGGCCCAGATGTGCGGGGCTTCAGGAGGGGCCGGATGTCCGGGCGATGGCCGGATGTCCGGGCCGTCGGGGCAGCCTTCTGTGCTCCCTGGATGGCGTGTCCGGATGTCCGGGCGGGAGGCCAGATTTCCGGGGTAGAGGGCCAGATGTCCGGGCTGGACGCCGGATGTCCGGGCCCTGTAGCTTCTACTGCAGACTCCTGGCTATGGTGTAGATCTCCAGGGCGGGATGTCCGGGGCCATGGCCGGATGTCCGGTGCCTGGAAGTTGTTCTCGCCTTCTTCCATTGGTTCTCTTCTTCCATGGACTTGGGGTCTTGACCATCTTCATGTGCATCCTTGGGAGGGTCCTCTTGGTACCTAATCATGCACAACATTCCCGACTTAGGTAGTAGCCATGTCTCGTGAGGATCATATGAGATGTCACCAAGGAGAGAAGTCACCTCAGTCTTGTGAGCTCTAGCTCGTGCTCTTGTCATGGGTCCTCTTGGTGCTTGGTGAGACGATGGTAGGTCCATGGGGATGACCGTAGGATGCTCTGCATCAGATCCCATATCGAATTTCATGGCCTCTAACCATTTTCCGGAATCTGGGCCCACCGTCGCTTCTCCATAGCTCGGAGGATCACCATTGTCCAACAGCATGACCTCTAAGACAGGCTTACCGTACCACTCAGGAGTTGTATGTACCCTTGTCGACCTACAAGGTCCGATAGTAACTTGATCCGAAGCTTCATGATCATCATCATTAGCTTCCTCTTCAACTTACGTAGGAACCACATAAACATCTTCCTGTGTTGCGCTATTCTCTGGTTGAAGTAAAGGTTCAACAACATCATCAAGCTCTATCTTCCTCCCACTCAATTCTTTCGAGAGAAATTCTTTCTCAAGAAAGGACCCATTCTTAGCGACAAGCACTTTGCCTTCGGATCTGAGATAGAAGGTATACCCAACCATCTCTTTTGGGTATTCTATGAAGACGCATTTGTCTTCTTTGGGTTCGAGCTTTTCCAGCTGAAGCCTTTTGACATAAGCATCGCAGCCCCAAACCTTAAGAAATGACAACTTAGGTTTCTTGTCAAACCACAGGTCATACAATGTCGTCTCCACGGACTTAGATGGTGCCCTATTTAAGGTGAATGCGTCTATCTCTAATGCATAACCCCAAAACGATAGTGGCAGATCAGCAAGAGACATCATAGAATGCACCATATCCAATAAGGTACGATTACGACGTTCGGACACACCATTACGCTGTGGTGTTCTTGGTGGCATCAACTATGAACGATTCCACATTGTATTAAGTGATTGAAAAACTCATAACTCAGATATTCTCCCCCTCAATCAGAACGTAGGAATTTAATCTTCTTGTTATGATGATTCTCAACTTCACTCCAAAATTGCTTGAACTTTTCAAACGTTTTAGACTTATGCTTCATTAAGTAAATATACCAATATCTACTCAAGTCATCGGTGAAGGTGAGAAAGTAACGATATTCACCGCGCTCGTCAACACTCATCGGACCGCACACATCAGTATGTATGATTTCCAACAAGTCACTTGCTTGTTCCATTGTTCCGAAAAACGGGGTTTCGGTCATCTTGCCCATGAGGCATGCTTCGCATGTGTCAAGTGATTCAACATCAAGCGACTCCAAAAGTCCATCAGCATGGAGTTTCTTCATGCGTTTTACACCAATATAACCTAAGGGGAAGTGCCACAAGAAAGTGGTACTATCATTATCAACTCTACATCTTTTGGCATCAATGTTATGAACATGTGTATCATCACTATCAAGATTCAATAAGAATAAACCCCTCACAATGGGTGCATGACCATAAAAGATATTACCCATATAAATAGAACAACCATTATTCTCCGATTTAAATGAGTAATCATCTTGCATTAAACAAGATCTAGATATAATGTTCATGCTCAACGCAAGCACTAAATAACAATTATTCAGGTTCATCACTAATCCCGATGGTAATCGAATAGCGTAAGTGCCGACGGCGATCACATCAACCTTGGAACCATTTCCCACGTGCGTCATCACTTCATCCTTCGCCAGCCTCCGTCTATTCTGTAATTCCTGCTTTGAGTTACAAATATGAGCAACCGAACCGGTATCAAATACCCAGGCACTACAACGAGAGTTGGTAAGGTACACATGAATAACATGTATATCATATATATATACCTTTGTTGACATTTGCCCCCATCTTGTCGGCCAGATACTTGGGGCAGTTCTGCTTCCAGTGGCCAGTTCCCTTCCAATAGAAGCACTCAGTCTCCAGCTTGGGTCCAGCCTTGGGTTTCTTCATGGGAGGAGCAACTACTTTGCCTCCTTTCTTGAAGTTTCCCTTCTTTCCCTTGCCTTTCTTGAAACTAGTGGTTTTATTCACCATCAAAACTTGATGCTCCTTCTGGATGTCTGGCTCAGGGACTTTCAGCATCACGAATAGCTCGGGGACTGACTTGTTCATCCCTTGCATGTTATAGTTCAACACAAAGCTCTTGTAGCTAGGTGGTAGCGATTGAAGAACCCTGTCAGTGACAGCCTCTGGCGGGAGCTCAACTCCCAACTCAGCCACACGGTTGTAGTACACATACATTCTAAGTATGTGCTCACTGACAGCCCCATTCTCCTCCATCTTGCAAGCATAAAACTTATCGGAGGTCTCATACCTCTCTATCTAGGAATTCTTCTCAAAGATAAACTTCAACTCCTAGAACATCTCATATGCTCCATGATGTTCAAAATGCCTTTGAAGTCCCGGCTCTAAGCTATACAACATGGCGCACTGAACTATTGAGTAGTCCTTAATACGAGACTGCCAGGCGTTCACAACGTTCACAGTCGTTGGAGGGGGTGGCGCACCAAGCGGTGTATCAAGGACATAAGCCTTTTGGGCAACCGTGAGGATAATCCTCAGATTACGGGCCCAGTCCACAAAGTTACTTCCGTCATCTTTTGGCTTAACTTTCTCTAGGAACGCATTGAAATTCAGGGGAGCTACAGCGCAAGCCATTGATCTACAACATAAATTTGCAAAGGCAAATTTAGACTATTGTTCATGATAATGAGTTCAATTAATCATATTACTTAAGAACTCCCACACAAATAAACATCGCTCCGGTTGTCCGAGTGTAACACGATCCAAATTCACCAACCCAAGTCCGATCATCACGTGAGATTAGGTGGTTTAATTGGTGAACATCTCCATGTTGATCATATCTACTATATGACTCGTGTTCGACCTTTCGATCTCTTGTGTTCCGAGGCCATGTATCGTACATGCTAGGCTCGTCAAGTTTAACCCAAGTGTTCCGCATGTGCAAAACCGGCTTGCACCCATTGTATGTGAACATAGAGTCTATCACACCCGATCATCACGTGGTGCTTCGAAACGACGAACTTTCGCAATGGTACACACTTGGGAAGAACACAATTTTATCTTGAAATTTTAGTGAGGGATCACCTTATAATGCCACCGTCATCCTAAGCAAAATAAGAAGCATAAAAGGATTAACATCACATGCAAATCATAAGTGACATGATATGGCCATCAACTTGTGCTTTTGATCTCCATCTCCAATGCACCGGCATGATCTCCATCGTCACCGGGATGACATCATGATCTCCTTAATCGTGTCATGCTACCTCTTGAGCTTGCGTTAGTTTTTCCCTTGGAGAGGAAAGGATGATGCAGCAAAGTAAAGTATTTCCCTCAGTTTTGAGAACCAAGGTATCAATCCATTAGGAGACAACGCACAAGTCACCGAATACCTGCACAAACAATCAAACAAACTTGCACCCAACACAATAAAGGAGTTGTCAATCCCTTCATGGTTACTTGCAAAAGTGAGATCTGATAAAGATAGATAAATGGTAAGGTAAATATTTTTGGTATTTTTGGTTTATAGATCAGAAAGTAAAAGATTGCAAAATAGTAGATCGGAAACTTATATAATGGAAAAGAGAACTTATATGATGGAAAAGAGACCTGGCGACCATAGGTTTCACTAGTGGCTTCTCTCAAGATAGCAAATAATACGGTGGGTGACCAAATTACTGCCGAGCAATTGATAGAAGAGAGCATAATTATGACGATATCTAAGGCAATGATCATGAACATAGGCATCACGTTCGTGTCAAGTAGACCGACTCCTGCCTGCATCTACTACTATTACTCCATACATCTACCGCTATCTAGCATGCATCTAGAGTGTTAAGTTCATAAAGAACGTAGTAATGCATTAAGATGACATGATGTAGAGGAATTAACTCAAGCAATATGATGAAAACCCCATCTTTTTATCCTCGATGGAAACAATACAATACGTGCCTTGCTTCCCCTACTATCACTGGGAAAGGACACCGCAAGATTGAACCCAAAGCTAAGCACTTCTCCCATTGCAAGAAAAATGAATCTAGTAGGCCAAACTAAACCGATAATTCGAAGAGACTTGCAAAGATATCAAATCATGCATATAAGAATTCAGAGAAGATTCAAATAATATTCGTAGATAATCTGATCATAAATCCACAATTCATCGGATCTCGGCAAACACATCACGAAAGAGCATTACATCGAATAGATCTCCAACAACATCGAGGAGAACACGGTATTGGGAATCAAAGAGAGAGAAGAAGCCATCTAGCTACTAGCTATGGACCCATAGGTCTGTGGTAAACTACTCACACTTCATCAGAAGGGCAATGGTGTTGATGTAGAAGCCCTCCATGATCGAATCCCCCTTCGGCAGGACGCCGGAAAAGGTCCCTAGATAGGATCTCACAGGTACAGAAGGTTGCGGGAGCGGGAAAGTGTTTTCGTGGCTCTGCCTGATGGTTTTGGGATATAAGAGTATATATGGGTGAAAGAATTAGCTAAGGAGACCCTCGAGAGGCCCACAAGATAGAGGGGCGCGCCCTCCACCCTTGTGGCCGCCTCGTGACTCCTCCGACTTCATCGCCAAGTTTCCTACTTTGCTTCTGGTCCAAGAAAGATGATCGTGAAAGTTTTATTCCGTTTGGTATTCCTTTTCTGCGAAACTCAAAAACAGGCAAAAAACAGAAACTGGCACTGGGCTCTAGGTTAATAGGTTAGTCCCAAAAATAATATAAAATAGCTTATTAATGCATATAAAACATCCAAAACAGATAATATAATAGCATGGAACAATCAAAAATTATAGATACGTTGGAGACTTATCATGCCACCATTGGGGTTGTCATGCCTACCATGCTTGTACTACTATTGTTACTGCTTAGCGATAAAGTAAAGCATGTTTTTGGCCATATCATATCACAACATACCCTGTAAAAACAAGTTAGACATCCTCTAATTGTTGTTGCATGTTTTACGTGCCTATTATGGGTATCTAGAAAGAACGATTCTTACATATGCAAAGCCACAACAGTGATATGCAAGTTGCTATTTAACCTTCTACAAGGATCGCCTTTGTCAAATCCGATTCAACTAAGGTGGGAGAGACAGACACCCGCCAGCCATCTTTATGAAACAAAGTCACAAGTCAGTCGACGGAACCGGTCTCATGTATGTGGACATGTAAAGTTGGTCCGGGCCGGTTCATCCCACAATACCGCCGAATCAAGAAAAGACCAAGGAAGGAAGCAATCTGAATATCAATGCCCACAAACTCCTTTGTGTTCTACTCGTGATGTCATCTACGCATAGACCTAGCTCTGATACCACTATTGGGGAACGTTGCATGGGAAGCAAAAAAATTACTATACTCACCAATATCAATCTAGGAGATGAAATCTACGAGAGGAGAGATTGCATCTACATACCCTTGTAGATCGCTATGCGGAAGCATTAAGAAACGTGGTTGATGTAGTTGAACGTCTTCGCGATCCAATCATGATCCGTCCCGTGAACTCCCGATCCAAGTGCCGAACGGACAGCACCTCCGTGTTTAACACACATACGGCTTGATGATGCATTCACCTCCTCGATCCAGCAAGTGATGGTGAAGTAGTAGCTCGAGTCCTCCGGCAGCACTACGAAGAGGAAGAGGGCTACAAGGGAGAGGTAGGGCAGCGCCGTGGCATAGATGGGTGTGGCTTCCCTCCCTCTACCCCTCTATATATACGGGGAAGGGAAGGAGGAGGCGCCCTAGGGTTTCCCTGGGGAGGGCCGGCGGCCACAAGGGGCAACCCTAGATGGGTTTTGGGTGCCCCCCTTAGGAGGCTTGGCCCCCAAGGCAAAAAGGGTTTGGCAGCCCTAGGGGGCGCCCCCACCTCCTATGGCTACGTGGGATGGGGTGCGGGGGTGCGCACAGCCCCTTAGTGCGCTGGTGTGCCCGCTTCCCTTGACCCATGAGGCCCCCCAACACTTGTCAGGGCCCCCGAAACCCCTTTCAGTCCTCCTGGTCATCACCCGGTAACCCCGAAACACTTCCGGACTCTGATGCCCTTCATCCAATATATCAATATTCACCTTAGGACCCCTTCAGAGTTCCTCATCACTTCCGGGATCTCATCTGGGACTCCGAACAACCTTCAGTTACCACCATAACAACTGAATTATACTTATGTCGTCACCAAATGTTAAGTGTGTAGACCATGCGGGTTCGAGAAACTATGCAGACATGACCGAGACACCTCTAAGGTAATAACCAATAGCGAGACCTGGACGTCCATATTGGTTCCTACATATTCTACGAAGATCTTCATTGGTCGACCCTCGATGTCAAGGATTCAGACAATCTCGTATGTAGTTCTCTTTGTCTATTGGTATGTTACTTGCCTGAGATTCGATCGTCAGTATCACCATACCTAGTTCAATCTTGTTACCGCCGAGTCTCTTTACTCGTTATGTAATACAAGATCTCGTGGACAACCCATTAGTCACATTGCTTGCAAGCTCATTGTGATGTTGTATTACCGAGAGGGCCCAGAGATACCTCTCCGTCATATGGAGTGACAAATCCTAGTCTTGATCCATGCCAACTTAACAGATACCCTCGAAGATACCTGTAGATCACCTTTATAGTCACCCAGTTACGTTGTGATGTTTGGTACACACAAGGTATTCCTCTGGTGTCAATGAGTTGCATGATCTCATGGTCATAGGAACATATACTTGACATGCAGAAAACGATAGCAATAAACTTGATACAATCATATCCTAGGTTCATAGTTTGGGTCTTGTCCATCACATCATTCTCCTAATGATGTGATCCCATTACCAAATGACAACTCATGTCTATGACTAGGAAACCATAGCCATCTTTGATCAACGAGCCAGTCTGGTAGAGACTTACTAGGGATATGTTGTTGTCTATGTATCCACACATGCATTAGAGTTTCCGGTTAATACAATTATAGGATGGATAATAAACGATTATCATGAATAAGGAAATATAATAATAAGAACTTTATTATTGCCTCTAGGGCATGTTTCCAACACTCCTCAACCTATATATATGAGAGGAGGGAGAGGGGCAACACACATCATGATCCCCAAGCCGTGTGTGGCGCCTCGTCTCCCTCTAGTTCTAGTTCCTCTTCCGTACACACCCGTTGTGCTTGGCGAAGCCCTGCGGATAGTTTCACCACCTCTGTCACCATGTTGTATGCTGCCGAAACTCATCTACTACTTCGCCTCTCTTACTGGATCGAGAAGGCGAGTACGTCATCGAGCTGAACATGTGCTGAACATGGAGGTGTCGTACGTTCGGTACGTGATCAGGACGGATTTGAAGGTGTACGTGAAGGAAATATGCCCTAGAGGCAATAATAAAGTTGTTATTTTATATTTCCTTATTCATGATAAAGGTTTATTATTCATGCTAGAATTGTATTGATCGGAAACTTAAATACATGTGTGAATACATAAACAAATACCGTGTCCCTAGTAAGCCTCCACAAGACTAGCTCGTTGATCAAAGATGGTTAACGTTTCCTAACCATGGACATGTGTTGTCATTTTATAACGGGATCACATCATTAGGAGAATGATGTGATGGACAAGACCCACCTATTAGCTTAGCATATTGATCGTTCAGTTTTATTGCTATTGCTTTCTTCATGTCAAATACATATTCCTTCGACTATGATATTATGCAACTCCTGGATACCGGAGGAATACCTTATGTGCTATCAAATGTCACAACATAACTGGGCGATCATAAAGCTCTATAGGTATCTCTGAAGGTGTTTGCTGAGTTGGCATAGATCGAGATTAGGATTTGTCACTCCGAGTATGGAGAGGTATCTTTGGGCCCTCTCGGTAATACACATCATAAGCTTGCAAGCAAATGACTAAGGAGTTAGTTACGAGGTGATGTGTTATGGAACTTGCCGGTAATGAGATTGAACTAGGTATAGAGATACCAACGATCGAATCTCGGGCAAGTAACATACCGATGGACAAAGGGAATTATGTATGTTGTCATAACGGTTCGATCAATAAAGATCTTCGTAGAATATGTAGGAGCCAATATGGACATCCAGGTTCCGCTATTGGTTATTGACCAGAGAGTTGTCTCGGTCATGTCTATGTAGTTCTCGAACCCGTAGGGTCCGCACACTTAACGTTTGATGATGATATAGTATTATATGAGTTATGTGACTTGGTGACCGAAAGTTGTTCGGAATCCTGGATGAGATCACAGACATGATGAAGAGTCTCTATATGGTCGAGAGGAAAAGATTGATATATAGGACGATGGTTTTCAGATAATGGAAGTGTTTCAGAGGGTACCAGGTACTTATCGGGTCACCGGAAAGGAGTTTCAGGCACCCCCGGCAAAGATATGGGCCTAATGGGGCAAAGGGGGAACAGACCAGCCCTTGGTGGGCACCTTCTTTGGACAACAGGCCCTAAAGGAAGGAAAGGGGGGAGGGCTAGCCCCTCCTACCTTTCCTTCTCATGGGAGAAAGGAAAGGGGGCGCCACCCTCCCCTGCCTTTCCCCCGCACCTATATAAGGCAGGGGGCCTTGGGAGGGACTCCAAGTAGGATTCCTCCTACTTGGGAGCCTCCTTTGGCTACTCCTCCCTTCCTCCTTTGGCTACACAATAGACAATTGCGTAGCCGTGTGCAGCTCCCCCCTCCACCGTTTACACCCTCAGTCATAATTTCGTAGTGCTTAGGCGAAGCCATGCAAAGATAACTTCACCATCACCGTCACCACACCGTCATGCTGTCAGAACTCATCCACTACCTTGTTGTCTTGCTGGATCAAGAAGGCGCGAACAACCGAGTTGAACGTGTGTTGAACGAGGAGGTGTCATACGTTCGATTCTCGATCGGTTGGATCGCAAAGAAAGTTCGACTACATCAACCGCATTGTGAAACGCTTTCACGTACGGTCTACGAGGGTATGTAGACACATTCTTCCCTCTCGTAGCTATGCATCTCCTCTATATATCTTGCGTGGGCATAGGAATTTTTTTGTTTTCATGCAACATTACCCAACAGTGGCATCAGAGCCAGGTCTATGCGTAGATGATATGCACGAGTAGAACACAAAGAGTGTGGGTGGTGATAGTCATACTGCTTAGCACCAACGTCTTATTTTGATTCAGCGGCATCGTGGGAAGAAGTGGCCTGGACCAACCTTACATGTCCACGCACATGAGAGCGGCTCCACCGACTGACATGCAACTAGTTTTGCATAAAGGTGGCTGGCGGGTGTCTATTTATCCTACTTTAGTTGAATCAAATTTGACTACAGCCGGTCATTGAAGAAGGTTAAAACAGCAAACTTCATGAATCATCATTGTGGTTTTTGCCGTAGGTAAGAACGGTTCTTGCTAGAAGCCCGTAGCAGCCACGTAAAACTTGCAACAACAAAGTAGAGGACGTCTAACTTGTTTTTGCAGGGTATGTTGTGATATGATATGGTCAAGACATAATGTGATATACGTTATTGTATGAGATGATCATGTCTTGTAATTTATCGGCAACCGGTAGGAGCCTTATGGTTGTCTCTTTATTGTATGAAATGCAAACGCCATGTAATTGCCTTACTTTATCGCTATGCGTTAGCAATAGCTGTAGAAGCAATAGTTGGCGAGATGACCACGACGCGACAATGGAGATCATGACGATGCTTTGAAGATGGAGATAAAAAGCATGAGATGATGATGGCCATATAATGTCACATATTTTGATTGCATGTGGTGTTTATCTTTTATGCATCTTATTTTTCTTAGAACGACGGTAGCATTATAATATGATCCCTTCACTAAATTTCAAGATATAAGTGTTCTCCTCGAGTATGCACCATTGCGTTCGTTGTTTCGAGACACCACGTGAAGATCGGGTGTGATAGACTCTCCGTTCACATACAACGGGTGTAAGACAGTTTTGCACATGCAGAATACTTGGGTTAAACTTGACGAGCCTAGCATGTACAGAAATGGTCTCAGAACACTAGAGATCGAAAGGTCGAACGTGAGTCATATAGTAGATATGATCAACATAGAGATGTTCACCGTTGATGACTACCCCATCTCACGTGATGATCGGGCATGGGTTAGTTGATTTGGATCACGTATCACTAAGATAACTTGAGGGATGCTTACTTAAGTGGGATTCATTAGTAATTTGATTAATTAAACTTAACTTATCATGAACTTAGTCCTGATAGTATCTGCAAATCTATGTTGTAGATCAATAGCTCGCGATATAGTTCCCCTATTATTTGATATGTTCCTAGAGAAAACTAAGTTGAAAGATGATATTAGCAATGATGTGGACTAGGTCCGTGATTTGAGTATTATCCTCATTGCTGCACAGAAGAATTATGTTCTTGATGCACCGCTAGGTGATAGACCTATTGTAGGAGCAGATGCAGATGGTATGAACGTTTGGCAAGCTCGATATGATGACTACTTTATAGTTTAGTGCACCAAGATTTATGGCTTAGAACCGGGACTTCAAAAATGTTTTGAACGAAAGCATATGAGATGTTCCAAGAGTTGAAATTGTTATTTCAGACTCATGCCCGTGTTGAGAGGTATGAGACCTCTGACAAGTACTTTGCCTACAATATGGAGGAGAATATCTCAGCTAGTGAGCATGTGCTCAGAATGTCTGGGTACTACAATCGCTTGAATCAAGTGGGAGTTAATCTTCCAGATAAGATAGTTACTGACAGAGTTCTCTAGTTATTATCACAAAGCTACTAGAACTTTGTGATTAACTATAAATGCAAGGGATGATGAAAACGATTCATGAGCTCTTCGCGATGCTGAAATGAGCGAAGGTAGAAATCAAGAAGGAGCATCAAGTGTTGATGGTTAACAAGACCACTAGTTTCAAGAAAAAGGGCAAAGGGAAAGAAAGGGAACTTCAAGAAGAATGGCAAGCAAGTTGCCACTCCCATGAAGAAGCCCAAAGCTGGAACCAAGCCTGAAACTGAGTGCCTCTACTGCAAAAGAAATGGTCACTGGAAGCGGAACTGCCCCAAATACTTGGCGGATAAGAAGGATGGCAAAGTGAACAAAGGTATATTTGATATACATGTTATTGATGTGTACCTTACTAGTATTCATAGTAGCCCCTGGGTATTTGATACCGGTTCAGTTGCTAAGATTAGTAACTCGAAACAGGAGTTGCAGAATAAACAGAGACTAGTTAAGGGCGAGGTGATGACGTGTGTTGGAAGTGATTCCAAGGTTGATGCGATCACCATCGCACACTCCCTCTACCTTCGAGATTAGTGTTGAACCTAAATAAATGTCGTTTGGTGTTTGCGTTGAGCATGGATATGATTTGATCATGTTTATTGCAATACAGTTATTCATTTAAGTGAAAGAATAATTGTTGGTCTATTTACATGAATAAAACCTTCTATGGTCGTACACCCAATGTGAATGGTTTATTGAATCTCGATCGTAGTGATACACATATACATAATATTGATGATAAAAGATACAAAGTTGATAATGATAGTGCAACATACTTGTGGCACTACCGTTTAGGTCATATTGGTGTAAAGCGCATGAAGAAACTCCATGTGGATGGACTTTTGGAATCACTTGATTATGAATAATTTGATACTTGTGAACCATGCCTCATGGGCAAGATGACTAAAATTCCATTCTCCAAAACAATGGAGTGAGCTAATGACTTATTGGAAACAATACATATCGATGTATGCGGTCTGATGAATGTTGAAGCATGCGGCGGTTATCATTATTTTCTCACCTTCACATATGATTTGAGTAGGTATGGGTATATCTACTTGATGAAACACAAGTCTGAACGGTTTCAAAAGTTCAAAGAATTTCATAGTGAAGTGGAGAATCATCGTAACAAGATAATAAAAAGTTTCTACGATCTTATCGTGGAGGCGAATATTTGAGTTACGAGTTTGGCCTTCATTTAAAACAATGTGGAATAGTTTCACAACTCACGCCACCTGGAACATCACAGTGTAATGGTGTGTCTGAATGTTGTAACCGTACTTTCTTAGATATAGTGTGTTATATGATGTCTCTTACCGATTTGCCACTATCATTTTGGGGTTATGCATTAGAGACAGCTGCATTCACATTAAATAGGGCATCGTCTAAATCCGTTGAGACGACACCGTATGAACTGTGGTTTGGCAAGAAACCTAAGCTGTCGCTTCTTAAAGTTGGGGTTGTGATGCTTATGTCAAAAGGCTTCAGCCAGATAAGTTCGAACCTAAATTGGAGAAGTGCGTCTTCATAGGATACCCTAAAAAACTGTTGGGTACACTTTCTGCCACAGATCCAAAGGCAAGATCTTTGTTGCTAAGTTTGGGTCCTTTCTAGAGAAGGAGTTTATGTCGAAAGAAGTGAGTGGGAGGAAAGTAGAACTTCATGAGGTAATTGTACCTTCTCTCAAATTGGAAAGTAGCACATCACAGAAAACTATTCCCGTGATACCTACACCAACTAGAGAGGAAGATAATGATAATGGTCATGAAACTTCAGATCAAGTTGCTACTGAACCTCGTAGGTCAACTAGAGCATGATCCGCACCAGAGTGGTATGGTAATCCTGTCTTGGAAGTCATGTAACTAGACCAAGGCAAACCTATGAACTATGAAGAAGCTATGATGAGCCCAGATTCCGACAGATGGCTTGAGGCCATGAAATCTGAGATAGGATCCATGTATGAGAACAAAGTGTGGACTTTGGTGGACTTGACTGATGATAGGCAAGCCATAGAGAATAAATAGATCTTCAAGAAGAAGACTGACATTTATGGTAATGTTACTGTCTACAAAGCTCGACTTATCGCAAAAGGTTTTCGACAAGTTCAAGGGGTTGACTACGATGAGACTTTCTTACTCGTAGCGATGCTTAAGTCCGGCTGAATCATGTTAGCAATTGCCACATTTTATAATTATGAAATCTGGCAAATGGATGTCAAATAATTGCATTCCTTAATGGATATTAAAGAAGAGTTGTATATGATGCAACCAGAAGTTATTTTTTCTATGGACTGGTGCAAGCATCTTGGAGTTGGAATATACGCTTTGATGAGGTGATCAAAGCATATGGTTTTATATAGACTTACGGTGAAGCCTGTATTTACAAGAAAGTGAGTGGGAGCTCTGTAGCATTTCCGATATTATATGTGGATGGCATATTATTGATTGGAAATGATACAGAAATTTCTGAATAGCATAAAAGTACTTGAATAAGAATTTTTCAATGAAAGACCTCGGTGAATGTCGTGGAATTGTCACGTCAGATGTCCTTAGTGTGAGGACTTAGTCGCGAGGCCAACGCATCTATGTGGTAGCTTGAGAGGGGTTGAGTGGGACGAGAGACGCAGCACAAGACAGGGATTTAGACAGCTTCGGGCCCCGGGAAACATCATCCGGTAAAAACCCTACATGCTGTTTGAGGCTAGGTCTCATTATGATCACGAGGGAGTCGCCGTAAACCGGCTCTCCTCTTTGTGTATAGCCCTAAGATTGTTTCTCTTGCTTGTCGCTTGTCCCTCTTTGGGGAGCCCTGCCCCTCCTTATATATGTTGAAGGGGCGGGTTACATGTGGAGTCCTATTAGGATTAGGACTAATCTATCTCTAATACAAACCGGATACAAGTCCTGGTCTTAACTCCTTGTAAGGTAAATATTCCTCATGCCTTTCCTCTTAAACCGGCCCACAATAGTTGAACCGGCCTTCATGAACCGCCAGACAGGCCACCGGGTCTTGTCGCTCCTCTGACCCGTCCGCCGGGTCACCAGTGAGTTACAACGTCCTGGCGGGTTGCTGGTAAATCGCCAGGTTTGGGCGGGTCACCAGATGAATATCGCCAAGCGCCAGCGGGACCTCAAATAATCTGCCAAGTCCGGCCGGGTTAACTTCCGGCCGGTTTACACCGCGGGGTATATCCCCGACGTTAGCCCCCAAGTTTAGCTTGGATTTATCCATGGTAAACTTATGCTGCAAAATAAACACCAGAACAAATTTGGAAGGTTGTGCTCCGGGTTAAGAATTCTTGTAGACCGGCACCTGATCGTCCTTAAGTCCTTGTCATTTCCTCCTTCTAGAAAATACGGGTCAATAACCAGCTTCATACTCAAATTGCTGATGTTGGCTTCTTATAGAAAAAATATTGTGAAGAATAATCCACTTGAGTCGGCTTCCAAAGCGCCGGCTTAAGAAATATCGGTCTTGAAATACTCATCTGATATGCAGCCGGTTTGAAGATGTAAAACTTGTCGGTTTAATATTACCAAAGTTGTTGGGTTATAAAAATTGATAATTCCAGGTCATGATTGTTCCCAACGCCGGTTCATGATTGTTGCCAACGCTGGTTCAATCTGGTTTGCTCCAAACTGAAAATTTGGAAGATATTTCTCCCTTATATCCATATTACCTGTAGTCCCCAAGTCTTGAACAAAACAAAGTGATGATTTGAGACTTGTTTCCATATAATTACTGCCACTTTAAAGAAATCCATGTTCATCTCAGTCACTAGTAAAAACTGAATACTCCATATATGTAGCCCCCAAGTGCCGGGTCATTATGCAATAATGAGCAGGGACTTTATAAATATGAGCATGTACAGTTGAACAGCAACTTGAATTGTTGACAGGAGCAATTGGTAGCCCCCCAAGGGCCGGCTCATTATAATATGATGAGTCGGGTCTTCAATAAGACTAGTAAAAATGCCTTTGCATTAGCCCCCAAGTGTCATGGTGCATGCTTGCAGCGACATGAGACTTGCATGTAATCTCAATTTGAATAATATAGCCCCCAAGTGTCGGGTCGTGAGCCTGCAGCGACTCGGGACTATTCCTTCCATTGTAGAACAAATCATATCCTTTGCTAAAATAATAACTATTGCTCTAAAGCGACTTTGAAAACTCAATAATACCGGTTATTAATAACCATAAAAATCCAGCCATGTTGGCTATTCAAGATAATATAATCCGGTATGAAAAATTCATCCAATATCATAATGAAAATTCAGCCAAATTTGGCTATTTGAATAATATAACCCAATCATTTATAAGCGCGTGATTCCAATGGCGCAATCCAAATATATACTGGTGACGTATAGTCCAAAGCCAGGCCGGTTTAATAAACACCGGATAATTTCCCATCATATACTGGCGACTTATCGTCTTAAAGCCAGGCCGGTTTAATAAACACCGGATAATTTATAATCATGCTTTATTCAACCTGTTTCTGCATACAACAAGTTTAAAGTGTCCTGGCGGTTTTCCGCCGGACGGGTCATAATGCCCAACATATAACCCGGGTTTATAACCAAGGCTGCACTTAAGAATAATTAAATATGAAATATATCATACCTGTGACATTGAATCACATCGTTGGTTTACCAACTTTTTGTAGTAGAGGTAATAACCCAAATTTTGAGCACTGATAACTCCTTCCATATTGTGCTGGTTTATGATAAACCGTACCGGGTTGTGATAAACACCGGATTAACCATATATAATGCTGGCGACTTATAATCAAACCAGACCGGGTTAATAATCGCCGGATCATAATTAGTAATGTACTGACAACTTGTAGTTGAAAGTCAAGCCGGGTTAATGAACACCGGTTTACTCCATAATAAGATGGTAACATAAAATCAAACCGGGTAGATAATCTCCGGATTAAGATTTAACCGTGTCAGGGAAGCTGATCCACCAACACCTATGGGGACAGGGCCCCTTTCGGTTCGGAGGGGGGCGGAGGCCGCACAAAGAGCGGATCGAGGCAGTACACGCGAGCAGTTTTACCCAGCTTCGGGCCGCACGGATGCGTAAAACCCTACTGCTGCTTGTTTGTGTGTATTGAATTCTTGCTCAGGAGCGATGGACGCTGCCAGACTGAGCGTGAGAGTGTTCCTGATGTTTCGAATGAGCCGAACCCCTTCTACGTTGCGCTTGGGCCTCCTTTTATACTTTCAAGGGGTCACCGACAGGTGGCAACGTAGACTAGAAGGGTAAAAATGGAAAAGGATGTGGTAGGTGCAGCTACCGCTACTGTGGACACAGTGCACCCTACCTAACTCTGACAGCAGGGGACAAGGTCATTGAATGCCTGTCTGAGTTGCCTAAACAGTGCAAAAAGTGACTGTTAGGAGCGCCACCGTTTTCCATGATGGCCTTCTCTTCATCTCCGCTTGCCACCCCGCACCCCTAGCTGCGCGGCCTCCTGCCACGTGTGCTTGGGAGTGTCCTAGAGCGACACGTTAGCAGGTGTGCTGAAGCGCGGGCACGAAGTGGGGGTTTCCCGCGGCAAGCTCCTTGTCGCGGTCGTCGTCTTGTCGTGTTTGGGAGCTTGTTGCTCACCGGGCCTTGCCGGGACGCAGGGCGCGTCGTGGCAAGCTTTCTTGGTATGCCTTGAGTGGCCTTCCCGGCAAGCTCCTCTTGCCGGGGTCTTGTCTCTTCCCGGCAAGATCCTCTTGCCGGGGCCTGGGTTGGCCTTCCCGGCAAGCTCCTCTTGCCGGGGCCTTGGTTGGCCTTCCCGGCAAGCTCCTCTTGTCGGGGCCTTGGTTTGAGTACTTTGTTCTTGAATGGTCTTCAAGGGAACCACGGAAGGTCTTGGCGGTCACCCGGCAAGCCTTGCCGCGGGATGCTGCGACCGCCCGTGCACAAGTTCAGGGTACTAGGGTACCCCTACTCTAGTACACCGACAGGAGCCCCCGGGCCTGGGCCACACACGGTGCCGACCGCTGTTGGGCCAGGCCCAAAACAGTGCACGGGCACGCGCGGCCTAGGTCACGCCGCATATCTCTCTGCTCCCACCGCGCACACCCAGAACGGCACGCGTCAAACGCGGCGTCGTGGGTGACGCGGGCGGCATGCGCGGGGCTAAGCCCCTCGAGCATGCGTCAGGCCACGATGATGGGGACGGTTCACGCCCTCCTCCCTAAACGGAGGTAGGCATGGGGGTGTGGTGCATTTACTGGACGGGGCCGGTGCGCGGTTTTCGGGACGTCCACCCCCCGCGATCATGAGGCGGAGCGAGGCCGCCTCATCCGTCGCCTTGGTTCTGCATCCCCGCCATGCGGCTCCCATGCGCTTGGGGTCGCGGACGGTGGAAGTGGGAAACTGGGCCGTCGTGAGCAGAGGCAGCGGGTTGGCCCCGACTCCCTGCTCTTCCCGTGTCTTGATTCGCTGAGCGGGGCGGCCGAGCCCCCACCTCGCTTCTTTATAAAGAGCGGGAGGGGAGCACAGAAACCCGCACTCTCTCATCTCCTCCTTTCTTCAGCTTCTGCTCCCCTTTCTCTCATTCTCCATCGAGAAAGGGAACCCAGGCCCTTCATTGGTGGCGGCGAGGGTCGCCTCCAGACAGCACATCTCTCCCTCTCCCGCTCCTGTGGTGGCAGAGCCAGCCATAAGGGGAAGAGGGAGGGGGCGAGGTCGCGGATGAGGTCGAGGACGAGGTCGAGGCGCTCGGGGAAGAGGCGGGCGGGGCGGCGCGCCAGCTTCGCCTCCGCCGGCGGCTCCTCCCCCCACGGCGGTCCATATAGGGGACGACCCTTGCGAGTTCTTCGTCAAGCTGCGCCGGGCGCCTCGTCGTCGCCTCTGGCTTCCAGCTCCATTTGCGAGCGCGATGGAGTTGGACCCGCCCAAGACACTGAGACTGCACATGAGGGGCTCTGCGATCAGCGGCACGCGAGTCCGCGTTGTATTCCCAGCCCCTAATGTGATGTATCTTGATCGAGGGTGGAAGACGTTCGCCCGTATCCACAGCCTGATGGAGGGGTTTACCCTCCATTTTAAGTTGATGGAGGGCGATCTCCTCTCCGTCAAGGTCTTCGGGTGCTTCGGCACTCGGGCGAAGTGTTGCGTGGACAGCTCCTCCGATAGCGAAGGCTCCTCCTCGAGCGAGAGTGACGAGGAGGAGAGCGACAGCGACGATGAGGGTAGCGGGCGGCGTGGTGGCGGGTCCGACTAGGCGTCGGGCGCCGCTTCGCGCGGCACCGGTGACCCCATCATCCGTGTCGCCGGCTCCTTGAACTCCCCGGGGTCGTCTCCTTGGGCGGCTGGCGTAGGGAGGCTGCGGAAGGGGAAGAGGGCTGGCGACAAGGCCGTCAGGTCGGAGTACGAGGGCGTGGTGCCCTCGACAGCGTGCTGACGTCCTGCCGCCCCGTCTTCGAGTCCCGCTTCCAGCGCCGCCATCGCCGTCCAGCCTTCGGACGGCCCCCGGGATGTTCTCTTGGTGTCTTCTGGCACCCGTAGCTCGCCTAGGCGCTCCTTTTGCCCTTTTCGCCTCCTTGACCTGCCTCCTGAAGAGAGGGACAGGAAAGGGATTACGGGCATCTTATCTTTTTAATTTGTAAGCCTTCGGGCCTTAGCTATATCTAAAACTTGTAATCCTCTCTTTCATGTTTTTCATCCTCTGTGGACTGTACCTGAGTGGGATGTTTTTTCATGAAAAGGGGATGCTTGCCAGGTTATTTGTCTCGCGAGTTGAACCCACACCAAGGAGCAAATCCTTGTTATCCCTCGGACAGACATTTCATCTCCCGGCAACAGGCCCTGCCGCCTTCCCACATCGCTCGACCTTTCTCACGCCTTTGACGGAGGCGGGAACGAGGTGGGTGCGGTCTCCTCGTTTCATCCCTTTGCTGCCGCGACTACGACCAAACTTGGCCCCGGGAACGAGCCCCAGGGCCTAGAGTTGAGGGAGCACGGCAGTTTTCGGGAAGAAACGCGGTTTCGCATTCCCCAGTCCATAAGAGGATGCATGATGAGGGATGAAAGACTTATCTGATATTGCAGCCCCCGGCAACTCTGGTTTGCCGTGGATGATTCTTGGCACTCACAGCCCCCAGCGATACTGGCTTGCCGGGGCCCAGGTGCCGGTGCGCCCTTCCTCTCCTCTTCGTCCTCAAGCAGTCTGGCCAGGATATGCGAGCCCTGCGAACGAAAGAGAAGCAAAAGGACGGCCACTCGACCTCTAGCATGCATGCTATAACCCCGGGGTGGAAGGCTTCGGGTACTCTTCCGACGAGGAACTCCAACCCAGCGCCAAGCTCACTCTGTTCTTCAAAGGTGTGGCGGTGGCACTCCAGCAACTCCGGGAACGGATCCCAAAGCAGTTGGCCGACGAGTCATGCTCGATTTGTGCCGGAGTTCTGGAGAAGGTGCTGGTGAAGGTGGCCTTCCGCAATCCGGGCCTCAACCTCACCAACGTCCTCAAGAGGCTGTCGGTGGATGCTGATCTTGACGCACTTAAGGCCCTCGTCGCACCCATTGTGGATAGGGTGAACGAGGTCAAAAGGGTTTTCTTCTTTTCTTGTCGCTGCCAGTCATGTCATGGGAACACTTTATTAGAGGCGCGACAAGTTATTTTTGTAATATAACTCTATCTTAGGAAAAAAATTGTTGTGTTACTTCCTTTACTCGACTCTTGGCTTTGTATGGTTCTGCCCTACGCTTTCTAGGGAAACTTGCCGGCGCAGGCACCCTTGCCGCAAGCGTCGAGTGTGGAACTTCAGCAGCCTGCTGGCGGGGTCGCTACCGACAAGCAACCTTGTCGCAACTAGTTGCAGCTCACTTAAGTTGTTGAGCGGACTCAAAACAAAGTAAGGGCGCTAGCGGCTCACTTAAGTTGCTGAGCGGACTCGAAGCAAAGTAAGGGCGCTAGCAGCTCACTTAAGTTGTTGAGCGGACTCGAAACAAAGTAAAGGCGCAACTAGCTACGAGTTGGTTCCTCCGTGCACAGGTTTTCCATACAAAGCACGGTCGTTCAAGGAAAATAACTCAAAAACTTAAAAAACTGATTGCTCAAGCTTTAGCAACTTAGCTTTTCTGTCGTCTGCTTCCCGGCAAGGAGAAACTTTCTTGAACGGCCTGGTCCACAGCATTATCTTATCCTTCCCCCCGGTAAACCTTGTGGGCGAGGGAACCTTCCTTCTCTTGAGAAAGAAACAGAGAAATAAAGTAATGATATGGAGCCTTGGGCTCGTTATCGCTTACCGGGGTCTGGTGCTGCACAAAGTGTCAGATAACATATGCGAAAAAGGATTATAGCATAAAAAACTGACAAGATGTGCAGAGCACATGAACTTTACTGGTGCACGGGGTCTGCGCCCGGCTTTGTACAAAGGATTACATGCAACAGCGGCAAGACTTGTACAAAAGGTTGTTGCCGGAAAAGCTTCCGGCAACCGCGCCCTACGGGTAAAACTTACGAAGATGTTCAATGTTCCAGGAGTTGCTCACCGGAATGCCATCTTCGGTCTCAAGGCGGACAGCGCCGGGCCTAGTGACTCGTTTCACCCGATAAGGGCCTTCCCACTTCGGCGTCAACTTGTTGGAATTCTTGGCGGACTGAACACGCCGAAGAACAAGGTCGCCTTCCTCGAAGCTTCTGGCTTTAACTTTGTGGCTATGGTAGCGACGCAAAGCTTGCTGGTAGCGAGCGGCTCGCGCAGCAGCCTGAAGACGGTCTTCCTCAAGGAGCAGCGCGTCATCTTGTCGCAGCTGCTCTTGCTCGAGCTCATCATAAGTGAGCACTGAAGGTGACCCATAAACGAGTTCCGTGGGGAGAACTGCCTCCGCTCCGTAGACTAGAGCGAAGGGTGTCTGGCCAGTGGCTCGATTTGGCGTCGTCCAGATCGACCAAAGAACCACCGGCAGCTCCTCGATCCAGTTTCTTCCGCACTTGTGCAGCCTGTCGAAAGTTCTGGTCTTGAGGCCTCGCAGCACTTCAGCATTTGCCCTCTCCGCTTGACCGTTGCTTCTCGGATGAGCAACAGAAGCGAAGCAGACCTTGGCGCCAAGATCTTGGATGTACTGCATGAAGGTGCGGCTCGTAAATTGCGTGTCGTTGTCGGTGATGATCCTGTTAGGGATCCCGAAACGGCAAACAATCGACCTAAAGAACTTGACTGCTGACTGTGCTGTCACCTTCCTCACTGGTTCCACTTCCGGCCACTTTGTGAACTTGTCGATTGCAACGTACAAGAACTCAAAGCCCCCGACAGCTCGGGGGAAGGGGCCAAGGATGTCAAGCCCCCAGACCGAAAATGGCCAGGATAAAGGGATCGTCTGGAGAGCTTGAGCTGGCTGGTGTATCTGTTTGGAATGGAACTGGCACGCTTCACACTTGGTTATTGTGCAGTTGCATCCTGGAGGGCTGTCGGCCAAAAGAAGCCTTGTCAGAATGCTTTGCCGGCAAGTGCTCTTGCGCCAATGTGGTGACCACATATGCCTCCATGTATCTCTGCCAACAGCTGTTGTCCATCTTCCCGGCGAATGCACTTCAATTTCACACTGTTGAGTCTTATTCTGTATAGTGTGTTGTCGACAAACTTGTACATACTTGACTGCCGGGCTACTCTTTCAGCTTCTTCTTGCTCTTCGGGAAGCTCTCCTGTCTGAAGGAAATGGACAATCTGCTGCGCCCATGCTGGAGCTTGTGGCTTGACAACAAGGACTAAAGGCGTATCTGTTGCTGTGGGAACATCCGCTTCTACGGCAAGAACCTGCGGTTCGGCCGGAGCGTGATATTCCCCGGCAAGCTTGCCGGAGCAAAACTTGTCGGGAGCGTCTGCTTCAACGGAACAAACCAAGAGGTTCGCCGGAGCAGACTGCTCCTCAGCACTCTTGGCGTCGATCTTGGGGACCTTCTTGGCGGCGGCTTCGGGAAGCTCTGCCGGAAAGTAGTCACCAGAAACCAAGTTCCTCTTCTTATTCTGTCCAGTTGATGGTGTCACAGATGGTTGAGTCAGCTTGAGCACAAAAATCCCTGGTTCCACAGGTAACTTTAGTGCTGCGCACTTTGACAGGCCGTTAGCAATATCGTTCTGAGCTCGCGGAACATGCTCCATTTGCAGGCCGTCAAAGTGTTCTTTTAGCTTTCTCACTTCATCAACATAAGCTTCCATCAATGGGCTCTGGTAGTTCTTGTTCACTTGGCGGACGACAAGCTGTGAGTCACCCCTTACAATGAGTTTCTTGATCCCAAGGTCGGCTGCGATTCTGAGGCCGGCAAGCAAACCCTCATACTCTGCAGTATTGTTCGTTGCTTGCTCCTTGGGAAAGTGCATCTAGACTACGTACTTGAGGTGCTCTCCGGTGGGTGCGATAAGCAGCACGCCAGCACCGGTGCCTTGCAGCGAGAAGGCACCATCAAAGTACATCAGCCACTCTTTGCTTGTCTCCTTGACGGGGATGCTCGTCTCTGGAATTTCCTCGTCTGGGGTTGGCGTCCACTCTGCTATGAACTCTGCCAATGCCCTGCTTTGGATCGTTGCAGTGCTCTCAAACTTGAGGCCAAAGCTTGACAGTTCCAGTGCCCACTCGACAATCCTACCTGTTGCTTCTGGATTCTGCAGTATCCTCTTCAACGAAAAGCGAGTGACAACTGTGATCTCGTGTGCCTGGAAGTAATGGCGCAGCTTTCTCGAGGCCATGAGAAGGCCGAAAAGCAATTTTTGCACACCAGAGTACCTCGACCTAGCCCCCTGGAGAAGGGAGCTGACAAAGTAAACTGGGCGTTGCACCATCTTCTTCTGCACCTCCTTGCATGCCTGCGCAGACTCAACTTTGTCGGGGCCAGAGCTTGTCGGAGAAGCCCCCTGCTTGTCGCTGGATTCACTTGTCGCGGTCGCTGGCTCATCATCCGCCTCCCTCTTCGCTACTAACGCAGCACTAACCACTTGATTGGTTGCTGCCAGATATAGCAGCAACTTCTCTTGTGTCTTAGGTGCGACAAGTATTGGAGTGGAGGACAGGTACCTCTTCAAGTCCTGTAGCGCGGCCTCCGCTTCTGGAGTCCATTTCATTGGACCTGCCTTTTTCAATATTTTGAAAAATGGCAGGGCGCGCTCAGCAGACTTAGAGATAAACCTGCTGAGAGCAGCCACGCAACCGGCAAGCCTTCGCACATCCTTGACGCGCTTCGGTGCTTCAATCTGCTCGATGGCCTTGATCTTGTCGGGGTTGGCTTCAATTCCCCGCTGAGACACAAAGAACCCGAGAAGCTTGCCGGAAGGGACTCCAAACACACACTTCTCGGGGTTGAGCTTGAGGTTGATCTTGCGCAGATTTACAAAAGTTTCTTCTAAATCTTGGATCAGGGTAGCCTTGTCCTTGCTCTTGACCACTATATCATCCATGTAGGCTTCCACATTTCTGTGTATCTGTGGCTCAAAAGCGACATGGACTACCCTTGCAAATGTTGAACTAGCATTCTTCAACCCAAAGGGCATCCGTACAAAACAGTATGTGCCGCAAGGGGTGATAAATGCGGTTTTTTCCTCATCCTCTTCTGCCATGAAGATTTGATGGTATCCTGAATATGCATCAAGAAATGAAAGCAAATCACATCCAGCTGTGGAGTCAACAATCTGGTCAATGCGCGGCAAGGGAAATGGATCTTTGGGACAAGCTTTATTGACATCAGTGAAGTCTATACAAAGCCTCCATTTCCCGTTCGCCTTGCGCACGACTACATGATTGGCCAACCACGTGGGATGGAGCACTCCTCTGACAAGGCCTGCTGCTTCCAACTTCTTGATTTCTTCTGCGATGAATTCTTGGCGCTCCATTGCTTGCTTCCTGACTCTCTGCTTGACGGGCCGCGCATGAGGACAGATGGCTAGGTGATGCTCAATTACTTTCCTGGGAACACCGGGGATATCAGACGGTTGCCATGCAAACACGTCGACATTCGCCCGCAGGAAAGCAATGAGCGCGCTTTCCTATTTGGGGTCAAGCGTGGCGCTGATGGTGAAGGTACCACCAGTGCCATCCTCCTTGGTGGACACTTTCTTAGTCTCAGGTGGAGCTGCCATTGCCTTCTTACACTTGCCGGTGGAGCTCGATGGTGCGTCCTCGATGGTAGCGCAGCACTCCGAAGAGGTGCGCTTGCCGGAGTGGGCATCAGAGCTCTTGCCGGACTTTGTCTTCTTCTTCCCCCCGGGAGCTTCAGCGGCAAGTGTGTTGTGATTAGCTGCGGCTGCTGCTTCTCGGTAGATCTTGTCGGCGCAGATAAGGGCATCCTTCTTGTCGCCGGGGACAGAGATGACACTTATCGGGCCTGGCATCTTGAGCATGTTGTATGCATAGTGAGAGGCTGCCATAAACTTGGCGAGCGCTGGACGGCCAAGGATCCCATTGTAAGGTAATGGAAACTCGGCAACGTCAAACGTGACCCTCTCAGTCCTGAAGTTCAGCTCACTGCCAAATGTGACCGGCAGCGTGACCTTTCCCTTCGGCTTGCTTCTTCCCGGGCTGATTCCTTGGAATGTGCCGGTCTCCTCGAGCTCGCTGTCAGGGATCTGAAGTTTCTGGAGGACCGCAGAGGATATCAGGTTCAAGCCGGCCCCGCCGTCAACTAGCATCTTCGTGACCTTGAGGTTGCGGATAGTTGGTGAAACCAACATCGGCAAGCACCCGACCGCAGTTACGCGGTCAGGGTGATCCTCGATGTCGAAGATGATAGGCGTGCTGGACCATTTCAGGGGCTTGCGTGACTCTATGGATGGCTCTGCTGCATTCACTTCCCGCATCCACTGCTTGAGTTGGCGGTGCGAAATATGCAGAGAGGCGCCACCGTCAACGCACAGGACCTCTGTGGCTTTCTGAAATTCCTGCTCGTCGGCCTCGTCATCATCCATGTCTTCGTCATCGTCGTCATCTTCATCCTTGTCGCGGCCGCGGGGAGGTCTGTCTCCTTGCCGCTGCTTGGCCTTGCCGCGGCGTCCTCCTCGGCCGGGACGTTTCTTGCCGGATCCACCAGTTCCTTCCTGGGCCTTCTCCTTGTCGCGCCGCTCGTACTCAGCTTTCTGTTGCTCAACAAGCTGTTCGACTTTCTTGCAGTTCTGGAGATCGTGACCCTTGGTGCGGTGAATCTTACAATACTGCTTGTCGGAGCTGTCCTGCTTGTCGGCGGCCGCCACAGGCTGGGCCTCCTTGTCGGAGCCACCAGCTTTAGCTTCCTTGGCGCCACCTCCGTTGCCGGTCTGCTCGACAGCTAGCACTTCCTTGCCCTTTTTCTTTCTGTTGTTCCGCCACCGGCCTTTCCTTGCCGGAGCGGCTTCCTCACTGTCGGATCCTCCTGCTCCTGTACTCTCTCCGGGGAGCCTCCTCCCCTCTTCAGCGCGTGCACACTTGTCGGCCAGGGCGTAAAGCTCGCTGACGTCTCTGATCTTACACATCGCCATCTCCACCCTCATCCTTCGGTTTCGCACGTTCTGATGGAACGCGCTAATGATCGCGGCGGGGTGGACGTCTGGGATGTTGTGCTGTACACGGCTGAATCTCTGAATGTACTTGCGCAGTGGCTCTCCTTCCTTCTGGGCGAACAGATGAAGATCGCTCTCTTGGCCATGTGGCTTGTGGCCGCCTGTAAAGGCGCCGACAAATTGATGGCATAAATCTGCCTAAGAGGAGATGGAATTGTCCGGCAAGTGCATGAGCCAGGACCTGACGTTGGGCTTGAGTACCAGTGGGAAGTAGTTGGCAAGGATCTTGTCGTCCCGTCCCCCGGCAGCCTGCACCGCGATGGTGTAGATGCTGAGAAACTCTGACGGATGCGTCTTGCCGTCGTACTTCTCCGGTACGTCTGGTTTGAAATTCTTTGTGCTGGGCCACTAGACTTGCCGCAGCTCACGGGTGAATGCAGGACAACCTACCGTGTACGGCAGATCGCCTGGTTCCCCTGGCGCATGCATGTCAACAGAGGGCCCAGCGCGCTTGTCGGATTGACGTCGTGCTTCTCTTCGACGCTCGATGCGGGTTCGAGCGTCTTCTTGTTGTCGTTCATGGAGAACTTGACGCTGGTCACGACGAGCTCGTGGGTCCGACGACGCGGTGGAGCCGCTGTCGGGGTGGACCCGGCGAGTCGGTGATTTTGGCCTTCGTAGTGGAGAGTGCATGGAAGTCGCACCTCCCCCGGTCTTGTTGCCATCGGCTCGCGTCCGGCTGTCCTGCCGCGGTAGCGAGGTGCTTGGTTGCCGCGCAGTGTCGCCGTTGGCGAAGCCGATGAGGCTCTGGATAGTGGCCCTCCATTTGTCGGTCTTGTCCACCGTCGGAGGATAGTCTAGGAGCAGTTGAGCTCGCGCCAAGGCTTCTGCTGGAGTGGTGGGCGGCGGAGGTGTACGGTGCAAGGAGTGGGGCGTGCTCGAACTCCTAACCACGTTAGAAGGAGCAGTGCCCCGTCCAGGCGACCGTACTTCGCTCGAGCCAGCATGTTGACGTGCATGTTGGTCTTGAGCGCCACGAGAACCACCAGCTTGATCTTGGCCCAGCGGAAGAATGGCGCTGCGAACGCCATGACACTGCTGGTCCCACGCCTTCTGAGAGGGGCGCAGTGCACGCATGGACGCTGAGGTCTGTGCCGCCTTGTCCTTGGACTTGGCCGCGCTGAGAGCTCCCTCGTCGACGCCCATTCTTCCGCCGGCGTCCACTCCACCACCTGTTTGCTCCGGAGGCGGTGAAAGCGACGTAGACGGAACAGCTGCCTCCGAATCCTTCTTCTTTGGTGGCATGTCGATGAAGACGATGAAGATTTAGCTCGCGTGCACGCCGGATCGGGTTCGCACAATCTCGACGCCCCCTACCTGGCGCGCCAGAGATGTCGGGGAAGCTGATCCACCAACACCTATGGGGACAGGGCCCCTTTCGGTTCGGAGGGGGGCGGAGGCCGCACAAAGAGCGGATCGAGGCAGTACACGCGAGCAGTTTTACCCAGCTTCGGGCCGCACGGATGCGTAAAACCCTACTGCTGCTTGTTTGTGTGTATTGAATTCTTGCTCAGGAGCGATGGACGCTGCCAGACTGAGCGTGAGAGTGTTCTTGATGTTTCGAATGAGCCGAACCCCTTCTACGTTGCGCTTGGGCCTCCTTTTATACTTTCAAGGGGTCACCGACAGGTGGCAACGTAGACTAGAAGGGTAAAAATGGAAAAGGATGTGGTAGGTGCAGCTACCGCTACTGTGGACACAGTGCACCCTACCTAACTCTGACGGCAGGGGACAAGGTCATTGAATGCCTGTCTGAGTTGCCTAAACAGTGCAAAAAGTGACTGTTAGGAGCGCCACCGTTTTCCATGATGGCCTTCTCTTCATCTCCGCTTGCCACCCCGCACCCCTAGCTGCGCGGCCTCCTGCCACGTGTGCTTGGGAGTGTCCTAGAGCGACACGTTAGCAGGTGTGCTGAAGCGCGGGCACGAAGTGGGGGTTTCCCGCGGCAAGCTCCTTGTCGCGGTCGTCGTCTTGTCGTGTTTGGGAGCTTGTTGCTCACCGGGCCTTGCCGGGACGCAGGGCGCGTCGCGGCAAGCTTTCTTGGTATGCCTTGAGTGGCCTTCCCGGCAAGCTCCTCTTGCCGGGGTCTTGTCTCTTCCCGGCAAGATCCTCTTGCCGGGGCCTGGGTTGGCCTTCCCGGCAAGCTCCTCTTGCCGGGGCCTTGGTTGGCCTTCCCGGCAAGCTCCTCTTGTCGGGGCCTTGGTTTGAGTACTTTGTTCTTGAATGGTCTTCAAGGGAACCACGGAAGGTCTTGGCGGTCACCCGGCAAGCCTTGCCGCGGGATGCTGCGACCGCCCGTGCACAAGTTCAGGGTACTAGGGTACCCCTACTCTAGTACACCGACAGGAGCCCCCGGGCCTGGGCCACACACGGTGCCGACCGCTGTTGGGCCAGGCCCAAAACAGTGCACGGGCACGCGCGGCCTAGGTCACGCCGCATATCTCTCTGCTCCCACCGCGCACACCCAGAACAAATCGTGTAGTTCGTTTTGCTAGAGCTTTGCCAATGTCAAGTATCTCTTCCTTCGACCATGAGATCGTGTAACTCCCGGATATCGTAAGAGTGCCTTGGGTGTATCAAACGTCACAACGTAACTGGGTGATTATAAAGGTGCATTACAGGTATCTCCGAAAGTATCTGTTGGGTTGACACGGATCGAGACTGGGATTTGTCACTCCGTATGTCGGAGAGGTATCTCTGGGCCCACTCGGTAATGCATCATCATAATGAGCTCAATGTGACCAAGGTGTTGGACACGGGATCATGCATTACGGTACGAGTAAAGTGACTTGCCGGTAACGAGACTGAACAAGGTATTGGGATACCGACGATCGAGTCTCGAGCAAGTAACGTACCGATTGACAAAGGGAATTGCATACAGGGTTTGATCGAATCCTCGACATCGTGGTTCATCCGATGACAACATCGAGGAGCATGTGGGAGCCATCATGGGTATCCAGATCCCGCTGTTGGTTATTGACCTGAGAGCGTCTAGGTCATGTCTGCATGTCTCCCGAACCCGTAGGGTCTACACACTTAAGGTTCGGTGACGCTATGGTTATTAGGAAGACTAGTATGTGACTACCGAATGTTGTTCGGAGTCCCGGATGGGATCCTGGACGTCATGAGGAGCTCCAGAAGGGTCTGGAGGTAAATATTTATATATGGGAAGTTGTCAAACGGACACCGGGAAGTTTCGGGGTCATACCGGTATTGTACCGGGGCCACCGGAAGGGTTCCGGGGGTCCACCGGGAGGGGCCACCCCTCCCGGGGGGGCACATGGGCTGCGTGGGGCAGGGAGCCTGCCCCTGGTGGGCTGGGCGCACCCCCTCCCTTGGGCCCTTGCGCCTAGGGTTGAGGGGGGAACCCTAGAGGGGGCGCCCCCTTGGCTTGGGGGGCAAGCCACCCTCTCCCCCTCTCCCCTTGGCCGCCGCACCCCCCTAGATGGGTTCTAGGGGGACGGCCCCCTTCTCCCTTCCCCCTATAAATAGAGGGGTGAGGGGAGGGCAGCCGGACCACCCTCCAAGGCGCAGCCCTCCCCTCCCCAACACCTCTCCTCCTCCGTTGTGTGCTTGGCGAAGCCCTGTCGGAGTACTGCCTCTCCACCATCACCACGCCGTCATGATGCCGGTGGAGCTGTCTTCCTCAACCTCTCCTTCCCCCTTGCTGGATCAAGAAGGAGGAGACGTCTCCCGTCCCGTACGTGTGTTGAACGCGGAGGTGCTGTCCGTTCAGCACTTGGTCATCGGTGATTCGAATCACGTTCGAGTACGACTCCATCATCACCTTGCAAGCTTCCGCACGCGATCTACAAGTGGTATGTAGATGCAAACTCACTCCCTCGACTCGTTGCTTAGATGAACTCATAGATGGATCTTGGTGAAACCATAGGAAAAATTTTAATTTTCTGCAACGTTCCCCAACAGTGGCATCATGAGCTAGGTCTATGCGTAGTTCTCTTTGCACGAGTAGAACACAATTTTGTTGTGGGCGTGGATTTTGTCATCTTACTTGCCTCTACTAGTCTTTTCTTGCTCAACGGTATTGTGGGATGAAGCGGCCCGGACCAACCTTACACGTACGCTTACGTGAGACCGGTTCCACCGACTAACATGCACTAGTTGCATAAGGTGGCTGGCGGGTGTCTGTCTCTCCCACTTTAGTTGGAGCGGAATCGATGAACAGGGCCCTTATGAAGGGTAAATAGAAGTTGACAAAATCACGTTGTGGTGATTCGTAGGTAAGAAAACGTTCTTGCTAGAACCTAATTGCAGCCACGTAAAAGATGCAACAACAATTAGAGGACGTCTAACTTGTTTTTGCAGCGATTGATCATGTGATGTGATATGGCCAGAAGTTGTGATGAATGATGAATTGTGATGTATGAGATCATGTTCTTTGTAATAGGAATCACGACTTGCATGTCGATGAGTATGACAACCGGCAGGAGCCATAGGAGTTGTCTTTATTTTTTGTATGACCTGCGTGTCATTGAATAACGTCATGTAAACTACTTTACTTTATTGCTAAACGTTAGTCATAGAAGTAGAAGTAGTCGTTGGCGTGACAACTTCATGAAGACACGATGATGGAGATCATGATGATGGAGATCATGGTGTCAAGCCGGTGACAAGATGATCATGGAGCCCCGAAGATGAAGATCAATGGAGCTATATGATATTGGCCATATCATGTCACAACTATATAATTGCATGTGATGTTTATTATGTTTATGCATCTTGTTTACTTAGGACGACGGTAGTAAATAAGATGATCCCTTACAAAAATTTCAAGAAGTGTTCTCCCCTAACTGTGCACCGTTGCTACAGTTCGTCGCTTCTAAGCACCACGTGATGATCGGGTGTGATGGATTCTTACGTTCACATACAATGGGTGTAAGACAGTTTTACACAGCGAAAACACTTAGGGTTAACTTGACGAGCCTAGCATGTGCAGACATGGCCTCGGAACACGGAGACCAAAAGGTCGAACACGAATCGTATGGAAGATACGATCAACATGAGAATGTTCACCGACGATGACTAGTCCGTCTCACGTGATGATCGGACACGGGCTAGTCGACTCGGATCGTGTAACACTTAGATGACTAGAGGGATGTCTAATCTAAGTGGGAGTTCATAATTTGATTAGAACTTTATTATCATGAACTTAGTCTAAAACCTTTGCAAATATGTCTTGTAGATCAATGGCCAACGCTAATGTCAACATGAACTTCAACGCGTTCCTAGAGAAAACCAAGCTGAAAGATGATGGCAGCAACTATACGGACTGGGTCCGGAACCTGAGGATCATCCTCATAGCTGCCAGGAAACAATATGTCCTAGAAGGACCGCTAGGCGACGCTCCCGTCCTAGAGAACCAAGACATTACGAATGCTTGGCAGTCTCGTGCTAATGATTACTCCCTCGTTCAGTGCGGCATGCTTTACAGCTTAGAACCGGGGCTCCAAAAGCGTTTTGAGCACCACGGAGCATATGAGATGTTCGAAGAGCTGAAACTAGTTTTTCAAGCTCATGCCCGGGTCGAGAGATATGATGTCTCCGACAAGTTCTACAGTTGTAAGATGGAGGAAAACAGTTCTGTCAGTGAGCACATCCTGAAGATGTCTGGGTTGCACAACCGTATGACCCAGCTGAACATTAACCTCCCAGATGAGGCGGTCATTGACAGAATCCTCCAGTCGCTCCCACCAAGCTACAAGAGCTTTGTGATGAACTACAACATGCAGGGGATGGAAAAGACCATTCCTGAAGTGTTCTCGATGCTGAAGTCAGCAGAGGCTGAAATCAAGAAAGAACATCAAGTGTTGATGGTCAATAAGACCACTAAGTTCAAGAAGGGCAAGGGTAAGAAGAACTTCAAGAAGGACGGCAAGGAGGTTGCCGTGCCTGGTAAGCCAGTTACCAGGAAGAAGTCAAAGAATGGACCCAAGCCTGAGACTGAGTGCTTTTATTGCAAGGGGAAGGGTCACTGGAAGCGGAACTGCCCCAAATACTTAGCAGATAAGAAGGTCGGCAACACCAAAGGTATATTTGATATACATGTGATTGATGTGTACCTTACCAGTACTCGTAGTAACTCCTGGGTATTTGATACCGGTGCCGTTGCTCATATTTGTAACTCACAGCAGGAGCTGCGGAATAAACGGAGACTAGCGAAGGACGAGGTGACTATGCGCGTCGGGAATGGTTCCAGAGTCGATGTGATCGCCGTCGGCACGCTGCCTCTACATTTACCTACGGGATTAGTTTTGAACCTTAATAATTGTTATTTAGTGCCAAGTTTGAGCATGAACATTGTATCTGGATCTCGTTTAATACGAGATGGCTACTCATTTAAGTCTGAGAATAATGGTTGTTCGATTTATATGAGAGATATGTTTTATGGTCATGCTCCGATGGTCAATGGTTTATTCTTAATGAATCTCGAGCGTAATATTACACATGTTCATAGTGTAGATGCCAAAAGATTTAAAGTTGATAACGATAGTCCCACATACTTGTGGCACTGCCGCCTTGGTCACATTGGTGTCAAGCGCATGAAGAAGCTCCATGCCGATGGACTTTTAGAGTCTCTTGATTATGAATCGTTTGACACGTGCGAACCATGCCTCTTGGGCAAAATGACCAAGACTCCGTTCTCCGGAATAATGGAGCGAGCAACCAACTTGTTGGAAATCATACATACCGATGTGTGCGGTCCAATGAGTGTTGAGGCTCGCGGAGGATATCGTTATGTTCTCACTCTCACTGATGACTTGAGTAGATATGGGTATGTCTACTTAATGAAACACAAGTCTGAGACCTTTGAAAAGTTCAAGGAATTTCAGAATGAGGTAGAGAATCAACGTGACCGAAAGATAAAATTCTTACGATCAGATCGTGGAGGAGAATACTTAAGTCACGAATTTGGTACACACTTAAGGAAATGTGGAATCGTTTCACAACTCACGCCGCCTGGAACACCTCAGCGAAACGGTGTGTCTGAACGTCGTAATCGCACCCTATTGGATATGGTGCGGTCTATGATGTCTCTTACTGACTTACCGCTATCATTTTGGGGATACGCTCTAGAGACAGCTACATTCACTTTAAATAGGGCACCGTCTAAATCCGTTGAGACGACACCGTATGAATTATGGTTTGGAAAGAAACCTAAGATGTCGTTTCTAAAAGTTTGGGGATGCGATGCTTATGTCAAGAAACTTCAACCTGAAAATCTCGAACCCAAGTCGGAAAAATGCGTATTCATAGGATACCCTAAGGAAATTGTCGGGTATACCTTCTACTTAATATCCGAAGGCAAGATCTTTGTTGCCAAGAACGGATGCTTTCTGGAAAAAGAGTTTCTCTCGAAAGAAGTAAGTGGGAGGAAAGTAGAACTCGATGAAGTACTACCTCTTGAACGGGAAAGTGGCGCAGCGCAGGAAACCGTTCCTGTGATGCCCACACCAACTGAAGAGGAAAACAATGATGATGATCAAGGTACTTCGGATCAAGTTACTGCTGAACTTCGTAGGTCCACAAGGACACGTTCCGCACCAGAGTGGTACGGCAACCCTGTCCTGGAAATCATGTTGTTAGACAACAATGAACCTTCGAACTATGAAGAAGCGATGGCGGGCCCGGATTCCAACAAATGGCTTGAAGCCATGAAATCCGAGATAGAATCCATGTATGAAAACAAAGTATGGACTTTGATAGACTTGCCCGATGATCGGCGAGCGATAGAAAACAAATGGATTTTTAAGAAGAAGACGGACGCGGATGGAAATGTTACCATCTATAAGGCTCGACTTGTCGCTAAGGGTTATTGACAAGTTCAAGGGATTGACTACGACGAGACTTTCTCTCCCGTAGTGAAGCTGAAGTCTGTCCGAATCATGTTAGCAATTGCCGCATACTATGATTATGAGATATGGCAGATGGACGTCAAAACGGCATTCCTTAACGGGCATCTTAAGGAAGAGCTGTATATGATGCAGCCGGAAGGTTTTGTCGATCCTCGGAACGCTAACAAAGTATGCAAGCTCCAGCGATCCATTTATGGACTGGTGCAAGCATCTCGGAGTTGGAACATTCGCTTTGATGAGATGATCAAAGCGTTTGGGTTTATGCAGACTTATGGAGAAGCCTGCGTTTACAAGAAAGTGAGTGGGAGCTCTGTAGCATTTCTCATATTATATGTAGATGACATACTCTTGATGGGAAATAATATAGAATTTCTGGACATCATTAAGGCCTACTTGAATAAGTGTTTTTCAATGAAGGACCTTGGAGAAGCTGCTTATATATTAGGCATCAAGATCTATAGAGATAGATCGAGACGCCTCATAGGTCTTTCACAAAGCACATACCTTGATAAGATTTTGAAGAGGTTCAAAATGGATCAGTCCAAGAAGGGGTTCTTGCCTATGTTACAAGGTGTGAGATTGAGCTCGGCTCAGTCACTGACCACGGCAAAAGATAAAGAAGAGATGAGTGTCATCCCCTATGCTTCAGCCATAGGATCTATTATGTATGCCATGCTGTGTACCAGACCCGATGTAAACCTTGCCGTAAGTTTGGTAGCAAGATACCAAAGTAATCCCGGCAAGGAACACTGGACAGCGGTCAAGAATATCCTGAAGTACCTGAAAAGGACGAAGGACATGTTTCTCGTTTATGGAGGAGATGAAGAGCTCGTCGTAAAGGGTTACGTCGACGCTAGCTTCGACTCAGATCTGGATGACTCTAAGTCACAAACCGGATACGTGTATATGTTGAATGGTGGAGCAGTAAGCTGGTGCAGCTGCAAGCAGAGCGTCGTGGCGGGATCTACGTGTGAAGCGGAGTACATGGCAGCCTCGGAGGCAGCGCATGAAGCAATTTGGGTGAAGGAGTTCATCACCGACCTAGGAGTCATACCCAATGCGTCGGGGCCGATCAAACTCTTCTGTGACAACACTGGAGCTATTGCCCTCGCCAAGGAGCCCAGGTTTCACAAGAAGACCAGGCACATCAAGCGTCGTTTCAACTCCATCCATGAAAATGTTCAAGATGGAGACATAGAGATTTGCAAAGTGCACACGGATCTGAATGTCGCAGATCCGCTGACTAAACCTCTCTCGCGTGCAAAACATGATCAACACCAGAACTCTATGGGTGTTCGATTCATCACAATGTAACTAGATTAGTGACTCTAGTGCAAGTGGGAGACTGTTGGAAATATGCCCTAGAGGCAATAATAAAAGTATTATTATATTTCAATGTTCATGATAAATGTCTTTTGTTCATGCTATAACTGTATTATCCGGAAATCGTAATACACGTGTAAATACTTAGACCACAATATGTCCCTGGTGAGCCTCTAGTTGACTAGCTCGTTGTGATCAACAGATAGTCATGGTTTCCTGACTATGGACATTGGATGTCGTTGATAACGGGATCACATCATTAGGAGAATGATGTGATGGACAAGACCCAATCCTAAGCATAGCATAAAAGATCGTGTAGTTCGTTTTGCTAGAGCTTTGCCAATGTCAAGTATCTCTTCCTTCGACCATGAGATCGTGTAACTCCCGGATATCGTAAGAGTGCCTTGGGTGTATCAAACGTCATAACGTAACTGGGTGATTATAAAGGTGCATTACAGGTATCTCCGAAAGTATCTGTTGGGTTGACACGGATCGAGACTGGGATTTGTCACTCCGTATGTCGGAGAGGTATCTCTGGGCCCACTCGGTAATGCATCATCATAATGAGCTCAATGTGACCAAGGTGTTGGACACGGGATCATGCATTACGGTACGAGTAAAGTGACTTGCCGGTAACGAGACTGAACAAGGTATTGGGATACCGACGATCGAGTCTCGGGCAAGTAACGTACCGATTGACAAAGGGAATTGCATACAGGGTTTGATCGAATCCTCGGCATCGTGGTTCATCCGATGACAACATCGAGGAGCATGTGGGAGCCATCATGGGTATCCAGATCCCGCTGTTGGTTATTGACCTGAGAGCGTCTAGGTCATGTCTGCATGTCTCCCGAACCCGTAGGGTCTACACACTTAAGGTTCGGTGACGCTATGGTTATTAGGAAGACTAGTATGTGACTACCGAATGTTGTTCGGAGTCCCGGATGGGATCCTGGACGTCATGAGGAGCTCCAGAAGGGTCTGGAGGTAAAGATTTATATATGGGAAGTTGTCAAACGGACACCGGGAAGTTTCGGGGTCATACCGGTATTGTACCGGGGCCACCGGAAGGGTTCCGGGGGTCCACCGGGAGGGGCCACCCCTCCCGGGGGGGCACATGGGCTGCGTGGGGCAGGGAGCCTGCCCCTGGTGGGCTGGGCGCACCCCCTCCCTTGGGCCCTTGCGCCTAGGGTTGAGGGGGGAACCCTAGAGGGGGCGCCCCCTTGGCTTGGGGGGCAAGCCACCCTCTCCCCCTCTCCCCTTGGCCGCCGCACCCCCCTAGATGGGTTCTAGGGGGCCGGCCCCCTTCTCCCTTCCCCCTATAAATAGAGGGGTGAGGGGAGGGCAGCCGGACCACCCTCCAAGGCGCAGCCCTCCCCTCCCCAACACCTCTCCTCCTCCGTTGTGTGCTTGGCGAAGCCCTGTCGGAGTACTGCCTCTCCACCATCACCACGCCGTCATGATGCCGGTGGAGCTGTCTTCCTCAACCTCTCCTTCCCCCTTGCTGGATCAAGAAGGAGGAGACGTCTCCCGTCCCGTACGTGTGTTGAACGCGGAGGTGCTGTCTGTTCAGCACTTGGTCATCGGTGATTCGAATCACGTTCGAGTACGACTCCATCATCACCTTGCAAGCTTCCGCACGCGATCTACAAGTGGTATGTAGATGCAAACTCACTCCCTCGACTCGTTGCTTAGATGAACTCATAGATGGATCTTGGTGAAACCATAGGAAAAATTTTAATTTTCTGCAACGTTCCCCAACAGTGGCATCATGAGCTAGGTCTATGCGTAGTTCTCTTTGCACGAGTAGAACACAATTTTGTTGTGGGCGTGGATTTTGTCATCTTACTTGCCTCTACTAGTCTTTTCTTGCTCAACGGTATTGTGGGATGAAGCGGCCCGGACCAACCTTACACGTACGCTTACGTGAGACCGGTTCCACCGACTAACATGCACTAGTTGCATAAGGTGGCTGGCGGGTGTCTGTCTCTCCCACTTTAGTTGGAGCGGAATCGATGAACAGGGCCCTTATGAAGGGTAAATAGAAGTTGACAAAATCACGTTGTGGTGATTCGTAGGTAAGAAAACGTTCTTGCTAGAACCTAATTGCAGCCACGTAAAAGATGCAACAACAATTAGAGGACGTCTAACTTGTTTTTGCAGCGATTGATCATGTGATGTGATATGGCCAGAAGTTGTGATGAATGATGAATTGTGATGTATGAGATCATGTTCTTTGTAATAGGAATCACGACTTGCATGTCGATGAGTATGACAACCGGCAGGAGCCATAGGAGTTGTCTTTATTTTTTGTATGACCTGCGTGTCATTGAATAACGTCATGTAAACTACTTTACTTTATTGCTAAACGTTAGTCATAGAAGTAGAAGTAGTCGTTGGCGTGACAACTTCATGAAGACACGATGATGGAGATCATGATGATGGAGATCATGGTGTCAAGCCGGTGACAAGATGATCATGGAGCCCCGAAGATGAAGATCAATGGAGCTATATGATATTGGCCATATCATGTCACAACTATATAATTGCATGTGATGTTTATTATGTTTATGCATCTTGTTTACTTAGGACGACGGTAGTAAATAAGATGATCCCTTACAAAAATTTCAAGAAGTGTTCTCCCCTAACTGTGCACCGTTGCTACAGTTCGTCGCTTCTAAGCACCACGTGATGATCGGGTGTGATGGATTCTTACGTTCACATACAATGGGTGTAAGACAGTTTTACACAGCGAAAACACTTAGGGTTAACTTGACGAGCCTAGCATGTGCAGACATGGCCTCGGAACACGGAGACCAAAAGGTCGAACACGAATCGTATGGAAGATACGATCAACATGAGAATGTTCACCGACGATGACTAGTCCGTCTCACGTGATGATCGGACACGGGCTAGTCGACTCGGATCGTGTAACACTTAGATGACTAGAGGGATGTCTAATCTAAGTGGGAGTTCATAATTTGATTAGAACTTTATTATCATGAACTTAGTCTAAAACCTTTGCAAATATGTCTTGTAGATCAATGGCCAACGCTAATGTCAACATGAACTTCAACGCGTTCCTAGAGAAAACCAAGCTGAAAGATGATGGCAGCAACTATACGGACTGGGTCCGGAACCTGAGGATCATCCTCATAGCTGCCAGGAAACAATATGTCCTAGAAGGACCGCTAGGCGACGCTCCCGTCCTAGAGAACCAAGACATTACGAATGCTTGGCAGTCTCGTGCTAATGATTACTCCCTCGTTCAGTGCGGCATGCTTTACAGCTTAGAACCGGGGCTCCAAAAGCGTTTTGAGCACCACGGAGCATATGAGATGTTCGAAGAGCTGAAACTAGTTTTTCAAGCTCATGCCCGGGTCGAGAGATATGATGTCTCCGACAAGTTCTACAGTTGTAAGATGGAGGAAAACAGTTCTGTCAGTGAGCACATCCTGAAGATGTCTGGGTTGCACAACCGTATGACCCAGCTGAACATTAACCTCCCAGATGAGGCGGTCATTGACAGAATCCTCCAGTCGCTCCCACCAAGCTACAAGAGCTTTGTGATGAACTACAACATGCAGGGGATGGAAAAGACCATTCCTGAAGTGTTCTCGATGCTGAAGTCAGCAGAGGCTGAAATCAAGAAAGAACATCAAGTGTTGATGGTCAATAAGACCACTAAGTTCAAGAAGGGCAAGGGTAAGAAGAACTTCAAGAAGGACGGCAAGGAGGTTGCCGTGCCTGGTAAGCCAGTTACCAGGAAGAAGTCAAAGAATGGACCCAAGCCTGAGACTGAGTGCTTTTATTGCAAGGGGAAGGGTCACTGGAAGCGGAACTGCCCCAAATACTTAGCAGATAAGAAGGTCGGCAACACCAAAGGTATATTTGATATACATGTGATTGATGTGTACCTTACCAGTACTCGTAGTAACTCCTGGGTATTTGATACCGGTGCCGTTGCTCATATTTGTAACTCACAGCAGGAGCTGCGGAATAAACGGAGACTAGCGAAGGACGAGGTGACTATGCGCGTCGGGAATGGTTCCAGAGTCGATGTGATCGCCGTCGGCACGCTGCCTCTACATTTACCTACGGGATTAGTTTTGAACCTTAATAATTGTTATTTAGTGCCAAGTTTGAGCATGAACATTGTATCTGGATCTCGTTTAATACGAGATGGCTACTCATTTAAGTCTGAGAATAATGGTTGTTCGATTTATATGAGAGATATGTTTTATGGTCATGCTCCGATGGTCAATGGTTTATTCTTAATGAATCTCGAGCGTAATATTACACATGTTCATAGTGTAGATGCCAAAAGATTTAAAGTTGATAACGATAGTCCCACATACTTGTGGCACTGCCGCCTTGGTCACATTGGTGTCAAGCGCATGAAGAAGCTCCATGCCGATGGACTTTTAGAGTCTCTTGATTATGAATCGTTTGACACGTGCGAACCATGCCTCTTGGGCAAAATGACCAAGACTCCGTTCTCCGGAATAATGGAGCGAGCAACCAACTTGTTGGAAATCATACATACCGATGTGTGCGGTCCAATGAGTGTTGAGGCTCGCGGAGGATATCGTTATGTTCTCACTCTCACTGATGACTTGAGTAGATATGGGTATGTCTACTTAATGAAACACAAGTCTGAGACCTTTGAAAAGTTCAAGGAATTTCAGAATGAGGTAGAGAATCAACGTGACCGAAAGATAAAATTCTTACGATCAGATCGTGGAGGAGAATACTTAAGTCACGAATTTGGTACACACTTAAGGAAATGTGGAATCGTTTCACAACTCACGCCGCCTGGAACACCTCAGCGAAACGGTGTGTCTGAACGTCGTAATCGCACCCTATTGGATATGGTGCGGTCTATGATGTCTCTTACTGACTTACCGCTATCATTTTGGGGATACGCTCTAGAGACAGCTACATTCACTTTAAATAGGGCACCGTCTAAATCCGTTGAGACGACACCGTATGAATTATGGTTTGGAAAGAAACCTAAGATGTCGTTTCTAAAAGTTTGGGGATGCGATGCTTATGTCAAGAAACTTCAACCTGAAAATCTCGAACCCAAGTCGGAAAAATGCGTATTCATAGGATACCCTAAGGAAATTGTCGGGTATACCTTCTACTTAATATCCGAAGGCAAGATCTTTGTTGCCAAGAACGGATGCTTTCTGGAAAAAGAGTTTCTCTCGAAAGAAGTAAGTGGGAGGAAAGTAGAACTCGATGAAGTACTACCTCTTGAACGGGAAAGTGGCGCAGCGCAGGAAACCGTTCCTGTGATGCCCACACCAACTGAAGAGGAAAACAATGATGATGATCAAGGTACTTCGGATCAAGTTACTGCTGAACTTCGTAGGTCCACAAGGACACGTTCCGCACCAGAGTGGTACGGCAACCCTGTCCTGGAAATCATGTTGTTAGACAACAATGAACCTTCGAACTATGAAGAAGCGATGGCGGGCCCGGATTCCAACAAATGGCTTGAAGCCATGAAATCCGAGATAGAATCCATGTATGAAAACAAAGTATGGACTTTGACAGACTTGCCCGATGATCGGCGAGCGATAGAAAACAAATGGATCTTTAAGAAGAAGACGGACGCGGATGGTAATGTTACAATCTATAAGGCTCGACTTGTCACTAAGGGTTATCGACAAGTTCAAGGGATTGACTATGACGAGACTTTCTCTCCCGTAGTGAAGCTGAAGTCCGTCCGAATCATGTTAGCAATTGCCGCATACTATGATTATGAGATATGGAAAATGGACGTCAAAACGGCATTCCTTAACGGGCATCTTAAGGAAGAACTGTATATGATGCAGCCGGAAGGTTTTGTCGATCCTCGGAACGCTAACAAAGTATGCAAGCTCCAGCGATCCATTTATGGACTGGTGCAAGCATCTCGGAGTTGGAACATTCGCTTTGATGAGATGATCAAAGCGTTTGGGTTTATGCAGACTTATGGAGAAGCCTGCGTTTACAAGAAAGTGAGTGGGAGCTCTGTAGCATTTCTCATATTATATGTAGATGACATACTCTTGATGGGAAATAATATAGAATTTCTGGACAGCATTAAGGCCTACTTGAATAAGTGTTTTTCAATGAAGGACCTTGGAGAAGCTGCTTATATATTAGGCATCAAGATCTATAGAGATAGATCGAGACGCCTCATAGGTCTTTCACAAAGCACATACCTTGATAAGATTTTGAAGAGGTTCAAAATGGATCAGTCCAAGAAGGGGTTCTTGCCTATGTTACAAGGTGTGAGATTGAGCTCAGCTCAGTCACCGACCACGGCAAAAGATAAAGAAGAGATGAGTGTCATCCCCTATGCTTCAGCCATAGGATCTATTATGTATGCCATGCTGTGTAGCAGACCCGATGTAAACCTTGCCGTAAGTTTGGTAGCAAGATACCAAAGTAATCCCGACAAGGAACACTGGACAGCGGTCAAGAATATCCTGAAGTACCTGAAAAGGACGAAGGACATGTTTCTCGTTTATGGAAGAGACGAAGAGCTCGTCGTAAAGGGTTACGTCGACGCTAGCTTCGACTCAGATCTGGATGACTCTAAGTCACAAACCGGATACGTGTATATGTTGAATGGTGGAGCAGTAAGCTGGTGCAGCTGCAAGCAGAGCGTCGTGGCGGGATCTACGTGTGAAGCGGAGTACATGGCAGCCTCGGAGGCAGCGCATGAAGCAATTTGGGTGAAGGAGTTCATCACCGACCTAGGAGTCATACCCAATGCGTCGGGGCCGATCAAACTCTTCTGTGACAACACTGGAGCTATTGCCCTCGCCAAGGAGCCCAGGTTTCACAAGAAGACCAGGCACATCAAGCGTCGTTTCAACTCCATCCATGAAAATGTTCAAGATGGAGACATAGAGATTTGCAAAGTGCACACGGATCTGAATGTCGCAGATCCGCTGACTAAACCTCTCTCGCGTGCAAAACATGATCAACACCAGAACTCTATGGGTGTTCGATTCATCACAATGTAACTAGATTAGTGACTCTAGTGCAAGTGGGAGACTGTTGGAAATATGCCCTAGAGGCAATAATAAAAGTATTATTATATTTCAATGTTCATGATAAATGTCTTTTGTTCATGCTATAACTGTATTATCCGGAAATCGTAATACACGTGTAAATACTTAGACCACAATATGTCCCTGGTGAGCCTCTAGTTGACTAGCTCGTTGTGATCAACAGATAGTCATGGTTTCCTGACTATGGACATTGGATGTCGTTGATAACGGGATCACATCATTAGGAGAATGATGTGATGGACAAGACCCAATCCTAAGCATAGCATAAAAGATCGTGTAGTTCGTTTTGCTAGAGCTTTGCCAATGTCAAGTATCTCTTCCTTCGACCATGAGATCGTGTAACTCCCGGATATCGTAAGAGTGCCTTGGGTGTATCAAACGTCACAACGTAACTGGGTGACTATAAAGGTGCATTACAGGTATCTCCGAAAGTATCTGTTGGGTTGACATTGGATCGAGACTGGGATTTGTCACTCCGTATGACGGAGAGGTATCTCTGGGCCCACTCGGTAATGCATCATCATAATGAGCTCAATGTGACCAAGGTGTTGGACATGGGATCATGCATTACGGTACGAGTAAAGTGACTTGCCGGTAACGAGACTGAACAAGGTATTGGGATACCGACGATCGAGTCTCGGGCAAGTAACGTACCGATTGACAAAGGGAATTGCATACAGGGTTTGATCGAATCCTCGACATCGTGGTTCATCCGATGACAACATCGAGGAGCATGTGGGAGCCATCATGGGTATCCAGATCCCGCTGTTGGTTATTGACCTGAGAGCGTCTAGGTCATGTCTGCATGTCTCCTGAACCCGTAGGGTCTACACACTTAAGGTTCGGTGACGCTAGGGTTATTAGGAAGACTAGTATGTGACTACCGAATGTTGTTTGGAGTCCCGGATGGGATCCTGGACGTCACGAGGAGCTCCGGAAGGGTCCGGAGGTAAAGATTTATATATGGGAAGTTGTCAAACGGACACCGGGAAGTTTCGGGGTCATACCGGTATTGTACCGGGGCCACCGGAAGGGTTCCGGGGGTCCACCGGGAGGGGCCACCCCTCCCGGGGGGCCACATGGGCTGCGTGGGGCAGGGATCCAGCCCCTAGTGGGCTGGGCGCACCCCCTCCCTTGGGCCCTTGCGCCTAGGGTTGAGGGGGGAACCCTAGAGGGGGCGCCCCCTTGGCTTGGGGGGCAAGCCACCCTCTCCCCCTCTCCCCTTGGCCGCCGCACCCCCCTAGATGGGTTCTAGGGGGCCGGCCCCCTTCTCCCTTCCCCCTATAAATAGAGGGGTGACGGGAGGGCAGCCGGACCACCCTCCAAGGCGCAGCCCTCCCCTCCCCAACACCTCTCCTCCTCCGTTGTGTGCTTGGCGAAGCCCTGTCGGAGTACTGCCTCTCCACCATCACCACGCCGTCGTGCTGCCGGTGGAGCTGTCTTCCTCAACCTCTCCTTCCCCCTGGCTGGATCAAGAAGGAGGAGACGTCTCCCGTCCCGTACGTGTGTTGAACGCGGAGGTGCTGTCCGTTCAGCACTTGGTCATCGGTGATTCGAATCACGTTCGAGTACGACTCCATCATCACCTTGCAAGCTTCCGCACGCGATCTACAAGTGGTATGTAGATGCAAACTCACTCCCTCGACTCGTTGCTTAGATGAACTCATACATGGATCTTGGTGAAACCGTAGGAAAAATTTTAATTTTCTGCAACGTTCCCCAACAGCCGGGACGCAGGGCGTGTCACGGCAAGCTTTCTTGGTATGCCTTGAGTGGCCTTCCCGGCAAGCTCCTCTTTCCGGGGTGTTGTCTCTTCCCGGCAAGATCCTCTTGCCGGGGCCTGGGTTGGCCTTCCCGGCAAGCTCCTCTTGCCGGGGCCTTGGTTGGCCTTCCCGGCAAGCTCCTCTTGCCGGGGCCTTGGTTTGAGTACTTTGTTCTTGAATGGTCTTCAAGGGAACCACGGAGGGTCTTGGCGGTCACCCTGCAAGCCTTGCCGCGGAATGCTGCGACCGCCCGTGCACAAGTTCGGGGTACTAGGGTATCCCTACTCTAGTACACCGACAGACCGTGTTCCGCCAATTTGTAATTGATAGTCGAACCGGATTAACAATGTCGGTTTAAAAACGCAACAAAAATCAAATAACAATTATGAAAAAATATGGAAGCAAAGGCAATGATAAGACCGTTTGCAAAAAGAGGCTTTACTGGGCCGATCAGATGGTGTTACCATGGTCGGACACGACCAAGCTCCCAATAAGGTGTAACTATGGTTCAAGTCAGCCAGGTCCCCAACTGAAACCGTGGCATTATGCCGATCAAGTGGCGTGGCAATGGTTCGGGTTCGACCAAACCCCCAAGTGACTCTATGGCCTTAGGTCGATCAAGAGGCGTGACTGGTTCAGACTTGACCATGTCCCCAAGTGATCTGGTGGCTTTCGCCTATCAAAAGGTGTTGCATTGGTTCGGACACGACCAAGCCCCCAAGTGATGTTGTGGCACTAGGCCGATCAAGAGGCGTGGCTATGGTTCGGATACGACCAAGCCCCCAAGTGAACAATAATATGATAAGCCAATAAGGCATGATACCCATGTTTGGACCGCGCATCATGGCAGCAGGTCCTCTTTGGCACCCTTTAACTTTTTGCAAGAGATAAATCCTTCTTGAACCGGGATTTTGAACCGGATATTGAGAGATTGAAAGCTTTGTGGGAGACATCTTTCCCTTGAACCGGATTGTAAACCAGAATCTTCATTTTCAGCCGGAAATTTTCTGATGGCCTTTCAACTCGAACTTGCGAGAAGTTAATTCCTTTTTGAACCAGACATTTTTAAACCGGATTTGAGAGCTTGAGAGCTTTGTGGGAGAATATATTTCCCTTGAACCGGATTGTAAACCGGATACTTGAGAGCTTCAGTGAGACTGACTTCCCTTGAGCCGGATTTTAAACCGGAATCCTTTCTGATGATCCGGAACTTCTTCATTGAGCCGGGATTTCGTAACTGTCATATACTTACTAAGCCGGAAATTTTCTGACGGCCTTCAAATAACAATAGCCTCCGGGACCGGGTTATATTTCCCTTCATCGTCCTGGGGTTCTTAAATTTGCTGAAACTGGCAAGATTTGCTTAGTCATGTCATCGTAGCCCCCGAGTCTCAAGGTGACTCGAGGAGTTGGCTTGAAACTCTCCATATTTGACCGTGATATAAACCGGCATAACTTGTATATCATTGGTGTTGATAACACGATGTGCATCCACAGAAGGTTGTGATGACTGCGGCGGGCTATAAATGACCCTGTATGAGCCATGTCAGCAACTCGGCCAATGGTTCCTTCCAACTGGCGATTTGAAGTTAACTAAACTGTAGTGGCGGCGACTTGTGTGCCTGCCCATTGAGCCATCCAGTGTAGACGGCGGTTGATAGTATATGATAATTTGCCTCCATTTTGAAAGAAAACCGGGCTACCCAAGCTGTGACTTGCTCATGCAGACATGTGCGACCTGGTATGTTGATGTAGACCAGGCCGCAATAAATGGACGGTAGAGACGTCCACAGTATTAGAGGTGGCTTGGACAGATGAACCAGCCACGGTGTTGTAAACCGGTTCGGACGGGCGAGTCAAACGCAGGCACGGTCCAGGCAAGCTGATGTAAACCGGGCCGTAAGGGCGGCGTCTTGCACGCATCCATTCACCGTGTAATGTGGCACGGACGAACACCGGGCAGGACGTTGCCAGCGCGTGCTTCGTACCCATGGTATAAACCATGTTTATAATGAATAATCGTACTGCATACAATATTGCAGACCAAGGCAAAGATAAACTGCTCTTTGACAAAAATAATATGCACTATTTTAGATGAATATCACCTGATGTGCCAGGCCGGAAATAATCCGCCATGAAACTGATGATCGCTAGGTGGAGTTGAAGTCGCTCACGGGTGAACCGGCCACGACGTGGTAAACCGGTGCGAACGGGTGAGTCGGCCGCAACGTTTGTAAGCCGGCGCGGACACGTGAATCGGCCGCGAGGGCGGACAGGTGAGTCATCCGTGGCGTTGTAAGGTGGCACGGATGGGCGAGTCAGCTGGTGCGTTTTGATGTAAATTGGACCGTGACATGCGTGCCCATGAAGCCACGTGGCACAGCCGAACGTGCATCCACAATATAACACCATCCCTTTTTCTTTTAATAGTCTTCCTATGTACAAAATATTACAGGCCAAAGCAATTGTTGCTGAATGAATTAAATTGTACTGATAAAATACATAGGAAAAATAACACCTGGTATTTTTTGCCGGATGAATATGGATGCTGACGATCAAAGACATGGTAAATGTCTGATATAGCTCTTGACGTAAGCAGTAGCAGGAACAATCAATCCAACTTGCCTCTGTCCCACTGTTGTACTGGTTTTTACGTGCAGGCGCAGCAGTCATCTAGTTAAAATAACCAGAAATATAGTGGCCTGCTGCAGAAGCCTTTTTTTAACAGCGCTGTCAGCCTCGTGCAGTATATTCTTTTGGAATTGTTTTTGCGCAGCTGCTTAGCCGGCGCTTCTCCTCTTCCGTTCCCTTTATGACAGCCAACACAGATCGCTGGGACTCGTGCTCCAGTTCAATTGGCGGAGTGGTCTTCAAAACAATCATGCGTACATGCACTTCCTTTCCACGTGAATGCTCCAATGAAAACAGATTTGTACTTTGACCAGTGTTGTTGTCGCTTGGTTGACCAAGCGGCAATGATGGAAGCCCGATTTTAGCAACGTCTCAAAACATAGCCATTCGGCGAGGACGGCTTGACGCAGCTTGATACTAGGCGATAAGGCACCCACGGCGGAGACCGGTGCCAGCAACAGCAGAAGCAGCGGCCTTGATGGAGGCTCAGAAGAAGCAAAGCGTGCCGGCGGCTCAGAGAAAGCGGGGGCGTGGGGCGCGACCCGGTCGGGCACAGTGATTTGTGGCAAAAAACGGAGAGCAAGCCTTCCACCAGAGTGAGTCAACGGATCAGGAAGCGGCAGAGGCGGAGTGGCGGCTCATGACGATGTGGCGCATCAGCGGGTGAGGTAACACGCCGGTGGTAGTGGCTTGTGAGAAGACTTTCGGGCGAGGCGCAGGCTGGGGCCAGCTTGGCACGGCCGTTGTAGCGAGCGGCTCGCGGCGGAGGCGGAGGCGAGTCAACATAGTTCAGCCCGAGTCTGCGGAGACGTCCGCTTCTAGGTCATAGCTGGATCAATTGGCTCTTGTCCGTGTCCTCCTCCTGGTCATTTGACTTCCACGTCAATTTCGTGTGATGGCTTGACCTTATCTTGATTTTTGAGAGTACAATACACACAGTATGCTCCAAAAATTACTGGATAACTCGCTCCCGGGTCGTGGCTGTTTCCGGGCCGGGCCCAGTTGAAAAGATCGGGTTGTGATCTTCCCTTTGGTAATTGAAAAACTGAATCAGTACTACTAGTAGCCTCACATGATAAAGTAGTAGTCCTGCAATACTTGATCCGGTTGATTGATGGCTTGATGCGACACAGCAGCAGCAATGAAAACCTTGTAATATGCCATGACTAGTAGCGCTAGAGATCAATTGAAAATCGCATACTAGCAGCTTTGGCTTCCTCGGGACTTGAAGACAGTACATGCGGGAACAGCGGCTCAGCGGGTCGCTTCTGGTCAATCTCCGCATACGAGTTGAATCAGTAGAACTTGTCGGTCTCGCCTTCCCTTATTGATCCGGCTTCGGTTCGCCAAGCCGCGTTGGCGGTGCACAAGACGACAAACCCTAGCTTCTCAAATCTCGTATATTGCCAAACCGGACTAGCTAATCTGAAACTGACGCAGATCCTTCTGAACGGGAATTTCCTCCTCTTGCAAATTATGAACTTCTCAACCCTTGGGAGAGATCCCTCCAAGAACTCAACACCATCATGCGCAGGCCCCACGGTGGGCGCCAACTGTCGTGGAATTGTCACGTCAGATGTCCTTAGTGTGAGGACTTAGTCGCGAGGCCAACGCATCTATGTGGTAGCTTGAGAGGGGTTGAGTGGGACGAGAGACGCAGCACAAGACAGGGATTTAGACAGCTTCGGGCCCCGGGAAACATCATCCGGTAAAAACCCTACATGCTGTTTGAGGCTAGGTCTCATTATGATCACGAGTGAGTCGCCGTAAACCGGCTCTCCTCTTTGTGTATAGCCCTAAGATTGTTTCTCTTGCTTGTCGCTTGTCCCTCTTTGGGGAGCCCTGCCCCTCCTTATATATGTTGAAGGGGCGGGTTACATGTGGAGTCCTATTAGGATTAGGACTAATCTATCTCTAATACAAACCGGATACAAGTCCTGGTCTTAACTCCTTGTAAGGTAAATATTCCTCATGCCTTTCCTCTTAAACCGGCCCACAATAGTTGAACCGGCCTTCATGAACCGCCAGACAGGCCACCGGGTCTTGTCGCTCCTCTGACCCGTCCGCCGGGTCACCAGTGAGTTACAACGTCCTGGCGGGTTGCTGGTAAATCGCCAGGTTTGGGCGGGTCACCAGATGAATATCGCCAAGCGCCAGCGGGACCTCAAATAATCCGCCAAGTCCGGCCGGGTTAACTTCCGTCCGGTTTACACCACGGGGTATATCCCCGACAGTGAATCTACTTATATATTGGGGTTATGCATTAGAGACAGTTGCATTCACGTTAAATAGGACACCGTCTAAATCCGTTGAGACGACACCATATGAACTGTGGCTTGGCAAGAAACCTAAGTTGTTGTTTCTTAAAGTTGGGGATGTGATGCCTATGTCAAAAGGCTTCAGCCAGATAACCTCAAATCCAAATTGGAGAAGTGCGTCTTCATAGGATGCCCTAAAGACACTATTGGGTACACCTTCTACCACAGATCCAAAGGCAAGATCTTTGTTACTAAGTTTGGGTCCTTTCTAGAGAAGGAGTTTCTCTCGAAAGAAGTGAGTGGGAGGAAAGTAGAACTTGATGAGGTAATTGTACCTTCTATCAAATTGGAAAGTAGCACATCATAGAAAACCATTCCCGTGATACCTACACCAACTAGAGTGGAAGATAATGATAATGATCATGAAACTTTAGATCAAGTTGCTACTGAACCTCATAGGTTAACCAGAACACGATCCGCACAAGAGTGGTAAGGTAATCCTGTCCTGGAAGTCATGTTACTAGACCAAGGCGAACCTACGAACTATGAAGAAGCTATGATGATCCCAGATTCTGACAGATGGCTTGAGGCCATGAAATCTGAGATAGGATCCATGTATGAGAACAAAGTATGGACTTCGGTGGACTTTCCCGATGATCGGCAAGCCATAGAGAATAAATGGATCTTCAAAAAGAACACGGATGCTAATGGTAATGTCACTATCTATAAAGCTCGACTTGTCGCGAAAGGTTTTCGACAGGTTCAAGGGTTTGACTACGACGAGACTTTCTCACCCGTAGCGATGCTTAAGTTTGTCCGAATCATGTTAGCAATTTTTGCATTTTATAATTATGAAATCTGGAAAATGGACGTCAAAACTGCATTCCTTAATGGATTTTTTAAAGAAGAGTTGTATATGACGCAACTAGAAGGTTTTGTCGATCCTAAAGATGCTAACAAAGTGTGCAAGCTCCAGCGATCCATCTATAGACTGGTGCAAGCATCACGGAGTTGGAATATGCGCTTTGATGAGGTGATCAAAGCATATGGTTTTATACAGACTTACGGTGAAGCCTGTATTTACAAGAAAGTGAGTGGGAGCTCTGTACCATTTCTGATATTATATGTGGATGACATATTGTTGATTGGAAATGATATAGAATTTCTGGATAGCATAAAAGGATACTTGAATAAGAATTTTTCAATGAAAGACCTCGGTGAAGCTGCTTATATATTGGGCATCAAGATCTATAGGGATAGATCGAGACACTTAATAGGACTTTTACAAAGCACATACCTTGACAAAGTTTTGAAGAAAATCAAAATGGATAAGTCAAAGAAAGGGTTCTTGCATGTGTTACAAGGTGTGAAATTGAGTCAGGCTCAAAACCCGACCACTGCAGAAGATAGAGAGAAAATCAAAGTCATTCCCTGTGCCTCAGCCATAGTTTCGATCATGTATGCTATGATGTGTACCAGACCTGACGTGTGCCTTGCAATAAGTTTGGCAGGGAGGTACCAAAGTAATCCAGGAGTGGATCACTAGACAGCGGTCAGAACATCCTAAAGTAACTAAAAAGGACCAAGGATTTGTTTCTCGTTGGTGGACTTGCCCGATGATCGGCAAGCCACAGAGAATAAATGGATCCTCAAGAAGAAGACTGACGCTGATGGTAATGTTACTGTCTATCAAGCTTGACTTGTTGCAAAAGGTTTTCGACAAGTTCAAGGAGTTGACAACGATGAGACTTTATCACCCATAGCGGTGCTTAAGTCTGTCCGAATCATGTTAGCAATTGCTGCATTTTATAATTATGAAATCTGGCAAATGGATGTCAAAAAACTGCATTCCTTAATGGATATTAAAGAAGAGTTGTATATGATGCAACCAGAAGTTTTTTTTCGATCCTAAAGGTGCTAACAAAGTGTGCAAGCTCCAGCGATCCATCTATGGACTGGTGCAAGCATCTCGGAGTTGGAATATACGCTTTGATGAGGTGATCAAAGCATATGGTTTCATACGGACTTACGGTGAAGCCTGTATTTATAAGAAAGTGAGTGGGAGCTCTGTAACATTTCTGATATTATATGTGGATGACATATTATTGATTGGAAATGATATAGAATTTCTGAATAGCATAAAAATACACGAATAATAATTTTTCAATGAAAGACCTCGGTGAATCTACTTATATATTGGGCATCAAGATCTATAAGGATAGATTGAGATGCTTAATAGGACTTCCACAAAGCACAAACCTTGACAAGATTTTGAAGAAGTTCAAAATGGATCAGTCAAAGAAAGGGTTCTTGCCTGTGTTGCAAGGTTTGAAGTTGAGTAAGACTCAAAACCCGACCACAACAAAAGATAGAGAGAGAATGAAAGTCATTCCCTATGCCTCAGCCATAGGTTCTATAAAGTATGCCATGTTGTGTACCAAACTTATTGTGTACCTTGCCATGTGTTTGGCAAGGGGGTACAATAGTGACCCAGGAGTAGATCACTGGACATCAATCAAAATTATCCTTGGTTACCTAAGAGGACTAAGGAGATATTTCTCGATTATGGAAGTGATAAAGGGTTCGTCGTAACGGGTTACGTCGATGCAAGCTTTAACACTAATCTAGATGACTCTGAGTCTCAATCTAGATATGTATTGTAAGTGGGGGCAATTAGCTAGAGTAGCTCCATGCAAAGCATTGCAGACATAGAAAATTGCAAAATACATACGGATCTGGATGTGGCAGACCCGTTGACTAAACTTCTCTCACAAGCAAAACATGATCACACCTGAATACTCTTTGGGTATCAATCACATGGCGATGTGAACTAGATTATTAACTCTAGTAAACTCTTTGGGTGTTGGTCACATGCGATGTGAACTATGGGTGTTAATCGCATGATGATGTTGAAGGGGAACGTAGCAGAAAACAAAAAAATTCCGACCTACGCACCAGCCCAGGACCACAATGGAGACTGCATACATGGTTTGATCTTTTTTGTTACCGACTCGTTGTGCAGCGGGAAGTAGAGTCGATGACGAACGGCGGTGCAGATCCCCGCAGCTAGGATTTACAACCTCCCAACCGCGAGGATGTATACCCTCATCTGCTCCTCAGACAGCCCTACAGGATACGGTCGAACAGCCCCCCAGACGGTGTCGCGGACAGCCCTTTGGGAGGACCTTCGAAACTCGAACGGTCACTCGGACAGCCCTTCGAGAGGACCTTCGAAACTCGAACAGTCACACGGACAGCCCTTCGGGAGGCACTCACGAACTAAGACCGAAACTACGGTCTCTCTACAGAGTTGCACACATACGATGTCATCTATCCAGCAGGGCTTCGCCGTCCAGAACTAGTTCCTGCCAGAACCCAGACAGCCTTTTGGCTCTACAAAACTGTTTCGCTGGGAGGGAGAGAGAAGCCAGATCATGCATGGCACTTGTATGTGAGAGAGTGAGAGGTCTGCCCCTCCACCTCTATTTATAGGAAATCCCAAGGGGTACGGTAGTTTAACACAAAAACCCAAAATGCACATGAATGAAGTCCTCCCTCAAGGGCATAAGACTGAAACCAAGGAACAAGGGGCCCCCATGAGGGCCTCCCAATCCATCCATGTCATCTCTAGATCTTTTGAGTAAAGCCCCAAAAGGTGGCTTTCCATAAAATATCCCAAAAAGCACTTTTACTATTCACGACGACATTTTCCAGCGTCCGTTCGAACTGAAAATATTTACGTAGTCTTAGAACATTTCCAATACCCACCATAATAATTTTCAAAGCATTCTAGAACAATTCCATTTTAGTGATTTTCATCTGCGAAATGCATCTGAAGTGGCTCCGGCAGCTCCGGAACATTTCTGGTTTTTATCTCAGAAAATTCCAAAAAGCTTCCAGAATGATTCTGGCACCCTCCAAGAATTATCAGGCATGTGCCGAAACCAATTTGACTTAATGGTATATCCCGAAACAACTTTTCGGTATCATCGAAACTTATCTGATGACCACTCTCTGCGGTACGATTCCGCTATCTGAAACCATTCCGGTGTCCAAAACTTTTTACCGTGATTTTCTCTCAGACTCCCTGTCTAGTATTCAGCAGATAGATGACCCTTAAGCATGTGACCCTATAGGTTCAGTGAAGTATAGACATGACCCGGAACCCCTTCCAATCAATGATCAACATCGGAGCCGTGGACACCCATATTGACCCCTATACCCACATGAATGAATATTCGAGTGAACCTCCAGTTGTCGTGTGCTATTCCTGTTCCTTCACGATATGTTACAAAGACCCGAGGTGAGATTTACTTGCATCCCCATGGATCAACAACTTGTCCACTATGCTAGTTACCTCGATACTGGTTTTGTTCTCTTTTCTCGTTTTCGTGTTCCGGCATCCCTGTGATCAAATCACACTGTGTCTGGCCAGACGATGATGGATACCGTAACACCGAGAGGGCCCGAGAATATCTCTCCATCGTCGGAGGAGCAAATCCCAATCTTGAGGTATCAAGTTACTTGACACACTTTTCCATGAACCCGTAAGCCGCTGTAATAGCCACCCATTTACAGATGACGTTTAACAAACCCCAAAGTTCATGAAGCAAGCATGAAGAAACTCGATACTCTCATGGTCTAAGGAATCATGCAAATGTTAACAATCTCTATGTTATTTACCATTAACTTGTGACGAATGAATCTCATAGCATAACATCAAACCGGGTCGATTCAACACAAATGTTCTCTTAACATTGTGCCCTCAAAGTTGCTGGCATAGACACGCCCATGACCAGGAAAATGAACCATCATGCAACACTTGAGCTAGTCTTAGAGGCCAAACTAGAAATACTTCTTACCGTTTATTATTCCACACGTTCATATGAGTCTTCCTCCGAGCCTCGTGGATATTGCAGACTCGAGAATCATTGCTGTTATAGCATGGAACATAAACATAATTATGAACTTGGAGATAAATAATATCATTCATTATTGCCTCTAGGGCATATCTCCTACAGACTCCCACTTGCACTAGAGTCAATAATCTAGTTAATGCTAATGCACTTTACACCTATGGCATGCCGGTGTAAAAAATGCTTCGCATGTGGTATAGCCTGATGTCCATCAGATCTGACAACCTCAGCTCTATGTCTATCTCTGCATATCCTCGCGTTTTCACGCTTTCACAAAATTGATATTTTGTGCGGACTTGGCTTTGTATAAATGTGAATCACAGGTTGAACCTGGATTCCTCAGACTGAGTTATGGAGAAACTACCTGCAGTGGTGTCCCATTGACAAAAGCCATCTTGGAACCATACTAAGTTCATGAATGAACTATATGATTCAACATCTTGTTTGTCACTTCTAAAGCGTCAACATACTTAGTCATTTGTTATAGAATTCGCCACAGTATCCTGTTGGGAACAATTTCCAACTACCGTGCCACCATATTGTGTATTACACAAAACCCTTAACTTAAATCGAAAATCGCATGGAGAAAAGATGAAGACTGTATCGATGTAACATTTTACAACGAACTCTTCATGATCTCCGCTTGCGAGAAAACATATCATAAGTACTTACTCTAGTACTCAATGACATCTTTCACTGTTGTCCCATGATCAGTACTTTGATCACTTTAGTATCCATACTCGCAACATCTTGGGAGTATTGGACATATCTGGTTCTTTTACATACCATGGAATAAATGATTAATCCAAACACATGAGTGTGTGGAATCTCCATCATGTATTTTGCTCATCAGTGTTTTGGGACACTGATTCTTGCAAAAACTCTTTCCATGTGACTTCGGCGAGAATCACTCCTTATCGTTCTTAGTGCTAAACGGTTTTAGCATCTTGTCAATATGTATTTATTGCTTAGCCCTATTAGGTAAATCTATCTCCATAGATCATTATGCCTAATATTGAGGCTATTTAGCCTAAGCACTTCATCAAAAGACTACTTTCAAATGAAGTCCTAATTCGTATTAAGAAATTTATTTCCAATTAACAATGTGTCAAGCACACAAGGTTTTTAAAAATATTACTACGCTCCCACTTACTTTCTTGAATTACAAGAATCTTCGTTACCCATTGATGAAGTCAAATCCCTTTGACCATTTCATCAAAGCACGAAGATTCCAACTCCATTTTGCTCTCTTCTGTCCATCGATGGAACTTTGAAGTTTGCACCCTTTCTAGCATCCTCTGGATAAACAAAATGCCTTGGACTATAACACATGCAAGTCCTTGGTTTCATTTCCATCAGATGGAAATCCTATTGTCATCCATGTTTCATATATCATGATTGAAATATGTATTAATTGCTAGTTCAACCCGAACCGAGTTTAAGCATCGCTACGATGAAAACAACCTCACCGTAGTCAACTCTTGAACTTGTTATTTCAACAAGTCGAGCTTTATGGATAAAACATTTTTATCCATATAGGTTTTAAGATCCATAAATATTCGTTAGACTCTAAGTCTTCCGAAAGGTGTATCAAGGTTTTAATCTTGAATCACTTATATGGAAACTAACTCGGGTTGTATTGGCATTTAGCCAATTCCGGAGTCAGGGCCCATCTACGCTTCCTTGTGTATCATAGGTATAATGTTGTCTAACAACAATATCTCGTTTGCGCACCTGAGAGGTTTGCACGAGCCTTGCCTACATGGTTCAACTGCAAGTTCGACCGAAGTTCATACATTTTATTGTAGAGACTTCCGTATCAGTCGCAGTAGGAAACTCTGGAATTACTTCCAAGGTATCTTTCCTTTGATCTGATGACGAAGATATTGTTTATCTCGTCGAGTTGCACTATTCTCCCACTCACCTTTTTGAAAGAACAATTTTCTTCAAAATCACACCGTTCTTTATGGCAAAACTTTTTGCCTCGGTATAGTGGTGAGGGATTACCCAATAATTTGGATAACCTACAAAGTAGCACTTGTCTGATTTGGAATAGGTTTGTAACCTTTTACACAAGCCCAATATTCCAAATGTTAAGAAAAGATATAACATGGTTGGGCATACCATACCATGCCATCATTTCAACAGACCCGATGGAGCTCTTTTCAGTGTAAAAGCCGCAGTCTCTAAAGCATTACTCTTTAAAAGTGATAATGGCAAATTTATTTATGTCATCTTTGATCTTACCATGTCATAAGTTGTTTGATTACATCTTCACAGACTTTTCACTTGCAGTGGTGTTCCGGGAGGTGCAAGTTATGAAACCCCTTTCACAACTCATCAGACATTCGCTAAACATGTAACTCAAATATTCCTTTGTGCAATCAAATTGCAGAAACATAATTTTCTTGTTACAATAACTTCTACTTCATTTTTGAAAACCTTTTGAATGATTTCAAAAGATCCAGACTTATGTCTCATCAAGTAAATATCCATATATCTACTTGAGTCATTTCTGAAGATAAATAAATCCACCACTTGCAACAACGTTTATTGAACTACACACATCAAAATGTATGATAACCAATAAGTTTGTTGCTCGTTCCTTATGGCCTGTGAACGGTATTTCAGTCACTTCACTTTTCGGAGGAAAGTTGCAAGTGTCAGATGATTCATAATCAAACAACTTCAAAATCCATCATAATGGAATTTTCCATGCGGGTTTCTCCAATGTGACCAAATGCAGCGCCACACATGTGTGGTATTCTCATAGTCTTTTGACATTTAGCATCAGCATTATGGATGTATAATTTTACCATCAATATTCATAACATACATCACATCTTGGATGGAAGCATGGCCCTTCATGTTATTCATAATACTTAACAACAATTGTTGTTTTTATGAACAACTCTTTTGCAACAAACATTGTGCAATGGGATAGAGTGTAAGAAACTCTAAAATGAATTATGAAAGTAAACATAGAGGTAATATGTTAATATCATTATTCATAACGTACATCTCATTCACAATGAAAGTATGGCTCTTCTGTTATTCATAACAGCGAACATCAAAAGTTCTCTTATGAACAACCTTCTTGCAAGATACTTTATGCAATGGGCTAGAGTGTATAAAACTCTAAACTGTTTTATGAAAATAAATACATAGGGTAATACACCGATGGAAGATATAGTAACATTTACTATGTTCCATGTGTGTATCTAAACCTCATTCCTGGCTAGTCTTTCAGGTGGTAGTAGTTCTTGCATGGATTCGCAACAGAATGCAATCGAGCGGGTATCTTTGTGATAAACTCACAATACCCAAGAATTAGTGATTAACAAGTTTAATCATAATTCCCAAGAACTATTTCTTCTGACCAGCCTTCTATACATCAATAACTCGTACAACATTCATACATATGAGCTGGATATTCCAGTCTTCATTCTTTTTGCCTTTATACTTCTAACAGTTTAACTTTTAGTATTTCTCCTACTCTCAGAAGAAGCACTCAACCTAAGAGTGGCGTTAGCCCCGGACTTCCTAGGCATGAAAGTTTCACTAACACCCTTCGGACACTTCCTTTCTCTTTAAGTTGTTGTTTTATTCACCTTTCATCATATGACAGGCGTTCTTCTAGACTCCTCTCTTATCAGTCTAATGCATAGTAAACTCCTTTACTAATAGTTTGCAAACAAACATTGCTTTGGATATCTCATATCTTTTAGCATTTGTCTATCTCTGAAAATGATTTTCAGATTCCATGAATATCACATAACTATCCAAACTTTCGAAGTTCGGGTCTCATGGAAGCAAACATATTGCACTTGACTGAAACGGAATTCTAGCTTTTGGATCGAAGGACAAGAGTCACATGATCCATAGCATAAGCGAGAGAATACCGAAAGTATGCGATAGGACAAAGTCCTTCTCGGCACTTTTGAGGACAATCCTCACATTACGTTACCAACCGTAAAGATTTAACCAGATATTTAATAGCTATTCAATTTTAACAGGGAAGGTGGAAACGCGAGCCATTATTCTACAACTATTATGCATATAACACTTAGACAGTGTCTAATTAATTGCACTGAGAATTTAAACAAGTTAATTCTACAGTGCGCTCCCACTCAAATCAATATCTCTCATAATTGATTGTTATCTCTCATAATTGATTGTGAGTGATTCAAGATCCGTATTTCAATTGTTCGCCATTGGTGTAACACTACTGATGACGAAAATCTCAACCAGTAGGCCAACTTGCCAATCACATCTCTATGTGACTCTTCTTCATCTTTCGATGCGAGTGTTCCGAGCTCATGACGGTCATGCCTGAACGTCAAGTCAACCAAGTGATCTCGCTGCGAGGTATCAACTCACCCGCCTCACACATCCCTAATCGTTCGTACCCGTGTGACACGGCGCACCCCGAAAAGTTAGGTGCCGTGATGGTGCTACACTTGGGAGAACACTAACTACTTGATATTTTTGTGAGAGATCACCCTAATAAAAAGCAACTACCGCGCAATCAAAAAGGGTGCATCAAAAGGGATAAACATCTCAGGCAATTCATAATAGCATGATATGGTATAGCCCTTTCTGACAGAGAAGTCTTTCATTTCTTCGTCTTTGGCATTCGCGTCAGTGTTCACCTTCGCGAAGATTGCCACCACCTTGTCGATGCACCAGATAATATTGCTATCTCTATAGCTAATAAAATAATGCATTACACAAGGTTGACATGGAGGTCATTTGAAGTGCAATCATATGGCTCCAGCCATCATGCCAAATCATGACACGCAGGTCATGTTAATCAATTTACATCATATAGACATCTCATACATAATCAAATTATTATGAGCATTGCTATACCACATCACATGCACATGCAAACCCTCCTGTAAAACCAAGTTAGACGTTTCTAATCGGTTCATGCAAACTTTTTTTCGTGGCTTCTAAGGTTTCGACTTAAACCGCAGCTACCAACGTTTTATCATCAAGTATGATTATTCAAGTTGCTAGATTAACATCTCGGGGTGTATGAAACACGAGATAATTAAATCTCGAGCCCCATACTAAACTTTGTCATACGCATGACCCCCGTGCAGATCATATCTGCAATGCCCTTTCATCTGCGAATTTCATCTTTCTTTTGACTACGGCAGAACCCAAAGAACTGATAGCACTTCCATGATCAATCAGGATCGCGGATTGCCAGAACTTTGTCAAATTCCACCATGCTGTCTCGAGATTGAGCAAACGCAAATTCTAGGGAAGCAAAAAGAACGTTGGGTAACAGATTTCATCTGTCACCCGCATAAATAATTTTCAGCAATAGATCTCATCTACTCCAAAATTATATTATGCAATACCCATACATCTCCATGTATTCTAGATCGTAACATGCATCTATGCATAGCACGGCTCTTGATGCCACTGTAGGGGAATGCAGCAGAAAACAAAAATTTCCGACCTACGCACCAGCCCAGGACCACTATGGAGACTGCATACATGGTTTGATCTTTTTCGTTACCGACTTGTAGCGCAGCGGGAAGTAGAGTCGATGACGAACGGCGGTGCAGATCCCCGAAGCTAGGATTTACAACCTCCCAACCGCGAGGATGTATACCCTCATCTGCTCCTCAGACAGCCCTCCGGGAGACGGTCGAACAGCCCCCCGGACAGTGTCACGGACAGCCCTTCGGGAGGACCTTCGAAACTCGAATGGTCACTCGGACAGCCCTTCGGGAGGACCTTCGAAACTTGGACGGTCACACGGACAGCCCTTTGGGAGGCAATCACGAACTAAGACCGAAACTACGATCTCTCTACAAAGTTGCACACATACGGTGTCCTCTATCCAGTAGGGCTTCGCCGTCCAGAAATAGTTCCTACCAGAACCCAGACAGCCTTTTGGCTCTACGAAACTATTTCGCTGGGAGGTAGAGAGAAGCCCGATCATGCATGGCACTTGTATCTGAGAAATGGTGAGTATGGAGGGCTGCCCCTCCACCTATATTTATAGAAATCCCAAGGGGTAGGGTAGTTTAACACAAAAACCCAAAATGCACATGAATGAAGTCCTTCCTCAAGGGCATAAGAGTGAAACCAAGGAACAAGAGGGGCTCCAAGGTGGAGCCCCAAGTGTGGCCGGCCACACCCCTTGGGGGGCCCCATGAGGGCCGCCCAATCCATCCATGTCATCCCTAGATCTTTTGAGTAAAGCCCCAAAAGGTGGCTTTCCATAAAATATCCTAAAAAGCACTTTCACTATTCACGACGACATTTTTCAGCGTCCGTTCGAACTGAAAATATTTATGTGGGCTTAGAACATTTCCAATACCCACCATAATAATTTTCAATGCATTCTGGAACAATTCCATTTTAGTGATTTTCATCTGCGAAACGCATCTGAAGTGGCTCCGGCAGCTCCGGAACATTTCCGGTTTTTATCTCAGAAAATTCCAAAAAGCTTCCAGAATGATTCTGGCACCCTCCAAGAATTATCAAGAAAGTGCCGAAATCAATTTGACTTAATGGTATATCCCGAAACAACTTTTTCGGTATCTCTGAAACTTATCCAATGACCTCTCTCTGCGGTACAATTCCGCTGTCCGAAACCATTCCGGTGTCTGAAACTTTTTTGGGTGATTTTCTCTCAAACTCCCTGTCTAGTATACAGCAGATAGATGACCCTTAAGCGTGCGACCCTATAGGTTCGGTGAAGTATAGACATGACCCGGAACCCCTTCCGATCAATGATCAACATCCATATTGACCCCTATACCCACACGAATGACTATTTGAGTGAACCTCCAGTTGCCGTGTGCTATTCCTGTTGCTTCGCGATATGTTACAAAGACCCGAGGTGAGATTTACTTGCATCCCCATGGATCAAAAACTTGTCCACTATGCTAGTTACCTCGTTACTGGTTTTGTTCTCTTTTCTCGTTTCCATGTTCCGGCATCCCTGTGATCAAATCACACTATGTCTGGCCAGACGATGATGGATACCGTAACACTGAGAGGGCCTGAGAATATCTCTCCATCATCGGAGGAGAAAATCCCAATCTTGAGCTATCAAGTTACTTGACACACTTTTCCATGAACCCGTAAGCCACCGTAATAGCCACCCATTTACGGATGACGTTTAACAAACCCCAAAGTTCATTAAGCAAGCATGAAGAAACTCGATACTCTCATGGTCTCAGGAATCATGCAAACGTTAACAATCTCTGTGTTATTTACCATTAACTTGTGACGAATGAATCTCATAGCATAACATCAAACCGGGTCGATTCAACACAAATGATCTCTTAACATTGTGCCCTCAAAGTTGCTGGCATAGACATGCCCATGATCAGGAAAACGGAACCATCATGCAACACTTGAGCTAGTCTTAGAGGCCAAACTAGGAATACTTCTTACCATTTATTATTCCACACGTGCATATGAGTCTTCCTCCGAGCCTCGTGGATATTGCAGACTCGAGAATCATTGCAGTTATAGCATGGAACATAAACATAATTATGAACTCGGAGATAAATAATATCATTTATTATTGCCTCTAGGGCATATCTCCTACAGATGTGAACTAATGGTGTTAAATCACATGGCGGTGTGAACTAGATTATTGACTCTTGTGCAAGTGGGCGACAGAAGGAAATATGCCCTACAGGCAATAATAAAGTTCTTATTTTATATTTCCTTATTCATGATAAAGGTTTATTATTCATGCTAAAATCGTATTGATCGGAAACTTAAATACATGTGTGAATACATAAACAAATAACATGTCCCTAGTAAGCCTCTACTAGACTAGCTCGTTGATCAAAGATGGTTAAGGTTTCCTAACCATGGACATGTGTTGTCATTTGATAATGGGATCACATCATTAGGAGAATGATGTGATGGACAAGACCCACCCATTAACTTAGCATAATGATCGTTCAGTTTTACTGCTATTGCTTTCTTCATGTCAAATACATATTCCTTCGACTATGAGATTATGCAACTCCCGCATACCGGAGGAATACCTTATGTGCTATCAAATGTCACAATGTAACTGGGTGATCATAAAGAGGCTCTATAGGTATCTCCGAAGGTGTTTGTTGAGTTGGCATAGATTGAGATTAGGATTTGTGACTCTGAGTATCAGAGAGGTATCTATGGGCCCTCTTGGCAATACACACCATAAGCTTGCAAGCAAATGACTAAGGAGTTATTTACAACGTGATATATTACGGAACTTGCTGGTAATGAGATTGAACTAGGTATAGAGATACCGACGATCGAATCTCGGGCAAGTAACATACCGATGGACAAAGGGAATTACGTATGTTGTCATAACGGTTGGACCGATAAAGATCTTCGTAGAATATGTAGGAGGCAATATGGACATCCAGGTTCCGCTATTGGTTATTGAATGGTGAGGTGTCTCGGTCATGTCTACATAGTTCTCAAACGCGTAGCGTCCGCACACTTAACGTCCGATGATGATATAGTATTATATGAGTTATGTGATTTTGTGACCGAATGTTGTTGAGAGTCCCGGATGAGATCACATACATGAGGAGGAGTCTCGAAATGGTCGATAGGTAAATATTGATATATAGGACGATGGTATTCGGACACTGGAAGTGTTTTGGAGGGTATCGGGTACTTATCGGGTCACCGGAAAGGAGTTTCGGGCACCCCCAGCAAAGATATGGGCCTAATGGGGCAAAGGGGGAACAAACCAGCCCCTGGTGCGCCCCTTCTTTGGATAGCAGGGCCTAAGGGAAGGAAAGGGGGGAGGGCTAGCCCCTCCTACCTTTCCCTCTCATGGGAGAAAGGAAAGGGGGGCGCCACCCTCCCCTGCCTTTCCCCCGCACCTATATAAGGCAGGGGGCGGCTTGGGAGGGACTCCAAGTAGGATTCCTCCTACTTGTGCGCCTGTTTTGGCTGCTCCTCCCTTCCTGCCACCTATATATATGTGGGAGGGGGCGCCTAGCACACAACAGACAATTGCCTAGCCGTGTGCGGTGCCCCCCTCCACCGTTTACATCCTCGGTCATATTTTAGTAGTGCTTAGGCGAAGCCTTGCGGAGATCACTTCACCATCACCGTCACCATGCCGTCGTGTTGTCGGAACTCATCCACTACCTCGCCGTCTTGCTATATCAAGAAGGCGCGGACGTCACTGAGCTGAACATGTGCTAAACGCGGAGGTGTCGTACATTTGATACTCGATCGGTTGGGTCGCGAAGAAAGTTTGACTGCATCAACCGCATTGTGAAACGCTTCCGCTTATGGTCTACGAGGGTACGTAGACACACTCTTCCCTCTTATTGCTATGCATCTCCTTTATAGATCTTGCGTGTCCATAGGATTTTTTTTTGTTTTCATGCAATGTTACCCAACAGTACGACTACATCAATCGTGTTGATAAACACTTCCACTTAACGATCTACAAGGGTATCTAGATGCTCGCCCTCTCGTAGTTATGCATCTCCATGGATAGATCTTGCATGTGCGTATAATTTTTTTGTTTTCCATGCAACATTCCCCAACAGTAATCAGTTAGGTAGTGAATAACTTGGGATTTCGCAGGAACTAACATGTGCCGAAACTCCATCCTCCCTGCAATATGCACCCGACCCAGCGATTGCTAATAGAGAAATAGAGACCTCAAGCGGAACAATCTTCTGTTTCTCTGAAACTTTTGTATTATAGCAGCCAAGGCTAGAAGCACAATTCATCCTCCCATTCATGCCTAGTGTAGGTTTTACCCCATAACACCCACCGACCCACAACGTTCACGCTTCATGTCTAACAATTGAAATGATGCATCTCACCCCTAGTGTCTGTAAGTGTTTTGGTGACACATGTCACGATCGCCTAAACGGAGCTAGTCGTGGGCCTGCCCAGTTAGTTCTTTGCGGCATTCATTCTCGCTACGATCATTTGTTGTTTGTGTTTTCCTTTATAAGTTTTATTTTTACTTTTGAAATGAAAATACCTGATTAACTTGAAAAAATTGAAATTGGTAATTAAGGATGTGATGCATCTGTCAGATATTTATAGGGGAGTAACGTCAGTCTCTGTTAAAGATGGCAACACTTTTTTTTGGAAAGACTTGTTGTGTGCTAAGATTTTCTGTGAATCACACCCAAGAGATTTCTCCTATATAACAAATGAGGATGTTTGAGTTAGGGAATTAATATCATCTAATAGTGTTGCACAAAACTTCCATCTGCCATTGCCCCGCATAGTTAGAAAAGAAGTTAGAGACCTACATAGACAACCCACACTCATCTGCAAAGTGGCAATGATGTTTGGAAATGTATTTGGGGGGACACTTTGTTGGGGAACATTGCATGGAAAACAAAAATTTCTACGCACACGCAAGATCTATCCATGGGGATGCATAGCAACGAGAGGGGAGAGAGTGTCTACAAACTCTCGTAGACCGAAAGCGGAAGCGTTTATTAATGCGGTTGATGTAGTCGAACATCTTCGTGATCCAACTGATCAAGTACCAAACGTATGGTACCTCCGCGTTCAGCACACGTTCAGCTCGATGACGTCATCGCCTTCTTGATCCAACAAGATGGGTGAAGTAGTAGATGAGTTCCGGCAGCACGACGGCGTGATGCCGGTGATAGTGAACTTGTTCCCGCAGGGCTTCGCCGAGCACTGCGGAGAAACTGGACGGAGGACTAAACTATGGAGAGGGGCACCACACATGGCTAAGAGATCGTCATGGGTCTTTTATATATTCATGGAAAGAGGACGCCAGGAGGCTCCTGCCCTCTGCCCCCCCTCCCTTTCCTTGTTTGCACAAGGGACAAGGGGGAGGAAAGGGGGAGGAGAGGAAGGCAGAGGGAGGCGGACTCCCCCCTTTCCTTTTCTTCCCCATGGCCTACGGCCAGGGAGGGGTGCGCCAGCCCCTTGTGGGCTGGTGTGCTCCCCTATTTTGGCCCATATGTCCCATTAACCTCCCGGGGCTTCCTGGAACCCCTTCCGGTGATCCGATGATTACCCGGTTCACTCCAAAACCTTTCTGGTGTCCAAATAGCATCGTACTATATATCAATCTTTACCTCCAGACCATTCCGGAGCTCCTCGCCATGTCCATGATCTCATCCGGGACTCCGAACAATATTCAGTCAACAAATCACATAACTCATATAAGAACTATATCATCAATGAATGTTAAGCGTGCGGGCCCTACGGGTTCGAGAATGATGTAGACATGACCGAGACGCCTCTCCGGTCAATAACCAATAGCAGAACCTAGATTCCCATATTGGTTCCTACATATTCTACGTAGATCTTTATCGGTCGAACCTTATGACAACATACGTAATTCCCTTTGTCTATCGGTATGTTACTTGCCCAAGATTCGATCGTCGGTATCTTCGTACCTAGTTCAATATCGCTACCATCAAGTATCTTTACTCGTTCCGTAATACATCATCTCGTAAATAACTCCTTAGTCACTTTTCTTGCAAGCTTCTTGTGATGTGTATTACCGAGAGGGCCCAGAGATACCTCTCCGATACTCGGAGTGACAAATCCGAATCTTGATCCATGCCAACTCAACAGACACCTTCGGAGATACCTGTAGAGCATCTTTATGATCAACCAGTTACGTTGTGATGTTTGATAGCACACAAGGTATTCCTCCGGTATCCGGGAGTTGCATGATCTCATAGTCAAAGGAATATGTATTTGACATTAAGAAAGCAATAACAATAAACTGAATGATCATATGCTAAGCTAACGGATGGGTCTTATCCATCACATCATTCTCCTAATGATGTGATCCTATTATCAAGTGACAACGCATGTCTATGGTTAGCAAACCTTAACCATGCTTTGATCAACGAGCTAGTCTAGTAGAGGCTTACTTGGGACACGGTATTTGTTTATGTATCCACACATATTTAAGTTTTCGATCAATACAATTCTAGCCTGAATAATAAACCTTTATCATGAATAATGAAATATAATAATAACAAATTTATTATTGCCTCTATGGCATATTTCCATCAGTCTCCCACTTGCACTAGAGTCAATAATGTAGATTATATTGTAATGAATCGACCACACATGAGTCTTGGTGTTGATCATGTTTTGCTCGCGGAAGAGGCTTAGTCAACGGGTCCGCTACATTCAGATCCGTATGTATTTTGCAAACTTTTTCACAAATGGAGTTGAAGCATCTCTTGATGTGTTTGGTTCTCTTATGAAACCTGGATTCCTTCACTAAGGCAATTGCTCCAGTGTTGTCACAAAATATTTTCATTGGACCCGATGCATTGGGTATTACACCCAGATCGGATATGAACTCCTTCATCCAGACTCCTTCATTTGCTGCTTCTGAAGCAGCTATGTACTCCACTTCACACGTAGATCCCGCCATGACGCTCTGCTTGGAGCTGCACCAGCTGACAGCTCCACCATTCAATATAAATATGTATCCGGTTTGTGACTTAGAGTCATCAGGATCAGTGTCGAAGCTAGCATCAATGTAACCATTTACGACGAGCTCCTTGTCACCTCTACAAACGAGAAACAGATCCTTGGTCCTTTTTAGGTACTTTAGGATGTTCTTGACCGCTGCCTAGTGATCCACTCGTGGATTACTTTGGTACCTCCCTGCAAAACTTATTGCAAGGCACACGTCAGGTCTGGTACACAGCATAGCATACATGATCGAACCTATTACTAAGGCACAGGAAATGACTTTGATTTTCTCTCTATCTTCTGCAGTGGTCGAGATTTGAGTCTGACTCAATTTCACACCTTGTAACACAGGCAAGAACCCTTTCTTTGACTTATCCATTTTGATTTTCTTCAAAACTTTGTCAAGGTATGTGCGTTGTAAAAGTCCTATTAAGTGTCTCGATCTATCCCTATAGATCTTGATGCCCAATATATAAGCAGCTTCACCGAGGTCTTTCATTGAAAAATTCTTATTCAAGTATCCTTTTATGCTATCCAGAAATTCTATATCATTTCCAATCAACAATATGTCATCCACATATAATATCAGAAATGCTACAGAGCTCCCACTCACTTTCTTGTAAATACAGGCTTCACCGTAAGTCTGTATAAAACCATATGCTTTGATCACCTCATCAAAGCGTATATTCCAACTCTGTGATGCTTGCACCAGTCTATAGATGGATCGCTGGAGCTTGCACACTTTGTTAGCACCTTTAGGATCGACAAAACCTTCTAGTTGCATCATATACAACTCTTCTTTAAAAAATCCATTAAGGAATGCAGTTTTGACGTCCATTTTCCAGATTTCATAATTATAAAATGCAGAAATTGCTAACATGATTCGGACAGACTTAAGCATCGCTACGGGTGAGAAAGTCTCGTTGTAGTCAACCCCTTGAACCTGTCGAAAACCTTTCGCGACAAGTCGAGCTTTATAGATAGTGACATTACCATTAGCATCTGTGTTCTTTTTGAAGATCCATTTATTCTCTATGGCTTGCCGATCATTGGGCAAGTCCACCGAAGTCCATACTTTGTTCTCATACATGGATCCTATCTCAGATTTCATGGCCTCAAACCATTTATCAGCATCTGGGCTCATCATAGCTTCTTCATAGTTCATAGGTTCGCCATGGTCTAATAACATGACTTCCAAGACAGGATTACCGTATGATAATCCCCAAGTGCAAGCAATCATCGTAGCAATTCCCAAAGCTGGGAGTGATAAGTATGGAGTGTCGAACCCACAAGGAGCTAAAGGTAAGATCAATATTCTCTCAAGTCCTATCTGCCACTGGTACGACTCTACGTACACCGAACCTTTGCTTTCTAGAAACGAGAAATAAAACTACATTGTGGGTATGAAGATGATAGCTTTGCATGATATCAGAGAACTAAAATATAAAAGTAGGTGTTGTTAACATAAAGTTAGAATACATTACTATATATTATAAATAGCGAGTGTGGAATAATGATGGGTCGGTGTGTGGAATTGTCCTAGGTGATTGTTAACAAGATCGATAATCATTATTCCACTTTCATATGAGGGAGATTTATAAGCTAATATACTTTCTCTTAGTGAAGCAATTTATCGTCAGAAAGATAGGGGCTTAATGTTTCGCCTCCAAACTTATTTATCATATAGATAATTGTCAACAATAATAATTCATCATCAAATGTATTTGAATGGACATATATGCTTAGATCTTTCCCCATCACATGATGCTTGCCAACTAAAGAGTAGGTTGGAATGAGAGGGAGTACTACTAACTCTTGCATAAAAGTAAAAGATAGGCCCTTCGTAGAGGGAAGCGGGGATTTGCAGAGGTGCCAGAGCTCGAAGCTTATAAAATAGAGATGAAAATAATTTTGAGAGGTATGCTTTCATTGTCAACATAACAACCAAGAGTTCTCACTATCTTCCATGCTAGACACATTATAGGCAGTTCCCAAACAGAATGGTAAAGCTTTTACTCCCTCACAACCAACAAGCACATTCCACGGCTGGTCCGAAACAACGGGTACCGTCCAACTATCAACAATCCTGGGGGAGTTTTGTTTGCAATTATATTTGATTTGATTTGGGCATGGCACTGGGCATCCCGGTTACCAGCCATTTTCTCATGAATGATGAGCAGAGTCCACTCATCGTGAGAATAACCCACCTAGCATGGAAGATACTGATAGCCCCTAGTCGCTATATGAGTGTTTCGGGCATACAAAACAGATTATTATTTGAAGATTTAGAGTTTGACACATGCAAATTTACTTGGAACGGCAGGTAAATACCGCATATAGGTAGATATGATGGACACTCATGGAAGAAACTTGGTTCAAGTATTTTGGATGCACAAGCAGTATTCCCGCTTAGTACAGAAATTTTGGCTAGCAAAAGATTCTTAAAAGCAAGCACCACATGTTGGAGGATCTATAACAATATAACTTCTATACAAATATACCCAAACACAACTCATTAAATTATCTTCCTTGTCCAACTTCAACCAATCTGATCAAGTTTGAAAATAATTAATGGGGCTCACAATCATAGAAGATGTCCAAGATAGTATATTTATATGTGGAATCTCTCTTCCTTCAATATTCTTTCATGAATTGTTCAAGTGACCAATATTATGTTTACTAACTTTCAATAAATTTACCACCTCCACTTCTTATATGTGAAGTCATTACTCCCCATGGTATAAGCATATGAAACATATTTAAATTCAGGTTTATGACATTTAATTCACTCAACTATTTACTCATGGGATATAAAGCACGAGAGTAAAGGACAAACTACTCCAAAAGGATATAAGTGAAGATCAATGAGTAGTCAAATAGTTAAATAGCCATGAGAGGACTCTATCTCATTCAAGATTTTAGATCCAATGATTTTATTCAAACAACAATTAAAATGAAAATACGCTCCAAGCAAAATACATATCATGTGATGAATAAAAATATAGCTCCGAGTAAGGTATACCGGTGGTTTTGAAGACAAAAGAGGGGATGCCTTCCGGGGCATCCTCAAGCTTAGGCGCTTGAGTATTCCTTTATTATTACCTTGGGGTGCCTTGGGCATACCCAAGCTTAGGGTCTTTCCACTCCTTATTCTCCTCATATTGATATCCCACCCAAAACTTGAAAACTTCAATCACACAAAACTTAACGGAACTTCGTGAGATGGGTTAGTATGATAAAGAGTAAATCATTCACTTTGGTGCTGTCAAGATAAGATTCATAATTTTTCTCACACAATTCCTACTGTACCATATCATTTCTACAATTTAAATTGAGCAATATAAGCCATAGAAACTAGAAAACAAGCAAACTATGCATTGAAAACAGAATCTGTCAGAAACAGAACGGTCTGTAATGATCTAAACAACAACCATACTTCTGCTACTCCAAAAATCCTGAAAACTTAGGACAACCTAGGCAATTTGTATATCAATCTTGTGCAAAAATTTCAGATCAAAAACTTGCTTCTGTGATTTTTGAAAATTATTTTACTAGGCGCAAAAGTTTTTGTTTTTCAACAAGATCAAATCAACTACACCGTATGTTCGACGATTTTTTTTGTTCAATGTTGCATAAAATATATATTTTTCTAATGAGTTTTTGATGCAGGATATATATGCAAAGGCAAGTTATTAATAATGCAAAGTGAAGTTGCTACTGCATGTGCGTGCACACACAAGTACTCTACCCACATGCAATAATGCTTGGCTTATTATATTGTGCACATAGCTTATGCATGCACGTTCAAAAAAAAGAGGGTTTTGCATGCACGTGACAAGCTTTGCCTTGGCTTGGTATTTATACAATATATGTGTGTATTCGGGTATATCGGGCGGCCGGCTGGCGCGTGTATACATACTTGAATACCCACATCGGGCAGGATATTTTTGGGATGGTCGGGCTGTTCCAGAGTTTGGAAATAAATCTTGGAAGGGCAAGCTTAGTTGGAGTACACGCATTAGATGGCTGGTCATTCCTTGTATTCGTGCAGGCTTATAGGACAAGAAGAAGAACGTATTGGAAAGGAAAAAGAGAAGATGGAAAGCTTCGGATCAAGCAGTCCTTGGAAAGTTTTGCACCGATGTATATGCCAGCCCTCCCGTCCTATAAATACAGGAGCTACCACGTCATGGCCGGCACGTAGAGACACCCAGCCACCACGGTCGCCGCCGTCATGTGCACAACAAACCCACGCAACAACACATCCATAAATCCATCGACCACATCCAGCCACCACGGTCTTAGAAGTCACGCAGCAAGAAGAAGTAGAAGGAGAGAAGAGAGATCGGCCTCGACATCTTGTCATAACAACGCCGACGATCATCCGTACAAGAAGCCGGCGCCTCGGCAGCAACATGAACACCAAGTCGATCTTCCCGAATGGTAAAATTATTATCTAATCACTCCTTCATCCTTTATTATTTCATGCATGCACAACACGTGGTGGCGCGGGGGAGCTCGCGATCATGCAGCACTTCGTTGGCGTTATCATCACCTTCATCAAGCTAACCAAGACGACGAGGCTACTCCCGGACTTCACCAAGGCGTGGAAGATGATGGCGTGTCAATGGGGCTGCCGGCGTGCAGCCCGTTTGACTCCTTTGTGGTATCCGCCCTTGGTGATGAGGCCGACGACGTCTACTTCGTCAAGCTGGAGCCCCGGAGGCGCGGAGCTTGCAGGGATTCTGCCGTGTGCCACGGAGGATGCCGCCACCGTGCCGCAGTGGATCGTGGCACGGACTTCGCCAATATGACGCCAATGTCAACTTCATCAAGCCGGCGCCATAGAGGATGAAGGCGTGGAGGCTCGGGAGGATGCCCTTGCCGTGCCGCGGTCGATGGCGCCATGGAGTTCGCCAAGATGACGCCAATGTCAGCATCATCAACCCGGTGTCGCAAGGATCGTGACGGGGAGAGAGTGTCTATATACCCTCGTAGACCGAAAGCGGAAGCGTTTATTAACGCGGTTGATGTAGTCAAACTTCTTCGTGATCCAACCGATTAAGTACTGAACGTACGACACCTCCGTGTTCCACACACGTTCAGCTCGATGACGTCCTCGCCTTCTTGATCCAGCAAGACGGACGAAGTAGTAGATGAGTTCCGGCAGCACGACAGCGTGATGACGGTGATGGTGAACTTGTTCCAGCAGGGCTTCGCCGAGCACTGCGGAGAAACTAGATGGAGGACTAAACTGTGGAGAGGGAAGCCGCACACGGCTAAGAGATTGTCGTGGGTCTTGTGTGGCGCCCCCTCCCTTATATATATATATATATATATATATATATATATATATATATATATATATATATATATATATATATATATATTGGCGCCCCTCTTTCCTTGTTTGCACAAGGGGGGAAGGAAAGGGGGAGGAGAGGAAGGCAGGGGGAGGCCGACTCCCCCCTTTCCTTTTCTCCCCCAAGGCTTGCGGGACCATTAGCCTCCCAGGGCATCCCGGAACCCCTTCCGGTGATCTGATGATTACCCGGTTCACTGCGAAGCATTTCCGGTGTCCAAACAGCATCATCCTATATATCAATCTTTACCTCCGGACCATTCTGGAGCTCCTCTTCATGTCCATGATCTCATTCGGGACTCCAAACAACATTCGGTCACCAAATCACACAACTCATATAACACATATCATCAACAAACATTAAGCGTGCGGACCCTACGGGTTCGAGAATGATGTAGACATGACCGAGACGCCTCTCCGGTCAATAACCAACAGCGGAACCTGATGCCCATATCTTTCCCTAATAATAAAGCACGGATTGACTCCGTGGGTTCATCGTCACAATACGCTTCTGCCAGTCGTAATACCTTTTTACGATTATGTTTTGGAATTAATCGATGTGGTACTAACGGAACAGTTTGTTTTTGCCTCTGTGGTAGCACGATGGCACCGACGTAATCTCGCTCCCCCTCCTTGTCCGATTTTTACCCCCATCAATCTTAAAATCGGAAGGTGCCCCTCCCACAGCATTGTTTCCTCCAAATCAAAGGGAGATCATGGCAAAATCCACGCACGCACGACTGCCACACCAGAGCTGGTCTCTTTGACCTCATCCCCTCGCGATCTCCCGCTGGCTACCTCGGCGCCCTACGGTCGTGCGCCAGGAGTCCACCTTCGCACCAGAGCTGGTCTTTTTGACCTCCTCCCTCGCGATCTCCCCGCTGGCTGCCTCGGCACCCTACGACCGCGCGCGAGGAGTCCACCTTCAAGAAGGAAGATCGGCCGGGGCTGCAGCGCGCTCGTCGAGTTCTATGCTCGCTGGTCCGTGTCCATCGGTGGTGGGCGAAGTGACCGAGGGAGCCAGCAAGTGTGTTCTCAAGTCGTAAGGTGTTTGAGCCGGCCTTGCCGCCCTGCCATGGGATATTGAGGTCGCCCTCATCATCGTCTTCTCCCCGTGCGGCCTCTTGTACAAGCACGACTCCACGCAAGAGTACACATGTTCCTCTCAGTTTGAAGATCGATGTGGTTATCAAAAGCAGCAGTTCGTTTGTATGGATGGACGTGGAGCTTATTAGCTGAGGCAATGATCAGCATGTTCCCGTATGCTGACAAAACAATTTTTATCTATTTTTTGGACGAGTGTGCTATAATCATAGGCTATAATTACTATTAGCCTATTGATGAGGATTTTGCTAAAGCTTTGATCTTTCTTTAAATAATTCTGGGTAGGAGAGTAGAAACAATATCTCTACTCATATGGAGTCATGGTACGTGTTAGATGGTTGCTTTGGCAGGAAACATATATTGCCTCGCCTCCATTGTTGTTTTGTTTCTGAGCTTCAGGAGACTCGCTGTGATGTGGATGCAGATGACAAGAAGAGTTCAGTGAAGTAATTTGAAGCAGATTCATTGGCCTTAATTTTCAGGGAGGGAAATTTGGAGCAGATTGATCAGCTGTAATTTCAGTGAGGCTGCGGACGAATGAACCAAACTCCTGCACCCACTATGCAGGCAAGTAATCTCTTACCCTTAAATTCCCTTCATTGTTTTACAGCTCATTAAATCCATTATCCAAGAAAACAACTATTTATGTTTCTATATCTAGAATAATATTCTCAACCGGATTATGAGAAAAAAGAAGGGAAGGTGATCAGGACTGCATCTTCAAGCGGCACCACAAAATCCTTGCATTAGGTCTATGTTTCATGCATCAGAGTCAAACCTTAGACCATAGGCAATAGTGATTTTTTTGTTTGCCAATGAAATCAGATGATGTTTCTTACGAAGATGGTACACATAGTGTGTTGTTTGTTGTTTCTTCATAACACATGCTAAATATCGGATTATCTTCATTGTATAGCTAATCCTTCTGCCCTCTGCATGAGGCAAAGGCATAAGCCTAGGTTCAGAATATATTATAATATGTTGGACAGTTTAGTATTTATCATCTTCCTAGATTCTTCTATTATTGTTGAATGTATAATCGTTTCTTAATCAGAATTAAGAAATCTTTCCGACCAAAATAATTAAGCATGTATGAAGTACACCAGACTACTAATTTTTATATTTAAATAAAAACGTATGAAAATTTTCATGTAACTGTTACCGTGTAACTAATCTTCATTTCTAACAAAATACGTATGATCCTTCCTTTCAAAATATAAGGAGAAATTTTCAGCTAGGACAAACGTAAGTGTAGTTTTACATGATACAAAAGGAAATTATTGTGTGCCAAGTATATACATGTTTAGCATTTCGTACATCGAATTGAGCACACACACAATTGTTTCTGGTAACTGTTCTATGCAAGGGATATATGAGGTCACCGAGCAGATCCTTACTGCAATCCCATGCCTCAATGCCCAATGGTCCTATAATTTAGGATGTTAGGTAGCATAAGTAGTACCCTATTAGTTGTTCACTGAAAAACATTCATGTTGGGATGATGCAATCTTTTACTTAATTTAGGATTTCTAGACTGCAATAAAACAAACTGATGAAGTTCGCTGTGAATAGGAATGTGGCTACGCTCTACGACGGTGATGTAAGGGAGAAGTGGCAACACAAACGAGTTGTTAGGAGAGTTCAAGCATTTGTTACTCCCGTTGCAACGCATGGGAATGTTTCCTAGTTGGTTCCTACATATTCTACGAAGATTTTTGCCGGCCGAACCTTATGACAACATACGTAATTCCCTTTGTCTATCACTATGTTACTTGCCCAAGATTCGATCATCGGTATCTTCATACCTAGCTCAATCTCATTACCAGCAAGTCTCTTTACTCGTTCCGTAATACATCATCTCGTAACTAACTCCTTAGTCACTTTGTTTGTAACCTTCTTGTGACGTGTATTACCGAGAGGGCCCAGAGATACCTCTCCGCTCGGAGTTACAAATCCTAATCTCGATCCATGCCAACTCAACAGACACCTTTGGAGATACCTGTAGAGCATCTTTATGATCACCCAGTTACATTGTGATGTTTGATAGCACACAAGGTATTCCTCCGGTATCCGGGAGTTGCATGATCTCATAGTCGAAGGAATATGTATTTGACTTTAAGAAAGCAATAGCAATAAACTGAACGATCATATGCTAAGCTAACGGATGATGCTTGTCCATCACATCATTTTCCTAATGATGTAATCCCGTTATCAAGTGACAACACATATCTACGGTTAGGAAACCTTAACCATCTTTGATCAACGAGCTAGTCTAGTAGAGACTTACTAGGGACAACGGTATTTTTTATGTATCCACGCATGTATTTAAGTTTCCGATCAGTACAATTCTAGCATGAATAATAAACCTTTATCATGAATAAGAAAATATAATAATAACAACTTTATTATTGCCTATAGGGCATATTTCCATCACACTTTCACTGCCAACCAATTTTACAAATTTTGCTTTAGAGATGTCATGGTGGATGAGGCTTTTGGTTGGATTTGGAAATCCAAGTGCACTATGAAATGGAAAATGTTCTGCCGGTTGCTTCTGGCTGACAGGTTGAACACGAGAAATATGCTGAGAAGGAGGCACTTTATGATTGTCAATGATGGTTATACTTGGTTGCTCTATGCATCACCCCCCAAGGAAATAGTTGAGCACTCGTTCTTCTACTATCCTTTTGCTAGTAGATGTTGGAACATTTTGGGGGTGAGATGGAACTCTAGTGTCTAACGCATTAGACGTATTGGATGCTGGGAGAAGTGGCTGGACCAAACCCGTCTTTATGGAGATATCGTTGTGGCAGCTGGGGCATTTGGAAGTACAGGTCCCCATGGCAACGCACAGGCACATGATGTGCCTGTGCGTTGCCATGGGGACCAATTTTTTTTATAACACAATATGAGGACTATATGAGCCAAATCTTGACACAAAGAAAATAGACAAAATAAGATTATGTTATGTTTATGAAGTATAGATTTTCTAGCTATTTCTTAATTTGATAAATAGGTATGCGCCCATGATTAATCTGCTTTATTGGGTTAACAAATACAAAACATTGTTTTTTTATTTATTTGTTTCTGGGTTGAATTTATTGCTAGTTATTTGGGTTAACAAAGATGTATTGGGTGCCAGGTTTTACCATACGAAATAATATATTTAAGGACAATGAATTTATTGTTATATCATAGGTTGTTCTGGTTTATTGGCTTACTAGATAAAGTTGTATTAAAATTGTTTTAGATGTATACAAAATATATAATGTATGTGAAAACATTAGACATAAAAAACAATATCTGATTTTTTAATAATATTTTTAAATGTGTATAAGATATGTTTAGGTTATATACTAAAAATGTACAATGTGTACAAAAACAATAGACATCAAAACATATAAAATATGTTACTGATGTAACTAAAAAATGTTAAAAGTGGATCACAAATATTCTTGACGTACACGAAAAATTTACAATGTGTAAGAAAAACACATAAATGTGTTAAAAAACAAGTAAAGAAATAAAGAAAGCAGAAGAAAACCAATGTAAACCGATAAAAGTACAAAATGAAAACCGAAGAAAAATAAAAAAATCAAGAAGGAAAAAAAGAAACCAATGTATAAAGAAGAAAATAGATGAAACATGTGGAAAAAGAAAGGAAACTGAATTATAATAAATAAAAGAGCAAAACCATAGAAAACCTATGAAGAAATAAAAAACCAAAGAAAACTGAAAGAAAAAAAAAAGAACAAACACAACAGTGATTGATCGATCGAACGCACGCACAACCGAGAAAACGCGCTATTGGGTCGGCCCATACGTGTAGATGCATCGGGCTAGGAGTGCTACCATCTCTCTATAAGCCAGCCCTAGTGCGACCGGGAGGGAATTTCCTATTCGCCGCACGTTGCGGCAAATTGTCGAGGTTTTGCACAGGGAGATCGAGGGAACGTTCCAGCTGGGCCAGCCCATTTAACCGTTTCAAAGCGCCCGCTTTTGGGAACCTTCTAGAGGTACCCAGCCGGTTTTTTTTTTGGTTTTTGGAAACTTCTAGAAGGTTCCTAATCCGGGTTTTTTTCCTGTTCTGTTTTTTTCGCTTTTCCTGTATTTTTTCTTTTCTCTCCTTTTTCACTTTTCTGTTTATTTTTCTTTTATTTCTATTTCGTTTTTTCACTTTCCTTTTTTATTTTATCATTTTCAATTCTATTGTTTTCTTCAAATTATTATTTTCTAAAAAAATATTTGTGTTTTACTGTTTTTTGATAAATCCCAAAAATGTTCAGAATTTGAATCCCATAAAATGTTCCTGTTTTTCAAATTTTGTTCACGTATTAAAAATTGTTCGAGCATTGCAAAAAATGTTCAGGTTTCAATATTGTTCAATGGGTATTCAAAATTTCAAGAAATGATCACTTTTTTCAAAATTTGTTTGCTTTCATAAAAAAACGAAAATTGAAAAAATATTCACATTGTTAAATAAATGTGCGCATGTTCAAAAAATTGTTCACAATTGGAAAATATGATTTGAATTCGAAAAATGTAAAATTTCTAAAAATGTTCATTTTCTAAAGAATATAGAATTTCAAATTTTGTTTGCAATGTTCAAAACATGTTCGCGATGTTCACTTTTTTCTGAAATTTGTTCACAAATTCAAAATATGTTCAGGTGTTTTCTAAAAATATTGGTGGTTTTAAAGTTTTTCAAATTTTGTTCACAGGTGAAAAATCGTTTGAGAATTTCAAAAAATGTTCACGTTTCAAAATTGATGAAGGGGTTTCCAAATTTTCAAGAAATGATCATTTTTTAAAAAAAATTGTTCGCTTTTACAAAAAGGAAAATTGAAATTTTGTTCACATTGTTAAAAAAATGTTCGCATGTTCAACAAAGTGTTCACAATTGGAAAATATGTTCGGGATTTGAATAATGTGAACAATTTCGAAAATGTTCTTTTTCTAAACAATATTGAATTTCAAAAATTGTTCACGATGTTCAAAAAATGTTGGAACTTTGAGACATTTGTTCACGATTTTATTCGTACATATCTTTGAAACATATTGCCAGAATTCAACATCTTTTAGAAATTCCAAGATATGTTCGAATAAAATCAAAGGTGTTGAATTCTGGCAAAATGGCTAGTTCTTAGAAATTAGCGCTGCAAATTAGTCACTTAGGATTATTAGCTCACATGGCTATTGGGAGCGCTCCATTACCGTGAGGTCTAGAGTTCGATTCCCTTTGTGGCTCGTTATTTTTCTTATTTTGTCTAGAGTTCGATTCCCTCTGTGGCTCGTTATTTTTTTTATTTGGGCCGGCCCACTCACTGCGTATCCTGTGCGAAGCGACGTCCTTTTGCCGCAAAGTGCGGGGAGCTTCTAGAGGGTTCCCAGAACCCGATTCTTCTGTTTTATTTTCTTATACTACTTTTTCGGTGTTTTTTCTCAGCGTTTTCTTTTTTTCTTTTCTTTGCTTCTTTTCCGTTTTCTCTGTTTCCTTTTTTATTCTTTTCGTTTATCCTTTTATTTTTTCCTTTTGAAGTGTATTTCAATTTTTAAGATTTATGAATTTTCAAATGTTTATATGAAATTTCAATAAAGTATTCTTATTTTTTTATAAAAATCACATTTTTCAAACAAAGTTCATGATATCAAAATTTTGTCCACATATTCAAAAATTGTTCCTGTTTTCTAACTTATGTTTGCAGTTCAAAAATAAATTCCAAAAATACAAATTTTGTGCGCATTTTCAAAATTTGTTTGCAATTTCCAAAAATATTTAAAATTTAAAATTTTATGCATGTTTTCAAAAAATGTTTGGAGTTTTCTATTTTTTTGTTCATGTTTTCAAAAGTTGTTTGCAATTTCAAAAAATGTTTGCAATATGATAATTTGTGCGTGTTTTCAAAAAAGTTAAGTGTTTCAAATTTTTTTGGTTTTCTAAAAATTGTTCAATTTCTCAATTATTTGTTGGCATTTCATTATTTGTTTGTGTTTTCAAAATTTGTTTGAATTTGTTATTCTCTAAAGATGTTCCCGTTTCCAAAATTTCGTAACAAATTCGAAAATGTTCATGTTGTCAAAATTTCTTCAAAAATTCTAAATTTTGCCCTTTTTGAAAACTTGTTCACAAATTCAAAAATTATTCGCATTTTGTCAAAACTTGTTTGTGATTGTCAAAGAAATCATAATTTTAAAAAATGATCCTTTTTTCCAGATTTGTTCACAAACTCACTAATTTACCGCTTTTAAATTATGTTCACGACTAGGAACTTGTTCACATTTTTAAAATGCTGGTTCGTGGTTATCAAAATTGATCGGAAGTTAGTTTTTTTCCTATCTTTTCATAATTTGTCTACATGTTCAAAAATTGATTATGTTTTCCAAATTTGGTTACATATTCAAAAAATTGCTCACTTTTCTTAAAATCAATATGTGTTTTGTCAAAAATGTTCGATTTTTTAAAAAAGTTAGTCAGAATTGGCAAGAAATGATTGAAAAAAGGACAAATATTCTATCTACCGATGTGGCTAGTTCTAAAGTATTCGCGTTGCCTTTTTGCCACGAACATGAGTCACTCGTAGTGACTTTCTACATGGGCGCCCCTATATCTGGCCTATAGCGAGTCTGGCTTTCGAGTCGCTGAAGGGCGAGCGAGTTAGGCCGGCCCACGCGGGTGGGAAGCCACAACCTTTTTCATTTTTTCCTTTTTTTGATATCTTTTTTGCTTTAATTTTTTAATTCTGTTTGTACTTTTGAATATATATTACAAAAGCACTTTATATCAAACAATTGAAAAAGGGAAAATTTTGTTTTTGCCACACTAGATTTTGCCAATTTTCCTTATGCCACTCTAGATTTTGACATTTCACTTTTGACACTTTTAGTTTTTGACAACAATCACAATTGCCGTTCCCGTGGCAAAAAAAAAAAAATTCAGAGTGGCAATTTGTGATAATTGTCAAAAGTTAAGAGTGGCAAAAATGAAATAAAAATATTTTACATTTGCCACAAAATAGCGATTGTGATAATTGTCAGAAACTAAGAGTGGCAAAAGTGAAATGTCAAAATCTAGAGTGTCATAAGAAAAATTGGCAAAATCTAGAGTAGCAAAAACAAAATTTTCCCATTGAAAAACTGTTGAACAAGTAGTTGAAAAATGTTGAACATATAGTTGAAAAATGATGCACAACTATTTGAATAAATGTTGATCATGCATATAAAAATGTTAATCAAACATTTGAAAAAAAAGTTGAACAAGTATTTGGAAAAAAATGTTGATCATGTATACAAAAAAGCTAATCAAGAATTTGAAAAAAAATGTTGAACAAATATTCAAAAAATGTTAATTAAGCATTCAAAAAACGTTAAATGTGTATATAAAACTAGCAAGATGCCCGTGCATTGCACGGAACATCAAGATGCATTTTTTTACAAAACACATGTTGTGATTGACTCATGCGGAGAAAACTAATGATATCTTGAGAAAGAGGAGAGATTAGGCGAGGAGGAATTGGGCGTGGTGGCGATTGGTAGTCGGACTGAGCAGAGGGATGGGATGGACAACATCGGTAGCGGCCACCATGCCAGATTGTTTCAGAGGCTTCCTTTTTTAATTGCTCAACAATGAGGATGTGGAAGATAAGGTTGAATGAGGGAATGCCTTATCTACAAATGTGGAGAGAGGTGTGGTTATCTTTTTGCAAAATTGTTATAGTTTGCTTTCTATCCATCAGATATAGATCGGATAGTCTATATTAAAAGATGACAGGCACACCATCATCACCAACTCAGTTTTTTTATAAGAGTAGAGATATGTTGAACATGTATTAAAAAATGATGAATATTTTTAGTCTTGTATATGATAATGTTAATCAAGCATTTGGAAAAAAATGTTGATCAAGCATTCGACAAATGTTAAAACGTATATAGAAAAAATGTTGACAATTATTAAAAAAATAATGATTTTTCTGTTAATGCATATAAAAATATTAATAAAGCATTTGAAAAAATGTTGATAAATATTTGAAAATTGTTAATCAAGAATTATGAAAATGTTAAATGTGTACAGAAAAAATGTTGACCGTGTGTTAATAAAATGTAAATATTATTTTTAGAAAAAATTAATCAAGCATTTTATTTTTTTAAAAATATATAAAAAATGTTGATAATGTATTAAAAGAATGTTAAATTTCCATTGAATTTTTTTAAAATTTATATTAGAAAATGTTGCATATGAAAAATGTAGAAATGAAAAACAAAAGAAACAAAAAATTAAGCAAAATAAACCAAAGGAAAAAGAAAAAAACTAAAGAAACAAATTAAAAAGAATGAAAACCGGAGTAGAAGAAAAAATAAAAACATAGAAAAGAAACAAAATGGAGAAAATATGAAGAAATCTGAAGAATACAATAAAAAAGAAAAGAAAAAAACCCTATAAAATATAGAAATACCAGTGAAAACAAAATAAGAAGAAAAATGAAAAAAAATCTAGAAATCCCATTGAAAAACCAGGAAAACATGCTCTGTAGAAAACGCCTAACTTAGCATTTACGGGTTGTTAGCCGAGTGGCAAGCAGTGCCGCCCGTCACCCGGCAGACCAGGTTTCGATTCCTGTTTCCCCTTTTCCTTCCCCTTCCCCTTCTTTTAAAGTTGGACAACACAAGACACAAGCGGGCCTCTAGCAGAAGTTCCACTTATTTCTCTGGTTTTTTGCACCACTAGTAGCTTGTGTGGGCCGGCGCAGCCGGGCGACTACCCTGTGCGAAGTCCCGACATTTTGCCGCGGAATGCAACAGATAGGATTTTTTAGAAACACCTGTAATTTATTTCATGCTCATAACAATTACAGGTACATTTATTTTGGATCTAAGATCCAAAAAAATACAAAGTAAATCCTATAACTAAGAATTACAATGGAATCTCTTGAAAACACCATTTTCGCCGCATCAATCTCTGTTAAAAAAAAATACTCCAAAGACTTTGGTAAAAAGGCTGTAATTGGATTGAAGCAATGATATTGTCACTCTTTTATCCGCACGGACATTAATAATGATTTTTGAAATCGCCTTCAGTGGCCCATCCAAAAAGATGGGAAGCCTCGATACTTGGGCCGGGGATAATCCCCTAAACTCATCATATCCGACTTGGATCCGTGAGGACAGAAAACTCTCTAATTTCATGACACCGCCAAAAAAACGCGAGTAAATTTATTCTCACAAAATATGATGATCACTAGACGATGACGAAAAATGTAGAACTCTTGAAGATGCGAGCCCCCCCCCCCCCCTTCCTCTCAGCGTCAAGATGGCGGCTGGAGGTGAGGGGACCAAAAATTTCCTTGCGGCTGCAATGGCGGTGGCGGTAGCAAACTAACGAAACCTGCGCATTGGTTGGGCAAGAGCTGGGATAGGAAGTCCAGCGCCTCTGTGCCGTGGAACCAACTGGCGCTCACTGCAGCGCTTAGTTGGCCTGGCCCACGAAAACGTGAGCCCGGCGAACATACATCATAGGAAAAGTGCTAAAAAGTCGCTTCATCCATAATTCGAACTTGCATTGTTGGACTCTCATACAAGTATTGCTAACCACTGGAGCAACTCAATTGCACTGACTGGAAAGAACACCAATAATATAACAACTATTGTGGACACGCTATTTATATTGTATCACTTAGATTTTGGAATGATTTTGAAAAAAAGAACTGCATTTTAAAAGTCCATCCATTTGGAAAAGGTTTATTTATGAAGAAAAAGTTCATCAATTTTAAAAAAAGTTCACAAAAATTGGAAAAAATCATTGATTTTGAAAATAGTTTGTTCGATTTTGAAAAAAAGTTCATCGATTCTGGAAAAAGTTCATAGATTTTGAAACAAGTTCATCAATTTTTTGAAAAAAAATCATCGATTTTAGAAAAAGGTCAGTGATTCTTTTTAGAAAAAATTGATTTGAAAAAAGTCCGTTCATTTATAAAAGTTCACCATTTTAAAAAAAGTTGATCGATTTTGAAGAAAGTTCATTCAATTTTGAAAAAAGTTCAGTCAATTTAGCGAAAATAAAAAAGAGAAAAGTACAGAAATAACAAAACCATTCCAATAAAAAAGAACAAGAAAAAAGAAAAAAAAGAAAAAATAAAAAAGGGAAGAAGAAAAGAAGGAAAGAAGGAAAAAGATGGAACTGAACACATTAGGTGTGGGTGGTGTGTGCACATTAGTGCCGGTTCTGTTACAAATGGGACTAATGTGATTCACATTAGGCCCTTTTTCTACTAGTGGTGATTAGAGTGCAGCTTATGTAAGAGGCGGAGGTCACCTGTTCGAAACTCACCCGCCGAGTAGTTTTGGTTTTCTATTAAAAATAGAAGAAGAAAAAAGAGAAGATGGGCCGACCCGGCACGGAGGAACGGGTGTGTGCCCGTTTGCGAAAAAGGAATAAACGGGCGCTTCATGCGCCGTTTAGATTTGCCGACACACAGGCTGCTACAGGTCCAACACATTGTGCCCAACCCGTGGTTGCATAGCAAGTTAGCAACAACACAAGCTGCTGGACCGAGAGAGAATTTCTGAAGTCTTCTTGCCAATCGATACCAGGGTGATCCTATCTATCCCGCTATGCACAAGACAACTTGACGATTTTTGGTCTTGGGTGCATGAATGAAATGGCGTCTTCTCGGTGCTTTCGGCGTATCGCATGTTGATTTCCACAAAGCTCCATCGAGAAGCATGGTTGGAAGGACGCGCTGACAACTCTAATGCTGATGGGAAGATGAAAGCATGGACAAAAATGTGAAAAATTGATGTCCCTTCCAAGATAAAAATCTTCCTCTGGAGGCTAGCTCAGCAATCATTGCCTACGGCAGATTTGTTACACCACTGAAACATGGCGACTCAAGTAGTGTGCGGACTGTGGGATACCGGATTCTTGGCGACACTCTTTGATTGAGTGTAACATGGCATGTTGAGTTTGGGCGCTTGAGCACGAAGACTTGGTGGAAGTTATGTTGCAGAACAGAAAACCTGATGAGAAGCGATTTATATTTTCTCTCATGGAGGCCTTACCACATGCGGATTTCACCAAGCTACTTGTGACACTTTGGGCAATTTGGCACGCACGCAGAAAGGCTTACATGAGCAAATATTTCAGGGGCCTTTTGCCACGAGTGGTCTTGTCAAAAGGTTTTTTTCGTGAATACGCAAAGCTTGCGTATCATTCATTGATAGAAGGAAACAGAAAAAACAGTTGGGATAGTCCCATGTAGCTCACGTTCAACGCCAAAGATGTATCCTGCCGGGTGATGGAGTAGCTAAAATTTGAGTGGACGGTGTTATGGCTCGTGAATGGTCTGAAGGGTCCTTTAGTGCTATTTGCAGACTCTACAGGCAAGTATTTGGGTGCTTTAGCGATTAAGTGCTCCGGTGTCACCGATCCCTCTAACTTGGAGGCGTTGGCATGCCGGGAAGCGCTGGCTTTAGTTCTAGACCTTTCTTTAACAAATGTACAAGTTGCCTCCGACTGCAAAGGTGTGGTGAATGACATTCTAAGAAGCACGGGCGGTATGCATGCTAGTATTATCAAAGAGATCGACCTTACGTCTACATAGATACCTCGATGTTCCTTCATCTTTGAAGGAAGAGAGACAAATACTGAGGCACATAACCTCGCTAAACATATTTTGGGCCTTTCTTTAAGACACCATATGTGGCTCCTTAATATTTCAGACCTAAGTTGTATTCTTATGTATTTGTTTAATGATCAATAAAGTGGAGTGTGTTTAGACTAAAAGAAAAAAACAAGCTGCTGGACCTGCTTCTGGCCACGCTCTAGCTGCTGCATGATCGCGGCTTGCCGCTGAGCCGCAACAAGAGCAGACTCACCAGCAGCCAACGCATTAGGCCACACCTGCAGGTTAGTGGACACAGCTATAGCAGCATCAGTTTGCATGGGAACCGAGGTGTCCACCGTGCTAGCCGGGGAGGCACTTCCACCATTGTTCGTGACCTTTTCTGCTTTCTTGTTGGCATCGTCATCCGAAAAATTCTTACTACTCCGTTGGACCTGGAGTACATGATTAGCTCCATGGTACGGTTCATCATCGTGGTGATCTCAAATATGGGGAATAAAATCATCATCAGGAACAAATCCATTCTCTTCCAGCACACGGCGAAACTCAAACCCATCGAACTTGACAAAGGCACCAATACCGTCTTTCTTCTTGAATACAGTATGTTTTTGACAGAACTGCTATCTGGACCCGGACCAAGATGTAATTTTATAATTGTTACGTTTTAGTTTCTTTTAGTGGTGCGCTAATTACTACTCCCTCCACCTCCGTCCCAAAATAAGTGTCTCAACTTTGTACTAGCTCTAGTACAAATTTGTATTAAGCTCAAGACACTTATTTTGGGATGGAGGGAGTATTACTGAGGCATGTCAGTTCGAAGGAGGTTGAGTAGATTGGACCAGCTTCAGAGTCCAGACAGAGTAGAGGACGTACAGTACATCGATGGAGGATTGCATCTCAGATATGACAAAAAGCAACGGGAAACACGTACGCAGTAAATACCGTATATCGGCGGGTAGTGAGCCGAGGCGTCTGATCTGAAAATCCAGAGGATATTCATAGCCACGGCAAGAATTAAGCATATCCGCAGGAAGAAACTGATAGACTAGTGTGTGTGTGTGGCATCCACACGAGTGCGGAAAACATCCATCCATCTGGCTTGCCTCCCCCCTACGCCTTTGCCTCCGGGCAGTATGTGGCTATGAAGCCCACAACATGTCCTGGAAATGTCAACACTCGATCAGCATATGGACGAGCGATATGCTGCTACGAATGGACCATGGATCCACGGCCCAGTGGGCGCGCGCGCGACAAGCCAAGCTACACGACAAATGGGGTCGCTGACGCGTCGCCGTAGGCCAAAAGGCGCCATGAGCAGCTCGCACGCATCCAATACCCCCCTCGTCCCCAGGGCGCAGGGGCGGGTGCCGGATGCCAGACAAATGTGTGACTCGGCCAACGCCATGGCAAAGCTAGTCCTGTCCTCTTGTACCGTTCTCCATCCAGAGCTAGATGACGGACGACAGTGCCGGCGCACATGCCGCGTCGATCGAGGGTCTCGCCGAGGCTCGTTTAATGTTTAGTTAGGAAATATAGGATAGGGTAGAATTTATTCTACTTTATTTTGTACTCAAAGATGATCATGGACTATATATATATATATATATATATATATATATATATATATATATATATATATATATATACTAGCAAAAGGGCCCGTGCGTTGCAACGGGAGAAAAAAATTCATAATTTCAAATGGTCATGATCACATTTCGTTGCATCACCGAGATACAATATCTCTCTCAATTTCTCGAAATCATGAACATTTTGAAATTATGAACAATTTGTTAAACTCATGCACATATTTGAAATCGCAAACAACATACTATTACAAATTTCTGAACATTTTCTACAATCAAGAACATTTTTTCAATTTATGAATATTTTTTGCTATTTACAAACATTTTTTAGAAATTGTGAACATTTTTAAGCAATTTTCCTGAACTGGCAAACATTCTATAATCGATGAAAATATTTAGAAATTGGGTGGAATAGTTATTGAATTTGACGAACTTTTTTTGATTTAGCGAACATTTTTGGAAATGCCCGTGCCTTGCAACGGAAAAAAAACTATCAAGTTATACATGTGTGGTAGATATAAAAAAGTATGAATCAAATTCACAAAGTATATACAAATCATGTCATGATGCGATAAGACACTTTTAAAATGTAATTTCAAAAAAGAACAATATGATGCTCATCAAGACTTGATTTTTTAAGGCGTCACAACAAAATATTTTGTGGCTGAGCAAACTGCATTGACGGACCCTGCCTGAGCTATACTGATAAATAAAGTGTCTCGTCTGGACTTAGCGTAGCGGTGTTTACCATAACCACTATTGTGATATGAAAATAAGCATAACTGTGTATGGAAGCAAAATAGACATTTAGTCATTTTAATATAGCTTACAAAAACAAACCCTTAGAAAGTTATGTCAATTTTGTTGGGTTCAGCGTTGTACAAAACACGGAAACCCTTTTTTACCCAACGCGAAGGACTAAATAAAATCATAAAACGAGCTATATAGATCTCCTAATAAAACCTTTATGGAACCTACAATTAGTTTTGTTCATTATTTACGGATGTGTTTTAATTTTTGTGAACATTTTCTAAAAGCTGATGGACATGATTTTTAAATTCCTGAATATGCTTTGAATATTGGCTCATTTAAAAAAATCATGAACATTTTTTATTTCATGAAATCATTAGAAATCGTGATTTGTTTATAATTTGTGAGCAATTTTTTAAGTCATGAACATTTTTTGATTTTTAGAATATTTTTTAAATTCACAAACAGTTTACCATTTTCCTACTTTTTTTCAGAACTCGCAATTGTTTGATATTTTGGAAATCCGAAATTAATTTTGAGATAAAAAACCAAAACAGAAATAAAAAAGTAAAAAGAAATAAAAAATAGGGGGCGCCATCAATCCGAAATTTATTTTTAGGGAAAAAACAAAATAGAAATAAAAAAAAGATATAGAAAACAGGGGGCGCCACGACCCGCACATGGGCTGGCCCATTACTGCGCTTGGTAAAAAGAAAGAGAAAAAGCGTGAGAACCAGGGATCAAACCCTGGTCTCCTGTGTGGAGCATCATTGCCTCAGCCATCGCGCTGCTCATGCATTGGTGCTATTATATCGTATCCACCTTTAATAACAGAACCCTGGAGCGATATTAGAAATTAAAAACGAATCGTTTTTGCCACTTACGGGTGGCATTGGCGGGTAATTATTGCCAACTTTAGGGGCATTTTTAATGACGGACGGGCAGAAGCGATGCGTGCTTTATTAGTAGGTATATATATATATATATATATATATATATATATATATATATATATATATATATATATATATATATATGCCCACGAGCCTCAAGCAAAATATCAACTATTCCACCAATTCCTGCCTGTCCCTTCTAACATGGTATCAGCCTAACCGATCCAAACCTAACCGCCGCCGTCGCTTCCGCTCTGCACGCCGCCCGTACCTAGGGTTCGTTCACCGGTTATGTTGATCGGCTGTCCTAGAGAGTCTTTTTCTCGATCCTTTAATCGGGGTTTCTCTCTCGCAGGTCGTCTTGATGGACGTTTTCTTTTAGGTTTTCCGATCTAAACTCGGTTTGCGTCGCCCGCTGCCACCGTCGACCCCGCGCCTCCACTACGACACCGTCACGACATGCTGACCACTTCTCCGACCTGGCGCCCTCGTGCGGCAGGCGGCCCGTCATGACCGTCATCCACACCTTTACGCGCCTATCATTATGCGCCGGCCGTCGTCGCCCTACTCCGACCAGGATTTCTGCATCACCACCCCGCTTTTGCCGCGTATGTACAGCCGCCTCCACACGACGTTGCGCTCACCGCTCTGGGCTGGCCGCTCGGCGCTGCTGCGTTAGCCACCCGGGCGCCGGCGCTGACGCGCTCGTCCGCGCGTCGTCACATGCCGTTCGTTATCGCCGGTTTCAGCTCGGACTCCGCCACCAGCCCACCTCCACCGAGCGGCGTCCACGATCTCCGGCGCGATCGGATTGATCACCCCTCGCCCCACGATCCGCCCCATCCGCATCGTGCGATTGATCGGGCCCATCAGTTGCATGCGCCTCCACGGGTCCCGTGAAGATTGTCCCGAATACAACGCGCCCCTCCACCGATCGAGCATCGGGCTACCGCTACGTCGCCCCGCCGGGCCGCAGTGCCACCACCCCGTGGTTCTTCCTGCGGCTGCATCGACCCGCCTGCTGCCGCTGCTTCGCCCCTTTAGGTCGTAGTGCCGCGGCCTGCTGTCTACCGCTGCCCCAAGGACGTCCATTCCAGGCCGTCTTCATGGCTGCGCCGACCCACGTGTTGCCGTTGCGTCATTCAATCGGGTCGTAGCGAGTGTGGCACACGGTCTCCACCGCCGCCCGAGGTCGTCCCCGAGGTTGCACCGACCCGCGCACCGCCGCTGCGCCGCCCTTTGGGCCGTAATGCCGCGGCCCGCGGTCACTGCCGCCGCCCCGAGGTCGCCCCGACCCGCCTGCTGCCGCTGCGTCGCCCCTTCGGGCCCTAGCGCCGCGGCCCACGGTCCACTCCGTCATCCCCGCACGTCAACTTCCCGTGGTATGCGCCACGCCACCTCCCTCAGTGCGAAAATGCCACCGTCCGTGCTGGTCTTTGTCACGTTGTCGGGTTCCTCGCCTACGTTGAGCACCGTCGTCGCGCTCCTAGCCAAGCCGTTGTCGGTGCTCTTCTTCGGCCGCCGCCGCCGCCCGTCCATGCCCTTCGTCTTCGTCCTGCACCAGCCCGTCGCCAGCGTTGCCGTCATCTACCTCGACCACTTCATCTACTCCGACCACCCTTGGTGACATCGGCCCCATGCCGATGGGCGCCACAACCATCGTCAAGACTCCTTCTCTGCTGGCCCCTCCGACTCCTTGACATGACGTACAGCTCGTGTAGGTCCCTCGTCTACGCATGCCTGGTGCTAGCAACACCGATGCGCGCCTTCGTCCACGACTTGTCCCCGGGCTTGGCAAACCCGGCGTGATGTGTTGCCAACAACATCTTCTTCCCGACGCACCACTACTTTGACACCACAGCGCCCATGACTAACTTGGCTCCTCTTTGCACCCGCGGCTCCACGGCAACTTCCTCGACACCAACCACCCCGACTCGACATCGACCATGACGTTCTTCACTTGGCTACCTCGACCACGGCTACACCATCCTACGCTCTTGGCTACATCGACATCGGCACAAAGGGCTATCTCCTTGCTTGAGCAACCTCGTCGGTTTCCACTTCAGCCACGACTTCCACGATGCATCGACCATTACGACAGTGGGGGGCATCCTTTGGCTTACCTTTGGATTCTTCTCCAGTCTCACTGTCTGTGTAGCTACCGTTGTGATTGTGGGGGGATGTTGAGTATAATGTTTATTTAGGAAACATAGGATAGCGTAGGATTCATTCTACCTTCCTTGTACTCCAAGATGACCATGTACTCCTATATATAGGCCCACGAGGCTCAAGAAAATATCAACGATTCCACCAATCCCTCTCTACCCCTTCTAACAATACGATCATTCTTTTACTCGCCGAGAGTACGTAAGACATCTAAAGCCATCCGCCTCAAACACCCATCATAAGTCCCCGTGAACGGTCCGGTCACTGGCTGGTCAAAAAATTCTGACACCAACGATGCCTCAAACCGGCCTCAAACATCCGAGTTGACCGGCACCCCTCACATCTAACTCAAATATGGAATGGATATGGGTGGCCCGGGAGTGACTGGGCGCCTCCGTCACATCAAATTCGGCCCACGCTGGCCCATCCGACCCCACAAATATTAGTCCCCATCTGCTCCTCGGACCAAATCCTTCTGCTCCATTTCACTCCCTCCACTCCACTCCGTGATCCAAGCTCATGTCCGGCGATCTTTGGCCTTCTCCGGCATGGAGGGCAGCGGATCTGCGTCCTACACCTCCAGATCTGTCGACTCCAAGCTCGTCTCATGCGGCCCCAAGGAGGAGATGACCGTCTGGCTTGCGCTGTATCGCTCCCGGGAGGAGGCCGCTCAACGGTAGCGCTCGGACTCTTCCGTCAGAACTCCATTGCGTCCGCCCAAATGGTGCATGGATCCGCCATGAGGTGTGTCGCCACTGCCTCACCAGATGTGGTGCAGTCCGTTCCGGCATCCGAACATGGTGGCGGACGCGCAACCCCTCCATCGACGCGTCGAGGTGGAGGTGAACGCATGGGCATCGTCCGACACAAACATGGTGTGGCGTGCCCGCCATGTGAGGCAGCGGGCGTGGGAGACGGCAGCAACCCTCCCAGCTATGGACGTTGGCGAGGTGGAGTCACATTCTCTGGCACCCCATATGGTGCACCAGTCCGGGCACTGCAACCATGTCATGGTGGATGTCGCCAGCTCCTCCTAGCACGGATCCATCGTTGATCTCACATCCGCCGTCAGGGTTCCGGGCTCCGACGAGGAAGAGTAGGGAATGGGAGTCGATGGCGCCTTGAGTCCGGCGAGCCGGTCCGTGTCTCATGTCCTATTTTACCTCACTAGCGATCAGACCAGCACTCTGAGGGACGTAGCCGATCGCCGGACAAGGGCACTGTCGGGGATATACCCCGTGGCGTAAACCGGCCGGAAGTTAACCCGGCCGGACTGGACGACTCACTGGTAACCCGCCCGGAGCTTGGCGGTTCACGGGCTACCCGCCCGGTCTTGGCGGTTCATTAGTAACCCGGCGGGCGGGTCAGAGGAGCGACAAGACCCGGTTTCCCAACTGGCGGTTCATGAAGGCCGGCTCATACTATGGTGGGCCGGTTTAAGAGGAAAGACATAAAGAATATTTGTCTTACAAGGAGTTAAGACCTGGACTTGTATCCGGTTTGTATTAGAGATAGACTAGTCCTAATCCTAATAGGACTCCACATGTAACCCGCCCCTTCAACATATATAAGGAGGGGCAGGGCTCCCCAAAGAGGAACAAGCGACAAGCAAGAAGAAACAATCTTAGGGCTAGACATAAAGAGGAGAGCCGGTTTACGGCGACTCCCTCGTGATGATAATGAGACCTAGCCTCAAACAGCATGTAGGGTTTTTACCGGATGATGTTTCCTGGGGCCCGAAGCTGTCTAAATTCCTGTCTTGTGTTGCATCTCTCGATTCCGCTCAACCCCTCTCAAGCTACCACATAGATGCGTTGGCCTTGCGACTAAGTCCTGACACTAAGGACATCTGACGTGACAATACTACGACAGTTGGCGCCCATCGTGGGGCCTGCGCATGATGGTGTTGAGTTCTTGGAGCGATCTCTTCAAGGATCGAGGAGCTCGTGGTTAGACAGATGAAAGTTTGAGTTCAAGGAAATTAATATTGCATCCGGGTGCGCTGTCGCCACTTCAAGTTGAAGATGTGTTCAAGATCGATCAATGCAAGGATCATGTCGCTGGATTTTGCAGCGCGTTATGTGATTGGTGAGCGGCAAAATTGTACGTCGCCGAGACCGTGTTGTACCTGTTATAGTATATTTCACCGGTGTGCTAGGTTCCGAGGCGGCATGAGGAGACGCGAGATGCAGAGTCCAGATCGGTACGCCAACATACAGTCAAAACTGATGAAGAAAAAGGAAAGTACTGAGCACATGCACAGATTAGATGGAGAAAATAAACCACCTGGCCACATCGCCGAGATCAAACAAGATTTTTTTCAGCTACCGCCAAGCAAAAGCAGTAACACCGAGCTGTACTGGAGTCAGATTCAGTCCCACGCCCGTATTGAGTACTCAAGATGGATAATGCATACCAGATTGATAAAAAAAGAAGGCGAGCGCGCTATTGCGAGCGGTCAGTCTAAACTGATTGATTTGACAGTGATCAGGATTCAGGAGGCTTCGATCTGAATAATAGCAATTATATCAGCGATAACTAGTGGTTGCGTGTGGACAGCGACAGCAAAAAGTAATGAGTGGCGGCAGAAAAGCTGCTATTATTGTTGTCGCCTACGACAAAAAAAATAAACTACGGCAGCAGACGCCCAAGGCACCCAGACAAAAACGTGTTCAAGGCATGTGTTCGCTAGCCCCATTTGATGGTGCACGTACATGCAGGAGTACATGCATGTTCTTGGAGTAGTACAATACTACGACCGGTTCATCATCACATCAAGACAAGAGAAGACCACACGGGGTTAGTGGAGTATGTAAGATCATCTGAGCTAGACGTACGTTTCAGTGCGAGCTATTTTGTTCGTCTGACTATGTCCAGCATTATCTAGCATCAGTATGCGTTCATCCAACAAATCACCAGGTGCTTTCTATATATCTTATCAGTACATATTAAATTATTTGAGAACAATTACTCTGGTCTTTAGTATTTTTTCGCAGGATCATTGTTCCTTATAAAGGTGTCGCAAAGGGGCGTGCGCCAATATTATTTTTGCACTAGCGCTTGTCCGTGCCGTGCTGCTGGACGAATACGTGAGCAAGTTGCCGCCCCCGCTATATCCGCACGCGTGATTGACTCACCGTTTGTGTCCACGTTTGTCTCGCCCGGGTCCGGGCCGTTTCCAACACTGTTGTCGTTTCTCACGACTGCACCGGCTTATAACGCCACGGATGACTCGCCCATCCGCTCTCGCGGCCGGTTCACACGTCCGCACCGGCTTACAACACGGAGGACAACTTGCTCGTCCGCACCGGTTTACAACACCGGGCCGACTCATCTGTCTGCTCCTGCGGCCGACTCACCCGTGAGTGGCTTCAGTTGCACATGCTGATCATCATCTTCATGACGGGTTATTTCCGGCCTAAAAGAATCAAGTGCTATCCATCTAAAGTCTATTTTTAGCACGTATCAATTCTTTTGAGAACAATTACTCTGTCTTTTAATAAATTTTATGCAGAATGGCTATTAAAAGAGAAAGGGGTGGTATTACACCGCGGAGGCACGTTCGGCTATGCCGCGCAGCTTCACGGACACGCGGATCGCGGTCCGGTTTACATCAATGCGCCGGCCGACTCGCCCATCCGCACCGCCTTACAAATGCCACGGACAAATCGCCTGTCCGCGCCAGCTTAAAAACGTCGCGGCCGATTCACCCGGCCGCACCGGTTTACCACGCCGCGGCTGGTTCATCCGTGAGCGATTTCAACTCCACCTAGCGATCATCAACTTCATGGCGGATTATTTCCGGCCGAGCACATCAGGTGAAATCTATCTAAAATATATTTTATTGATACATATTATTTTTTGTCAAAGAGCAGTTTATCTTTGTCTTGGTCTACAATACTGTTGATGCAGGACAATTGTTCACTACATCAAAACGACGTGGTTAACTCGCCCGTCCGTGCCGGTTTACGACACCAGTACCGATTTCCCCGTCCTTGCCGGTTTACAATGCCGCGGCCGACTCATCTGTCGGAGCCGCCACTGATGATGCGATAGTCTCTGCTGTCCATCTCTCGCGGCCTGGTCTACATCGACATACCGGGCCGCACCGTCTGCATGAGCTATTTATTGGATATGAGCAAGTCACAGCTTGGGTAGCCCGTTTTTTCTTTCAAATTGGAGGCAAATTATCGTCAACCACCGTCTACACTGGATGGCTCAATAAGCAGGCACACAAGTCGCCGCCATTACAGTTCTGGTTAACTTCAAATCACCAGTTGGAAGGAACCATTGGCCGAGTCGCTGACACGTCTCATATGGGATCATTTATAACCCACCGCAGTCACCTCAACCTTCTGTGGATTCACATCGTGCTATCAACACCAATGATATACAAGTTATGCTGGTTTATATCATGGTCAAATATGAAGAGTTTCAAGCCAACTCCTCGAGTCACCTTGAGACTCGGGGGCTACGATGACATGACTCAGCAAATCTTGCTAGTTACAGCAAATTTAAGAACCCCAGGACGATGGAGGGAAAGATAACCCGGTCCAGGAGGCTACTGTTATTTGAAAGCCGTCAGAAAATTTCCGGCTTAGAAAGTATATGACAATTACAAAATCCCGGCTCAATGAAGAAGATCCGGGTCATCAGAAAAGATTCCGGTTTAAAATCCGGCTCAAGGGAAGTCAGTCTCATTGAAGCTCTCAAATATCTGGTTTACAATCCGGTTCAAGGGAAATCTGTTCTCCCACAAAGCTCTGAAGCGCCCAAATCCGGTTTAACAATGTCCGGTTTAAAAAGGAATTAACTTCTCGCAAGTTCGAGTTTAAAGACCGTCAGAAAATTTCCGGCTGAAAATGAAGATTCCGGTTTAAAATCCGGGTCAAGGGAAAGATGTCTCCCACAAAACTTTGAAGCTCTCAATATCCGGTTCAAGATCCCGGTTCAAGAAGAATTTATCTCTTGCATGAAAGTTAAAAATTGCCGAAGAGGACCTGCTGCCATGATGCGTGGTTCAAACATGGGTATCCTGCCTTATTGGCCTAACATATTATTGATCTCATGGGGGCTTCTGCTTCATAAAGCGGGGTCTCTGTTCTTTTTTACATCATGCGCGGTTACATGGAGTGGTTCTATTTTAAAGCGGCCTCCGGTTTACCCCTTAAAATTTGCTTTCCAAAAAAGCTTTGTGATATCACTTGGGGCCTTGGTCGTGTCCGAACCAATGCGACACCTTTTGATAGGCGAAAGCCACCAGATCACTTGGGGACATGGTCAAGTCTGAACTAGTCACGCCTCTTGATCGACCTAAGGCCACAAAATCACTTGGGGGCTTGGTCGAACCCAAACCATTGCCACACCTTTTGATCGGCATAAATGCCACGGTTTCATTTGGGGACCTGGCTGACTTGAACCATTGTCACTCCTATTGGGGGCTTGGTCCTGTCCGACCGTGGTAACACCATCTGATCGGGCCAGTAAAGCCTCATTTGCAATAGTTTTATTTTGCCCTTGCTTGAATTCTGTTCTTTTTTGCTAAAGAACTTTTACTTCTGTTGCGTTTTAAACCGACATTGTTAATCCGGTTCAAACTGTCAATTACAAATTGACGGAACACGGTCAAATCTTAATCCGGAGGCCATCTGCCCGGTTTGATTTTCTATTACCGTCCTATTATGGAGTAAACCGGCGTTCATTAACCCGGCTTGACTTTCAATTACAAGTTGTCAATACAGGATCAAGTTATAATCCGGAGACTATCAGCCCGGTCTGGTTTGACTACGAGTCGCCAGTATTATATATGGTTAAACCGGTGTTTATCACAACCCAGTACGGTTTATCATCAACCGGCACAGTATGAAAGGAGTTATCATTACTCAAGATTGGGGTTATCACTCTTACTACAAAAAGTTGGTAAAACCAGCAATGTGATTCAATGTCACAGGTATGATATATTTCATATTTAATTATTCTTAAGTGCAACCTTGGTTATAAACCCAGGTTATATGTTGGGCATTATGACCCGTCCGGCGGTAAACCGCCAGGACACTTTAAACTTGTTGTATGCAGAAACAGGTTGAATAAAGCATGATTATAAATCACTGACGTTTATTAAACCGGCCTGACTTTTGACTATGTATCGCCAGTATGATGATAAATTATCCGGTGTTTGTTAAACCGGCCTGGCTTGGGACTATAAGTCGCCAGTATATATTTGGATTGCGCCATTGGAATCATGTGCTTATAAATCATTGGGTTATATTATTCAAATAGCCAAACTTGGCTGAATTTTCATTATGATATTGAATGAATAAGGTTTTTCATACCAGATTATATTATCTTGAATAGCCAACATGGTTAGATTTTTATTATGGTTATCAATAACCAATATTATGATTAAGGTTTTCAAAGTCGCTTCAGCGTAATGGCTATTATTTCATCAATGGGTATGATTTATTCTACAATGGAGGGAATAGTCCCGAGTCGCTGCAGGCTTACGACCCGGCACTTGGGGGCTACATTATTTAAGTTGAGATTATATCAAATATGCAAGTCTCATGTCGCTGCAAGCATGCACCATGACACTTGGGGGCTAATGCAAAGTAATTTTTTGCTCATATTATTGAAGACCCGACTCATCACATTATAATGAGTCGGCCCTTGGGGGCTACCAATTGCTCCTGTCAACAGTTGAAGGTACAAAGCTTTTTATTCATTATATTGAAAAGTCCACTGCTCAGCTGGTAAAGCACAAGGCTCTTAACCCTGTGGACGTGGATTCAAGTCCCATGATGAGGGTTACATCATATGATGTTATTTTCATTGAAGTATATATTAAGTCCCAGCTCAATATTATCTTACTGAGCCGGCCCTTGGGGGCTACACTGGTTGAAGTTTTTATGAGTATAAGACAATTACAAGTCCCAGGTTGCTGCAAGCATGAAAACCCGGCACTTGGGGGCTACATAGTATGGAGTATTCAGTTTTTACTAGTCACTGGGATGAACAACATGGATTTCTTTGAAAGTGGCAGTATTTATACCGAAGCAGAGTCTTAAGCCACCACTTTGTTCTGCTCAAAGACTTGGGGGCTACAGGTATTATATTATTATCGAAGAAATATTTTCAAATTCTCTGATTGAGCAAACTAGGTTGACCCGGCGTCACCAATCATTATGACCCTGTGGCTGCAACCCGGTGTCATTAACAATCATGAACCGGTGTCTGCAACAATCATGACTCGGAATTATCAGTTTTTATAACCCGACAATGGTGGTTATCGTAAACCGGCAAGTTCTACATCTTCAAACCGGCTGAATATCTGATGAGTATTTCAAGACCAATATTTCTTAAACCGGCGCTCTGGAAGCCGACTCAAGTGGATTATTCTTCACAATATTTTTTTATAAGAAGCCAACATTAGCAATTTGAGTATGAAGCTGGTTATTAACCCGGATTTTCTAGAAGAAGGAAATGACAAGGACTTCAGAATGATCAGATGCCGGTTTACAAGAATTCTTAACCCGGAGCATAGTCTGTCAAATTTGTTCTTGTATTTGTTTTGCAGCATAAGTTTACCATGGATAAATCCAAGCTAAACTTGGGGGCTAATGTCAGGGATATACCCCGTGGCGTAAACCGGCCGGAAGTTAACCCGGTCGGACTGGACGACTCACTGGTAACCCACCCGGAGCTTGGCGGTTCACGGGCTACCCGCCCGGTCTTGGCGGTTCATTAGTAACCCGGCGGGCGGGTCAGAGGAGCGACAAGACCCGGTTTCCCAACTGGCGGTTCATGAAGGCCGGCTCATACTATGGTGGGCCGGTTTAAGAGGAAAGACATAAAGAATATTTGTCTTACAAGGAGTTAAGACCTGGACTTGTATCCGATTTGTATTAGAGATAGACTAGTCCTAATCCTAATAGGACTCCACATGTAACCCGCCCCTTCAACATATATAAGGAGGGGCAGGGCTCCCCAAAGAGGAACAAGCGACAAGCAAGAAGAAACAATCTTAGGGCTAAACATAAAGAGGAGAGCCGGTTTACGGCGACTCCCTCGTGATGATAATGAGACCTAGCCTCAAACAGCATGTAGGGTTTTTACCGGATGATGTTTCTCGGGGCCCGAAGCTGTCTAAATCCCTGTCTTGTGTTGCGTCTCTCGATTCCGCTCAACCCCTCTCAAGCTACCACATAGATGCGTTGGCCTCGCGACTAAGTCCTGACACTAAGGACATCTGACGTGACAATACTACGACAGGCACAGAGGAGCCGGAAGAGTTCTGCTTAGATTAGGTTTTACGTTGCATGTAATAGTATGAATTTGATATTTCTAAATGGAGGTATTCAGTTGTGGAAGAGATTATTTGAGGATTGACTGGTCACTATCCTCGGACTCGCCCATGCACGACCATGGGCGTTTGAGGGGTCAGTCCAATTGTGATGCCCTAAGTATTTTGAGGAATACCAAGCTTTGTTGATCAAGCATAATCAAGAGAGAGTGCCTCCAAGATATAACCGGGGTTACATGAAAAATAGAGTCACTAGAGGACTCGGAAGATCTAGCTAGAATACGTGCGGGAACATTTGACAAATGATTTACATGACTAAAGTGAACGGACGAGAAGAACGACGCCAACTATTGATATCAGCCGGCAGGAGCCCCACCGGCGTGTAGTCAAACATCGAAGCATTGGATCTCTGGATAACAGACATATAGTTTGACTACAAAATGGCCCTTGAAAAGCCATCTTGGAGGGTGAGAGCCACGGCACGCAGTAGCGCGAGTGCTTCAACTAGTTCTGGGAAGGTAATCTCGTCAACGTGCTCGCGGCAAGCCAACAAGCAATCTCCGATGTGGTTCCTAGTTACCGCGCCAATTCCCATCCGTCGAGACTCCATGAAGAGATGCTCTAAGTTTGGCTTGTGTAGTGATCATTCTCCCATGACAAGGAGACTTAGGGTCAGTTCTTTCCAGCCTCTTTAGGAGAATGTGAGGCTTAGACATGAAATCCAAAACTAACTGAATTTTAGCCATTAACTTTTCAAAGAATTAGACTAGAACTGACATGAAAACAAAAATCAGCCCAACCCCTCACTCTAATGATTTCCACTGAAGAAGCGTTCCGTTTTAGCACAATACCTCCAATGCAGGAGGTATTTGATGGGGAACGAAGAATGAAAATCAAAAAATTTCCTAGGAAACACCCAAGATTTGATCTAGGAGATGCATATCAACGAGAGGGGAGTGTGTCTACATACCCTTGTTGAAAGGATCGATATGGTTGACTATAGGGGGGGGGGTGAATAGGCAACTACCAAATTTTGGATTTTCTTCACAAATTAGGTTTAGCAACAAATAGGTTGTCTAGATGTGCAACTAGGTGAGCAACCTATATGATGCTAACAACAACAAGCACAAGCAAAGGATACAACACAACAATAGCTTCATAAAGTAAAGGTAAGAGATAACCACAAGTGGAGTCGGTGAAGACGAGGATGTGTTACCGAAGTTCCTTCCCTTTGAGGGGAAAGTACATCTCCGTTGGAGCGGCGTGGAGGCACAATGCTCCCCAAGAAGCCACCAGGGCCACCATATTCTCCTCATGCCCTCACACAATGCGATATGCCGTGATTCCACTAGTGGTGCCCTTGAAGGCGGCAACCAGACCTTTACAAACGAGGTTGGGGCTCCCAACGAAACCACAGAGCTTCACCACAATGGAATGTGGCCCCGAGGTAACCTCAACTGTCTAGAGTGCACCCAAGAGTAACAAAATCCACACAAGAAAATATGGGGGAATCAAATTTCCTTTGGTGGAAGTGTAGATCTAGATCCCCTCCTTCAATCCCTAGCAAATAAACGAGTTTGAGTGGCTGGAGAGAGAGATCAGGCAAGAAAGCTTGAAGGGCATCAATGGAGGGGAGAGAGAGGCAAGAGGTAAGGAGGTAGGTGGAAGAAGCCCCCTTTATATAGGCACCCCCAAATTCCAACTGTTACATCATTTTTTACACTGCAGCAGTACAGCCGCTCCTGACACCGATACAATCGGGATTCACTGGTAAGCTGCAGAAACCCTAAAAAGTGGTAGAACTGGTAGCACGAGCTGTATTATCGGTTAATAAGAATAACCAGACTAACCACTCACCTACCGCTCGTCAACCGCCTTGAACCAGAAGGGAGTCACCCCTATGGGCGGTGGTCAAGTGGTAGTTGCATCGGAACTACCGCCTGGCCGTAGAACCGGAGGTGGCTAAGTCCCGGGCGGTAGAACCACTCAGGACACCGATAATACCTGTTAGCAGAGCATAACCAGGCCACCACCTCCCAAGGACCGCCCCATCACAGAAGCAAATCCGGTGGTTGGGCAGTACCTAGCCAGTACAACTGCCCGTGAAGCAGCTCCTGGGTTTTTCCAGAGCAGAGGCGGTACCATCACCCGGGGGCAGCGGTACAACCACTGGGAAGTACCTGGGATGTGCAACCCTAGGGTATCACCCCTGGGGAGGTGGTTGAGCTGGTATAACAGGGAAGGCGGTACAACCGCCCTTAACAGCGGTACAACCGCTAGAAGGGGAAAACAATGATTCAGAAGGGAACAAGGGGATCTCTCTCTACTCAAACAGAAGGGAATGGTGGGTGGAGGGAAGTGTGTATGTGCATTGATTCACACAATACCTTCCGATGTGGATTCTCTCTTAATAGTACGAGTTTCCTACGACCAAAGAAATAAACACGCAGAAAACGCTGTCTTCGATCTTTTCCGTCCAGAGGAAATGCCTAACCGACTTGTACCTAACCAAAGAGTACTTGAAAAACTTGGCACACGATAAGGCCACCAGGAGAGTTGTCATCATCACCCAAGACACAAAGATTGGAAATGCCCTAACAATCTCCCCCTTTTTGGTGGATGATGACAACCACAAGATTTGCATTGAAGGTCTAGAAAATGTAGACGGGCACCCCCTAGATGTGTGCCCTATTTGGATTTTGCTTTAGGAATGCAAAGTTACACATTAGTATGAAAGCTCCCCCTAGATTTTATAGACCGACTAACCACTACGAACAAGCATATAGGATGGACAATAAGCATACTACAAATAAGCATATAGGATAAGATAGACAATAAGCATAAATACCACGCATGTCTCACACCATGCAATAGTCTCACACCACAAGGTTCACACACTGAAGGAAAGCAACAGAAAACCAAGTTCAACTCTAAAAACAATCAAAATAACCAACCCATGCAAATCACAGACCTAGTAGACCTTTCCCCCCTTTGGCATCAAGACACCAAAAAGGAAAAGTGCGATGCTAACGCCCCAGAGCTCAGTAGATCTCGTCTGACCCCTCGGTTGCATCTGAATCATGATCTACAGACTCCTCATCATCCTCCATTGTATTATCAACAACAACCGAAGTGGAGGTAGCAGGATGGCCAGATGCCTCAGCCTCATCATCCGTCCAGGTGCTATACGCAGAAATGCACTTGTCCTCTGGAGTGACGCTCTTCTCAGATTCACTCTTCATAGGCATGTTGAGGTGCTTCATCATGGCAATCTGACGGCACCGAGCAAGCTTCTCATTAACATGTGCCTCATACATCTTCTTCTGTATGTGAGACTGGAGGCAAAAGGTCTTCTTTACTTTAGCTGTGAGCTTGGTTGTCACGCCCAATATGCGATACTATCCTAAAGAGACTCGAAGGTCCCACCAAGGATAGAACCGCATATTGAAACGCTTTTGCAAGGTGGATATCATTACATCAACATTACATAATAGATTGGTATACATACAAGAGGCATACAATGCCACACAAATACAACAATATATCATACACAATATCAACATCCGACTACGGATGAAACACAAATAGAAACTCAAACGACATCCACCCTGCTAGCCTAGGCTGCCGACCTGGAACCTATCCCCTGATCGAAGAAGAAGCAGAAGAAGAACTCCAAAACAAGCAAACATCGCGCTCGCGTCATGATCATCACAAAACCTGTACCTGCAACTGTTGTTGTAGTAATCTGTGAGCCACGAGGACTCAGCAATCCCATTACCATGGGAATCAAGACTAGCAAAGCTTAAAAGGGAAAGGAATGGGTAAAGTGGTGAGGCTGCAACAGCAACTAAGCATATATGGTGGCTAACATACACAAATAAGAGCGAGAAGACAGCAAATGGAACGTTCGCGAAGCTAGCAATGATCAAGAAGTGCTCCTGAACTCCTACTTATGTCAAACATAACCCAAAAACCGTGTTCACTTCTCGGGCTCTGCCGAAAAGAGATCACGGCTACACACACGGTTGATGCGTTTTAATTCAGATCTGGTGTCAAGTTATCTACAACCGGACATTAACAAATTCCCATCTGCCTATAACCACAGGCACGGCTTTCGAAAGATTATACCCTGCAGGGGTGTCCCAACTTAGCCCATGATAAGCTCTCGCGATCAACGAAGGATATACCTTCTCCCAGGAAGACCCGATCAGACTCGGAATCCCGGTTTACAAGACATTTCGACAATGGTAAAACAAGACCAGCAAAGCCGCCCGATGCGCCGACAAATCCCGATAGGAGGTGCACATATCTCGTTCTCAGGGCAACACCGGATGAGACTAGCTACAAGTAAAACCAACCCTCAAGTTCCCCCGAGGTGGCCCCGCAGGCAGCTCAGTTCGGACCAACACTTAGACAAGCACTGGCCCGGGGGGGCTAGAATAAAGATGACCCTCGGGCTCCGAAAACCCAAGGGAAAAAGGGCTAGGTGAGGCAAATGGTAAAACCAAAGTTGGGCCTTGCTGGAGGAGTTTTATTCAAAGCGAACTGTCAAGGGGGTCCCATAAATCACCCAACCACGTAAGGAACACAAAATCCGGGAACATAACATTGGTATGACGGAAACTAAGGCGGCAAGAGTGGAACAAAACACCAGGCATAAGGCCGAGTCTTCCACCCTTTACCAAGTATATAGATGCATTAATAATATAAGAGATATTGTGATATCCCAACATAATCCTGTCCACCATGGAGCAATCTTCAACTTCACCTGCAACTAACAACGCTATAAGAGGGGCTGAACAGAGCGGTAACATAGCCAAGCAATGGTTTGCTAGGAAGGGTGAAAAGGTTAGAGGCTGACATGGCAATTTGGGAGGCTTGAAGAGCAAATGATAGGTAACGCAACATAGCGATAGAACGAAGCAACTAGCATAGCAATGATAGTAGTGAGATCCAGGGAAATGGTCATCTTGCCTGAAATCCCGCAAGGAAGAAGAACGTGTCCATGAAGAAGACGAACGGGAGTAGTCGAACGAATCCTCACAACTCCGGAACGAAACCGAAGCTAACGAGAGAAGCAAACCGGAAAGAAGCATACAACATGGTAAATGCACAAGCATAAACATGGCATGATGCACAAACAAGTATGATGCATGTCCGGTTTAATGAGGCATGGCATGGCAAAGTGCAACAGACAATACTACAAATTAAGTGGAGCTCAATATGCAACGAGTTGCATATTGACGAAACACCACATGACTTATTTAGTTCTCTCTCGTTTAAGCTACCAAACAAAATTAAATGTTGTTAAACATGGCAAGAGGTGAGGCATAATAAAACTACCTATCTAAGCAAGTTTAAATGAGGTCGGAACCACAAAACAACAATTCCGGAAAATCCCCATGTGCATATTCTAGTTTTGGTACTGTTCTGCCTATTACATAATTTTAGAGTTGTTAAACAGGAAAATAAAGTGGCCGTGTTAAACTAGGCATTTTTCCACCCCATTTACATATAAAGTTTATTTAAAACGGAGCTACGGTTATTTAGTTATGAAATAAATCATTTTAACATGGCATTTAAGCAAATTTAATCAAACAACAATTTAAACATTTTAAACAAGGTTGAAAGTGGCATATTATTAATCTACACAAAATTCTAAGCATTTTACATATATAAATTATTTACATAAGATGCACCATATGTGAGTTATTAAATGCATGAACTCTAGGGACTTTTCTGTAAATATGTAATTCCCTGGATAATTAGACAAATTCGCAGCGCAGGAAAAAAAATACACATGGGCTGAATCTGGAGCACTGTTGGGCTGAACAGAGAGGAGGGGCTGTGTGGGGAGCTCACCATGGGCTTTGGCCCGGTTCAGTGGAGAGGGAGGCCTGCAGGGACGCGAGGCGAGCTGGACCTGATCTGGAGGCCAGCAGGCCGGCTGGGAACGCCTGGCTGGGCCTTGCCGCGGCTGCAGCCCATGCAGCTGGCCAGCGCGGTCAACGCGTGGCTGGACCGAGTGAGCTGCTGCTCTCGTTTCTGATGAACGAAGAACAGAAGCAGCAGCAGGTTCAGGGCGATGCAGAAGACAACGACAACGGGACTTGACGAAGGCGGGGAAGGCGCAAGACTGGACCGGGCCGGAGCTCGATGTGGATGCCGAGGGGAACCAAATCCGACGGGCGGCGCCTTGATCTGAAGAAGAGGACGGCCATGGCGCTCGATGCAGGGACACAGGAGGCGGGGCTTCGTGCAGCGACTTCAGAGGAAGCAGGGAGCGGGACTTGGTGGAGTAGTGGCTCTCGAGGCAGGCGCGCGAGGTGAGGGACTTGGTGGCCCGGTGATGGGGTTGACCGCTACCTCCGGCTCGAAGCAGACCGCAGGGCAAGGCGAGGATGAAGCAGGGCGTGGCGCGGAGCACGCGCGAGGTGAGGTTCGAGCGGGCGAAGCAGAGGACGGGGTCGAGCTCGTTCCCGAGCAAAGGACGACATCGCTGTTGCTTTGAGGCGTCAGCCATGGGAGCTCCGGCGAGTTCCCTGAGAAGGAGAGCGGGCTGTTCCTGTCCAAGGCAGAGAGAGAGCCCTGAGAGAGAGATGAATACAGAGGGAGGAGGAAGAACGAGGGAAGGAGGTGGGGCATGGCGCTGGACCTGTGGCCGCCGACGGTGACAGTCGGAGGTGTGGCCGGAGATTGAGGTGGCCTGGGGGACGAGGGAGCCCCACGGGCATGGGCTCTCGGGCACGTGACGGTGGCCTTGTCTCGGGCGAGCTGAGAAGTCCGGCAACAATGGGGATGGCATGGAGGCGAACGGAGGTCGGGCGCTGCTTCTGATCTGACCTGGATCGAAGCACAGGAGGAAGGGAACGAGGCGCTCGGGCCTTGCGGCGCTGCGGAAGGAGGAGGTAGGCGTTGGTTGGAGGGAGTGGTTGGGCGGCGGCGCAAATCGAGGGAGGCGGTCTGAGGGCGAGAGAGGATCTGGATCGGGGAATGAGGGGATCCCGAGGAAGAAATGTAGGTGGGTGGCAGCGAGGATGGGAAGGACGGACAGCCATCCGAGATTTTAGGGTTAGGTCAGTTTAAATAGTAGTTGGATTAGGTTAGTTTAGGGGCTTATCCGTCCCTTCGATCGCAATCGAAAGGTCCAGAATAAAATAGGCAGGGAGTCCAAATAAGAAAACGGGGATGTTTTATAGATGTTTGGGGATGATCCGAATCCAACGGTGATGACTGAGCGGTTCGGGTTCGGGACAATTTTCGGACGCGCGCAAGAGGGGGGTCGATGGCGTGCAGAGAGGTTAGGTGGTCTGACAAGAGGGAAATGCAAACATGGTTGGTCTCGGAACGGCCAACGAAATTAAGGGGGGAACGCAACAACTACGAACGGGTGCAAGCTTTATGAAAACAATGACGGCAACGAGTGCCGATGCAATGCAAATGATGACATGAGATGAAATGCAAGACCTGAACAAAAAGCAAAACAAAAAAAACCAAAAATCCAACCACGGAGGAAAAAATATAACACATCTCCGGAAAAGGCAAGAGTTGGAGATACGAAAAGGGAAAGTTGCATCCGAGGCGTTACAACACTCCACCACTATGAGAGGATCTCGTCCCGAGATCTAGGATGGCACCGGAGAGAAATGGAAGAGGAAGAGAAGAGGTAAACTAAGTTGCTTCTTTGACGAATGAGTGAAACCACGAATCTTGAGAGGTTGATCAATATGAAAGAAAGAAAACAACGAAGATGAACATAGTTGAAAACACTCTGTTAGAAAAGAGGAACAAGGGATACGACGAGTACCAAGAGGTTTAGTGATAAGATAGATATTGAAACCACTCCGGTTAAAACTAGATAGAGAAGGAATAAGATTGATATAATTTGGGCAGCACTCCGACTGAAAGGAGAAGGAAAACTTGATAAGATGAAAAGAACTTGAAGAGATGACACAACACTCCGGTTAAATGGATAAGCATGAAAAGAACATGATCTTGACAAAACGAGATGATGGGTGAAGAGAGCAACATCACAATGCCTCCGTAACGAAAGAATAGAAGTTAGATCGTTGGGATAAAGGGACGGAGAAGAAAATGACAACCTTTTCCACAAGTGAACTTGGAAAGCATCCTTGCAAGAAGGTTAGAACAAAGTTGTTGGAAGACCAACAACGAAAAGAATAAGTTTGTAGTGGGCTTATGGAAACATCTCAACATTATGAGGTGACAACCGACCACTAAAGGAAACAATTGCTTGCTTTAGATCGACAAAGAGATGAACACTTCTTCCACAAAGATGATAAAGAGATAACTTGGATCATTGATAAGCACCACAAATAGCAACATTCCCAATGGAAGGCTTTAGGTGAAATATGACACAAGATAACTCCAATGGAGGGATTAATAGGTTGAAACAATCTCCTGAACAAAGAGAAAATGATGGATTTAAAATATCTCAGTCTTGACAACTTGAATCACAAAGGGAAATTGTCAAGAGTGACATAACACCACCTCAAAAGATATTGCAGAAGGAATTGCACTTCGAAATGCAAGAAGAAGAATACTTGAACGCGTCAAAACAAAACATGTGTTTAGAACCATGTCTAATTTTGAGTAAAGCTTGGCGGATCATAACTTCGAGAGAAATCTTGAAGAACAATTGGAGAATGAAAAGAATCCTTGACGAACCATCATGTAGAGACTCCATGAAGTACTCCAGTAATAAAAGGACGATAGAAAGAAAGAGAAGTTGAAAACATGAGGTGAAGCCTTGCAATGATTTATAAGGAGCTTCGCGATGATATAACCAGAGAACTTGGAACTCCGGAAAAGGAAAAGATGAAACACTAGAACCGAGAATTACTTCATCATGAACAATCTTCGGAAGAAAAGAATTGAATCACCTTGAGGAAATAAGAATAAAATTTATTGTATGCTTATCCTTCATCAAATTAAATTGATGACAAGCAATGGATTTGGCACACTACTTATTCTCGTAGAAAGAATTAAGAGAGATATAGCACAAACTTGAGAAAGTATTGATGGAACCACCGGTGGGATTTGGAAACAACGAATGAATTGATATGATAACGAAGGAAAGAGAATCTTGAACGAACCACCGTAAGAATTCGGAAATGACTGACGAAAGAGAATGAATCGCCGGGAAGAATTAGAAGAACCAATATGCTCGAGAGGATTTAGATGCAAAAAGGACAAAGAGATCGTGAGCTGATTAAGGAACACTTGAACGAAGCACCAGAATAATTGGATAACGGTAACTGAAATGTGAGGACGAAGAATTCTTCTGGGACGATGACCTGCGGTGAAAAGAAATGGAAAAACAACTCCTGACATGCTCCGGATGGTAAGAAAAGAATTTTCACAATCAAAACAATTATGAGGATAGCATGAACCTAGAACCATGAATATTCAAGAGAATGGACCAAGATTTAAGAGAAATCCTTCTTCGGTCTTCAAATGTTGAGAATGATGATGAGAACCACCATGAATTATTGAGATACTCCGGGAGAATTAAAAGAGGAAAGGTTGAGCCAAAGATGAAAATAATTTGAAAATGACCTTGGAGAAGGCATGTGACTGATGAAAAATTCATTCTTACGTCAAACTTGGAAAGACTTTGGGAATGGCTCCGGATAAATTAGAAGAGTCAGGTAAGATCATGGGAAAAGACTTGTGGGTTAGGGCCCACTCAAAAGAAACACCATTGAAGGATTGCTTGAAATAGAGATTGCACCGGTAGAATTAAATAGCTTGAATGAGAGAAAAAACCTTGAAGTAACTCGAACGGATTAAGAATGGGAACTTCATTCTTCTGAGATATCTTGAACACTCCGGATAAGAATAGAGAGAGGTGAACAATTAAGAGGTGCACCGACATGGGAAAACATTTGAAACGAGGAAAGGGATATGATCAACACCGAAAGCTTGAATTAAATCCACCGGAGAAGAAAATAACGAAGAATTACGAACTTGAAACTGTTGAGCATCTTCATGGGAAATCACCGGATAAGAACACTGAAAGAAAAGAATGAAGAGACCTCACATGAATAAATGCATACTTGATTAACATATATGAGTTCTTGAAGAAAAAGGGTGGGAGGGCGGGAAAACAAAGATAACTTGGGATGGATGAAACGAACACCGGTGAGAAAACTTAGAGTTGATCATGCGGATGGAGGAGAATGATCGGAACCACTTGAAGAGAAGCACACCGGTTTGGAAAAGAATTGACATGAAAATCTCGATAAACAAGAAGGATTAGCATTAACATAGCAATATGAGAACACCGTTTAGGAAAGGTATGGATTCAACATTTGACTTTGAAGCAACTTGATTACCACAAGTAAAACAAAACAAAGGATTTTGCTTGCAGAATAAGCCGGAAACAAACATATGATAGATCCCATATCGTATCATGTGTCTGTTGGAAAGATAAAACTAGAGCTACTTGAATTCCCACCTATAAACTCACGAAACTTCCTGGTTATGCAATCTGGTGTTGGGGATACAAGGGAAGCAATATATCTCACCCAAACTAACAATCCCTACATCCAGCTGTATCCATCCGTCAACACATAACCAAGAAACCTTCGGAAATCGTGTACCTCAACCTTCGAAAAGCATCCGTTATACGAGTTATGGCAATACTCCTGAACTCCCCAGTACTAGGTGACGTCGAGGTTATCTCACCAACAACTGCATAAAAGAGATTTTTGATGTCGGCAAAACTCAGGTATTCCAGAACTGCAACGGTAAAATTGTGACGACAACACCTCGGAGCTCGACTCCCCGGGTCATTGCCACATAATAGATAGGAGGCACCAAGAACAATGTTCTCGTCACAAAACCATCGGAATGATTCCAAGATACCCGCGTGATCCTAAATTTTTTTAGTGAAATTTGAGGAGAGGAAAGACAAAACATCTACGTCAGGAGACCTCACCAGAGCGACGAAGGGGCTGAGGAGTAAAAAGAATCCTACTCTCCGATATATATAATCCTAAGACTCAAAATAGTTTTCTTCTAGACTCAACAATGGCCAACAATCAAGGGGCTCCTACGGTCGGTCGAGGCTCTGATTACCAACTTGTCACGCCCAATATGCGATACTATCCTAAAGAGACTCGAAGGTCCCACCAAGGATAGAACCGCATATTGAAATGCTTTTGCAAGGTGGATATCATTACATCAACATTACATAATAGATGGGTATACATACAAGAGGCATACAATGCCACACGAATACAACAATATATCATACACAATATCAACATCCGACTACGGATGAAACACAAACAGAAATTCAAATGACATCCACCCTGCTAGCCCAGGCTGCCGACCTGGAACCTATCCCCTGATCGAAGAAGAAGCAGAAGAAGAACTCCAAAACAAGTAAACATCGCTCTCGCGTCATGATCATCACACAACCTGTACCTGCAACTGTTGTTGTAGTAATCTATGAGCCACGAGGACTCAGCAATCCCATTACCATGGGTATCAAGACTCGCAAAGCTTAAAAGGGAAAGGAAGGGGTAAAGTGGTGAGGCTGCAGCAGCGACTAAGCATATATGGTGGCTAACATACGCAAATAAGAGCGAGAAGAGAGCAAATGGAACGGTCGTGAAGCTAGCAATGATCAAGAAGTGATCCTGAACTCCTACTTACGTCAAACATAACCCAAAAACAGTGTTCACTTCCCGGACTCCGCCGAAAAGAGACCATCATGGCTACACACACGGTTGATGCGTTTTATTTCGGATCTGGTGTCAAGTTATCTACAACCGGACATTAACAAATTCCCATCTGCCTATAACCACAGGCACGACTTTCGAAAGATTATACCCTGCAGGGGTGTCCCAACTTAGCCCATGATAAGCTCTCGCGATCAATGAAGGATATACCTTCTCCTAGGAAGACCCGATCAGACTTGGAATCCCGGTTTACAAGACATTTCGACAATGGTAAAACAAGACCAGCAAAGCCGCCCGATGCGCCGACAAATCCCGATAGGAGCTGCACATATCTCGTTCTCAGGGCAACACCGGATGAGACTAGCTACAAGTAAAACCAACGCTCAAGTTGCCCCGAGGTGGCCCCGCAGGCAACTCAGTTCGGACCAACACTTAGACAAGCACTGGCCCGGGGGGGCTAAAATAAAGATGACCCTCGGGCTCCGGAAACCCAAGGGAAAAAGGGCTAGGTGAGGCAAATGGTAAAACCAAAGTTGGGCCTTGCTGGAGGAGTTTTATTCAAAGCGAACTGTCAAGGGGGTCCCATAAATCACCCAACCGCGTAAGGAACACAAAATCCAGGAACATAACACCGGTATGACGGAAACTAAGGCGGCAAGAGTGGAACAAAACACCAGGCATAAGGCCGAGTCTTCCACCCTTTACCAAGTATATAGATGCATTAATAATATAAGAGATATTGTGATATCCCAACATAATCCTGTCCACCATGGAGCAATCTTCAACTTCACCTGCAACTAACAACGCTATAAGAGGGGCTGAGCAGAGCGGTAACATAGCCAAGCAATGGTTTGCTAGGAAGGGTGAAAAGGTTAGAGGCTGACATGGCAATTTGGGAGGCTTGAAGAGCAAATGATAGGTAACGTAACATAGCGATAGAACGAAGCAACTAGCATAGCAATGATAGTAGTGAGATCCAGGGAAATGGTCATCTTGCCTGAAATCCCGCAAGGAAGAAGAACGAGCCCATGAAGAAGACGAACGGGAGTAGTCGAACAAATCCTCACAACTCCGGAATGAAACCGAAGCTAACGAGAGAAGCAAACCGGAAAGAAGCATACAACATGGTAAATGCACAAGCATAAACATGGCATGATGCACAAACAAGTATGATGCATGTCCGGTTTAATGAGGCATGGCATGGCAAAGTGCAACAGACAATACTACAAATTAAGTGGAGCTCAATATGCAACGAGTTGCATATTGACGAAACACCACATGACTTATTTAGTTCTCTCTCGTTTAAGCTACCAAACAAAATTAAATGTTGTTAAACAAGGCAAGAGGTGAGGCATAATAAAACTACCTATCTAAGCAAGTTTAAATGAGGCCGAAACCACAAAACAACAATTCCGGAAAATTCCCATGTGCATATTCTAGTTTTGGTACTGTTCTGCCTATTACATAATTTTAGAGTTGTTAAACAGGAAAATAAAGTGGACCATGTTAAACTAGGCATTTTTCCACCCCATTTACATATAAAGTTTATTTAAAACGGAGCTACGGTTATTTAGTTATGAAATAAATCATTTTAACATGGCATTTAAGCAAATTTAATCAAACAACAATTTAAACATTTTAAAGAAGGTTGAAAGTGGCATATTATTAATCTACATGAAATTCTAAGCATTTTACATATATAAATTATTTACATAAGATGCACCATATGTGAGTTATTAAATGCATGAACTCTAGGGACTTTTCTGTAAATCTGTAATTCCCTGGATAATTAGACAAATTCGCAGCGCAGGAAAAAAATACACATGGGCTGAATCTGAAGCACTGTTGGGCTGAACAGAGAGGAGGGGCTGTGTGGGGAGCTCACCATGGGCTTTGGCCTGGTTCAGTGGAGAGGGAGGCCTGCAGGGACGCGAGGCGAGCTGGACCTGATCTGGAGGCCAGCAGGCCGGCTGGGAACGCCTGGCTGGGCCTTGCCACGGCTGCAGCCCACGCAGCTGGCCAGCTGGTCAACGCATGGCTGGACCGAGCGAGCTGCTGCTCTCGTTTCTAACGAACGAAGAACAGAAGCAGCAGCAGGTTCAGGGCGATGCAGAAGACGACGGCAGCGGGACTTGGCGAAGGCGCAAGACTGGACCGGGCCGGAGCTCGATGTGGATGCCGAGGGGAACCAAATCCGACGAGCGGTGCCTTGATCTGAAGAAGAGGACGGCCATGGCGCTCGATGCAGGGACACAAGAGGCGGGGCTTGGTGCAGCGACTTCAGAGGAAGCAGGGAGCGGGACTTGGCGGAGCAGTGGCTCTCGAGGCAGGCGCGCGAGGTGAGGGACTTGGCGGCCCGATGATGGGGTTGACCGCTACCTCCGGCTCGAAGCAGACCGCAGGGCAAGGCGAGGATGAAGCAGGGCGTGGCACGGAGCACGCGCGAGGTGAGGTTCGAGCGGGCGAAGCAGAGGACGGGGTCGAGCTCGTTCCCGAGCAGAGGATGACGGCGCTGTTGCTTTGAGGCGTCGGCCATGGGAGCTCCGGCGAGTTCCCTGAGAAGGAGAGCGGGCAGTTCCTGTCCAAGGCAGAGAGAGAACCCTGAGAGAGAGATGAATACAGAGGGAGGAGGAAGAACGAGGGAAGGAGGTGGGGCATGGCGCTGGACCTGTGGCCGCCGGCGGCGATAGTCGGAGGTGTGGCCGGAGATTGAGGCGGCCTGGGGGACGAGGGAGCCCCACGGGCATGGGCTCTCGGGCACGTGACGGTGGCCTGGTCTCGGGCGAGCTGAGAAGTCCGGCAACAATGGGGATGGCATGGAGGCAAATGGAGGTCGGGCGCTGCTTCTGATCTGACCTGGATCGAAACACAGGTGGAAGGGGACGAGGCGCTTGGGCCTTGTGGCGCTACGGAAGGAGGAGGTAGGCGTTGGTTGGAGGGAGTGGTTGGGCGGCGGCGCAAATCGAGGGAGGCGGTCTGAGGGCGAGAGAGGATCTGGATCGGGGAATGAGGGGATCCCGAGGAAGAAATGTAGGTGGGTGGCGGCGAGGATGGGAAGGATGGGATAGCCATCCGAGATTTTAGGGTTAGGTCGGTTTAAATAATAGTTGGATTAGGTTAGTTTAGGGGCTAATCCGTCCCTTCGATCGCAATCGAAAGGTCCAGAATAAAATAGGCAGGGAGTCCAAATAAGAAAACGGGGATGTTTTATAGATGTTTGGGGATGATCCGAATCCAACGGTGATGACTGAGCGGTTCGGGTTCGGGACAATTTTCGGACGCGCGCAAGAGGGGGGTCGATGGCGTGCAGAGAGGTTGTGTGGTCTGACAAGAGGGAAATGCGAACATGGTTGGTCTCGGAATGGTCAACAAAATTAAGGGGGGAACACAGCAACTACGAACGGGTGCAAGCTTTATGAAAACAATGACGGCAACGAGTGCCGATGCAATGCAAATGATGACATGAGATGAAATGCAAGACCTGAACAAAAAGCAAACAAAAAAAAAACCAACCACAGAGGAAAAAATATAAGACATCTCCAGAAAAGGCAAGAGTTGGAGATACGAAAATGGAAAGTTGCATCCGGGGCGTTACATTGGTCACCCAAGAAGGCTTGGCACCAGGCTCCATCTCAAAATCCTCATCATCTGAAGTGGCATAGACATCCTCGCGATCATCAGCAGGAAAGCGGGACTCGACATGCTTCTTCTTCTTAAGCTTCTTGACCTCATGCACAGTGAGGTTATCTGGTGAAGTGAGAAGCTCTCTAGGGCGGCGAACAACTCAAATTAAATTCAGAAAGCACATGACAAAGGGTGCATAGGTGGGAACTTTTCTGTAGATGACCGTGCTATACATCTCCTCCCAAAACCACTTGGCCGCATCAAACGTGGCACCGGACCCTACTTTAGTCTTCATAGCAACCATCAAGTCAACTAGACACCCATGGATCTCATCCTGATTTCCAACCTTGGGCAAGAGCACATTAAGAAACACACGATGCATGATATCATAAACCTTCTCAAGGTCCTTGGACTCACTAATAATGCCTCGCCCATGAATGTAGAGAGGGGCTAGCTTCTCCTTAGGCATAGAGTGGGGACGGTTGTGAGGATGAATGCCACCATTCCCATCGAGTCAGGTATCATCATAGCCAAGAGCATTGCAGAAACCTCTCCATGGCACTTGAAAGAACTCACCACGGCACATAAATGAGAGAGTGCGAGCATCATCCTCACCAAAATGAACGGTTGCATAAAGCTGATGGATGACATGAACATCGAAGTCACAGTTGATAGACATGAGCTTGACCAAATCAAACTCCTCACAGAGAGCCAGAGCCTCTCCGAAGTACTCCAAGTTGTTCCTCCAGTGATCAAGATCAATGGCCCACTGCTTGGTATACCTATTCTTGTGATGCTAGAACAACTCATGGACAATCCTCACCTACATCTCATTCCGAAACTGAACGGTGGTCCAACGGACCTCATCTGGCACCTCATATGGATTCCTCTTCTGAAAGGCTTCCTAGTCCTTGGCCTTCCACTTGTGCATAGGAAGAGCAAACTTTTGTTTGGCAGCAGCAGACTTCTCACGGCGGGTGGGTTTAGTGGGAACCACAACCTCCTCTTCGTCTTCAGACTCAGTAGGACGCTTGCATCTTCGAGCTTGCTTCTTGTTCTTGGTACGAGGAGCAAACAAGACCCAGAGCCACCTGCACACACACACGGGAAGCACACAAGAGACCCAACAAAGATGAGAGGATCGCACACAAGATAAAAATAATATATTGCTTGTGAATCAGAGAATGTAAAATGGTGCCACTTGGTTCAGGAATCCCAGTTGTATTGGTTCTTCAACAGGTGGAACCGCTCAAGCGATTGTTCTGCCCCAAAAAGGGCGGTAGAACCGTAGGAAACAAGCAATACCACCAAGTGAGAACAAATACCTACACGATTTGAATCGAACTAGTAATATTCTAAGTTCTAAGAAATCACAAACAATAACAGGAGCATATATAGATCTCTTCCACCCAAAACTTTGGTCAACAAACGCGGGATACCAAGCAATTCCCTAAGGAGAAGGAATCAAAGAATGAAACCCTAGAACAAGGAAGTGAGGCATTACCGGTATCCATGGGAAGAGATCGGGAGGGAGGGGGCCTCCACGGAGCAGATCCATAGAGGGCCCACGGATCAGGAGTGATATGTCTCCAACTTATCTACTTTTCCAAACTCTTTTCTGCTTGTTTTGGACTCTAATTTGCATGATTTGAATGGAACTAACCCGGACTCACGTTGTTTTCAGCAGAACTGCCATGGTGTTATTTTTGTGCAGAAATAAAAGTTCTCGCAATGACCTGAAACTTCACGGAGATAAACTTTGGAATAAATAAAAAACATTGGCGAAAGGATCAACTGAAGGGGACCCACACCCTAGCAACAAGGGTGGAGGCGCACCCTACCCCCTGGGCGCGCCCTCCTGTCTTGTGGGCCCCCTGGACCTCCACCAACATGAACTCCAACTCCATATATTCACGTTCGAGAAGAAAAAAATCAGAGAGAAGGATCCATCGCGTTTTATGATACGGAGCCGCCGCCAAGCCCTGTTCTTCCTCGGGAGGGCAGATCTGGAGTCTGTTCGGGGCTCCGGAGAGGAGAATCCGTCTCCATCGTCATCGTCAACCATCCTCCATCACAAATTTCATGATGCTCACCGCCGTGCGTGAGTAATACCATCGTAGGTTTGCTGGACGATGATGGGTTGGATGAGACTTACCATGTAATTGAGTTAGTTTTGTTGGGGTTTGATCCCTAGTATCCATCATGTTCTAAGATTGATGTTGCTATGACTTTGCCATGCTTAATGCTTGTCACTAGGGCCCGAGTGCCATGATTTTAGATCTGAACATGTTATGTTTTCATGAATATATGAGTGTTCATGATCCTATCTTGCAAGTTATAGTCACCTACTACGTGTTATGATCCGGCAACCCCGGAGTGACAATAGTCGGGACACTTCCCGATGATGACCGTAGTTTGAGGAGTTCATGTATTCACTAAGTGCTAATGCTTTGGTCCGGTACTCTATTAAAAGGAGGCCTTAATATCCCTTAGTTTCCAATAGGACTCCGCTGCCACGGGAGGGTAGGACAAAAGATGTCATGCAAGTTTTTTTCATAAGCATGTATGACTATATTTGGAATACATGCCTACATTATATTGATGAATTGGAGCTAGTTCTGTGTCACCCTATGTTATAACTGTTGCATGATGAATACGATCCGACATAATTATCCATCATTAATCCATTGCCTATGAGCTCGTTTCATATTGATCTTTGCTTAGTTACTTTTCCATTGCCACTATCACGATTACTACAAAACTATTACTATTACCTTGGCCTCTGTTACCGTTACTTCCATACTACTTTGCTATTGAATACTTTGCTGCAGATATTAAGTCTTTCAAGTGTGGTTGAATTGACAACTCATCTGCTAATACTTGAGAATATTCTTTGGCTCCCCTTATGTCGAATCAATAAATTTGGGTTGAATACTCTATCCTCGAAAATTGTTGCGATCCCCTATACTAGTGGGTAATCAAGACCTTTTTCTGGCACCATTGCCAGGAGGCATAGCTCTATTCTTTGAATGCTAGAATGCAATATGATATTGTGTTTGCTACTTCACCTATCTGTGTTTCTGATAAGGATTATGAATTCTCTGTCGATCCTGAGTTAATTACTTTGGTTGAATCTGATCCTTTCCATGGTTACGAATCTGAAATTGTTGTGGCACATCTTACTAAACTGAATGATATAGCCACCCTATTTACTCATGAGGAAAAAATTCGCTATTATTATATTCTTAAATTGTTTCCTTTCTCATTAAAGAGTGATGCTAAGATATGGTTTAATTCTCTTGCTCCTGGTTGTGTGCGAAGTCCCCAGGATATGATTTATTACTTCTCTGCAAAATATTTCCCTTCTCATAAGAAGCAAGCTGCCTTACGAGAAATATTTAACTTTGTGCAAATTGAAGAAGAGAGTCTCCCACAAGCTTGGGGGAGGCTTCTCCAATTACTTAATGCTTTGCCTGATTATCCTCTCAAGAAAAATGAAATACTTGATATCTTTTATAATGGACTAACCGATGCTTCTAGGGACCACCTAAATAGTTGTGCTGGTTGTGTTTTCAGGGAACGAACTATTAAGCAATCTAAATTGCTATTGAATAATATATTGAGTAATGATAATGATTGGACACTTCCTGAACCAACTACTAAGCCAACTCCAAACAAAAGAGGTATTCTATTTCTTATTCCTGAAGATATGCAAGAGGCAAAGAAATCTATGAAAGAAAAAGGTATTAAAGCTGAAGATGTTAAGAATTTACCACCTATTGAAGAAATACATGGTCTTAATAACCCTACACAGGTAGTAAAGGTAAATTCTCTCTATAGATTTCATGAAGGTGACACTACTAGAAAAAAGGCTGTTAGTGGCGCACCTATTTTTGCCATTAATGGTGCACTATAGGTGCGCCACTATTACCACGCCACTAGTAACAAATACTAATGGCGCACCTCTGGTGCGCCATTAGTATTGCAGGTAACAGTGGCGCACCCTGTAGTGCGCCATTACTATTGCTACAGGTGCGCCACTGGTAACTTTTTTTTTAATTTTTTTAATTTTGAAGGCTGTAAAATAGTAGTGGCACACTGTTTAACCCCCACCGTGCGCCATTGCTATTTTTGAATTTTGAATTTGGATCTGGATCTAGATCTGGCTCATTTTTTTGGCTTGTTTTTTTGCTTGAATTTTTTTCAAATTTCGTTCATGACCTGGATCTAGTACGTTCTTTGTGCCGGGGGAGCTCCACATGTGGCCGAAAGTATAGGAGGAGGGAGGAGAGACTGTGAGGAGGAGAGGAGGGAGGAGAGACCGTGAGGATCAGGAGAGGAGGAAGGAGGAGGTTGTCAGAGAGGGGGAGGAGGACAGTGAGCATAGAGGAAGGAGGAGCACCGTGAGGAGGATAGGAGGGAGGAGGAGGTCGCCGGAGGAGGAGCACTATGAGGAGGGGAGGAGGAGGTCGCCGGAGGAGGAGCACCGTGAGGAGGAGGTCACCGGAGGAGGAGCACCGTGAGGAGGAGGAGGTCGCCCGAGAGGAGGAGATGGAGCGGAGGAGAGGAGGAGATGGAGTGGAGGAGAGGAGGAGAAGATTGAAGGGGTAAGTGGCTGGCCGGCCCTTTTAAATTTTTGTCCCAACTTAGGAGTGGCGCACCGTGCACTGGTGCGCCATTGCTATTTTTTCGAATTGTGAAGGCGGGAAAATAGTAGTGACGCACTATTCACTGATGCGCCATTGCTAATAATTTTTTATTTTTTTTCAAATTTTTTGAATTGTGAAGGCGGGAAAATAGTAGTGTCGCATTATTCATAAGGTGCGCCATTGTTAATTTATTTATTTTTTGCATTTTTTTCGATTTTTTTGCCTCCAGATCTTAAAAGCCCCATATCTTTTATTCTGTTAGGTTTTTAGGGATTCTAAAAATCTTCAACGGGGTTCCATATGACTTTTATTCTGTTAGGTTTTATTCTGTTAGGTTTTCGAATTTAGATGTAACTTTTTGAGTAGATGATTTTTCATATAAAAAACTTTTTAATCCGAGTTCGTATGCAAAAGTTATGCCCATTTTACTAAATTCCAGAGAGATTTTGGAAATAAAGTCGAAATTCATATTTGTAAATGTTTCCAACAACTAGACCACATATCACATGGGAAACTTATTTTCTTTTATTTTTTTGACTTTTCCATAATTTTCTTTTATTTTTTTAAAACTGAAAAGGCGGTCCAAGAGGGGGGGTGTTTGTGTGCGTGGGACGTTAGTAGTGGCGCACCGTGGTTGTGGTGCGCCATTACTGGTTAAAACTAGTAATGGCGCACTATCTCCAGGTGCGCCATTACTAGTTTTGAAAAAAAGTAAAAAAAATATAGTAGTGGTGCATAGAGGGTGTGATGCGCCATTACTAGTTAAAACTAGTAATGGCGCACTATCCCCTGGTGCGCCATTACTAGTTTTGAAAAAAAATAAAAAAAATAGTTAATAGTGGCGCACCGTGGGTGTGGTGCTCCATTAGTGATATGCCCCACTAATGGCGTACCTATATATGGTGCGCCACTGCTATATAGCAGTGGCGCACCATGTACCACTGCTATATAGCAGTGGCGCACCACATACGTGGTGCGCCATTAATGTCCATATTAGCTATAGCCTTTTTTTTCTAGTAGTGTGATATCCCTCATAATAAGTCCGCTAGTCAATGCTTGGATGAATTTGATAATTTTATTGTTAAACAAGAGAACTTTAATGCTTATGTTGGTAGACAATTGAAACGTAATGCTTACATGGTTGAACACTTGAGTATATATGTCTAGAGTTGAAAGTGATCTTAAGCTTATTAGTAAAGATGTTTCCATGGTTACAACTCAAGTAGAACAAGTACTTAAGGCACAAGATGATTTGCTCAATGAGTTAAATAATAAGAACAATGATAATGCTGTTAGAGTTATGACTAGAGGTGGTAAAATGACCCAAGAACCTTTGTATCATGAGGGCCATCCTAAGAGAGCCGATCAAGATTCACAGAGAATTAATACTGATGCACCTAGTCCTACTAATAAAAAGAGAAAGAACACTGATAGGACTTTGCATGCTTCTAGTGAACCTATTATTGACACACCTGAGAATCCCAATGATATCTCTATTTCTGATGCTGAGACACAATCTGGTGATGAAAATGAACCCAGTGATAATGTTAATGATGATGTTCAACCTAGTAATGATAATGATGTAGAGATTGAACCTGCTGTTGATCTTGATAATCCACAATCAAGGAATCAACATTATAATAAGAGAGACTTTGTTGCTAGGAAGCACGGTAAAGAAAGAGAACCATGGGTTCAGAAACCCATGCCTTTTCCGCCTAAGCCATCCAAGAAAAAGGATGATGAGAATTTTGAGCGCTTTGTTGAAATGATTAGACCTATCTTTTTGCGTATGCGTTTGACTGATATGCTTAAAATGCCTTCTTATGCTAAGTATACGAAAGATATTGTTAGAAATAAAAGAAAGATGCCGGAAGCTGAAATTTCCACCATGCTTGCTAATTATACTTTTAAGGGTGGAATACCAAAGAAACTTGGAGATCCAAGAGTACCAACTATACCATGCTCCATTAAAAGAAACCATGTTAAAGCTGCTTGATGTGATCTTGGAGCCGGTTTTAGTGTTATGCCTTTCTCTTTATATCGTAGACTTGATTTGAATAAGTTGACACCTACTGAAATCTCTTTGCAAATGGATGATAAATCAACTGCTATACCCATCGGTATTCATGAGGATGTGCCTGTTGTGGTTGCAAACTTACTATTTTAACGGACTTTGTTATTCTTGATATTCCCGAGGACGACAGTATGACGATCATCCTTGGTAGACCCTTTCTGAATACTGCAGGGGCTATTATTGATTGCAACAAAGGCAATGTCACTTTTCATGTTAATGGTAATCGGCATAAATGACACTTCGGAAGAAACAACCTCAAGTTCATAGTATCAATTCTATTGGAAAAATTTCAACTATTACTATTGGAGGTTTTGAATTCCCTCTTCCTAATGTCAAAAAGAAATATGATACTCTTATTGTTGGGGACATGCATATCCCTGTTGAGGTAACTTAGTGTTATTCGAAAATTCTCTGGTTTCATGTTATTCGAAAGAGGTTTGTTAACAAGACTTGATCAACCTTGTTAGTGGATTCCTTTTGATGAGCATGCGATGGACGAATTTAGAAGGCACAGCTTTCTGTACCCTCCTTTTACTTTCTATTATTTAGAGTAAATAAAGCAAAATTAGTATTTTCTATCTGTTTTCTGAATTATCCTTGTAATAAAAAAATACCTCAAAAATAAAAGTTCTCCAAATGCCCTGAAAATTTAGTATGCTTTTTTATAGAATATTTGAGAATTTATGGCACACAGAACACACTAAGGGGCCACACTAGCTAGCCACAAGGGTGGAGGGAGCACCCCTTGTCTTGTGGGCCCCATGTGCCCCCCTCCACTTATTCCAGCACCCATCCACTTCGTCTTCCTTCGAAAAAAATCATCCCGTAGCTCAAACTCGTGTTCTTGCTCATTTTGCTGCCATTTTTGATCTCCTTGCTCAAAGCTCCATTCACAAAACTGCTTTGGGGGATTGTTCTTTGGTATGTGACTCCTCCAATGGTCCAATTAGTTTTTGTTCTAGTGCTTTATTTATTGCAAATTTTTGCTGCTGTGGTGACCCTGTTCTTGGGCTTGCATGTCAAATTTATATGGTCCAAAGTAGTTTTGATGCATGATTTAGCCTCTAGACACTTGTGGGAGTAGTTGCTATCAATCTTGTTGAGTTTGGTTCACTTTTATTTCGAGTCATTAAAAATTTCAGAAATTTTTTAGAGGGAGAAAAATGTCTAGGAGAATGTACCAAGGTGGTTATTCTAGGAAGCAAGCACCAAGGCTCGACATACGCAAGCCGAACCTTGAACCACCAAGGGAAGCTCAAGTGCGGTCTTGTGAATGGCCGTCAGATGAATTTATGGTCCATGTAGGCTTCAAGGATGAATTTTATGCGTTGTGCGTAATGCTGATCTTGAGGAATTCGTATCAGATAAGTGCCGACAATACTAGTACCTCACTGATTCCTTTGTGCGGAGGTTTGAATTTTCATCTAAGCACAATACTCATACTGTTATATTTGACCTCTATGATAAATCATATACCATGGACCTTGAAGATTTTAATATTTCTTGCAAAATCCCATAGTGGGGCATCTTTAGTGAGCCTCATAAATCTGAATATAATGATTTCCTTGCTAGCATCATTGTGGTAGAAACAAGAAATGTCACACAAGCTACCATAGGGAGCATTCATTTTCCTGCCATTCATTACTTTGCTCTCTTTATAAGTAGATGCATTAACGGTAAGCATGGCCATAGTCACATTTGCATCCCAAAACTTAGTGTCCTCAAGAGTGCGGTGTTAGGTGATAAGCGATATAACTTGAGGGCCATTGTTGCAAGGAGGTTACATATTAATGCTAAAGACGGAGATTTATTTGGTGGGGTTTATGCAACTCGTTTAGCTGATTATCTTGGTGTATCCATAAGAGAAAATGATATTGAGTTGCCACCTGATTTTCTAGATTATAATGCTCTGGTTCGTTACTAGTTTCTTGAGAGGAACGATCAGTCCCTCCAGTACCGACTAATCTTTGACAGACGGCATGCTGTCCATATTACCCTTCCTGCTCCTGCCTTCTTTAACTGCAGGAAAATGGGAGATATTTTATAACTAGAGAGGAGGCAAACGAGTATGAGAGAACAGCGGAGGCCGCTCGTCTCCAGGAAGCAGCTCGCCAGGCGCTAGCTGCCGCAGCACAGTATGACCCCAACTATGATGTCGGATATCATCCGGGCCAGTGGTGGCCCTAGACCAACTTAGGCCAAAAGCCTAAGTTTGGGGGAGTACGTATTTCTCACCAACATTACATTCATGTTCCACTTATTCTAGTTGTAGGTGTTCATATTTTTTCATTGTAATATCCATGCTGGTTTATTTTCTTTTCTTGCTTTCTTCTTGTGTCTTTGAAAAACTTTGAGAAAAACTTAAAAAAATGACTTGTAACTTCTAGCTAGTTTACTCTTCATGCTTGTAGTAGCAGTATTAATAGGAAAATCCAAAAAGGTTAATCGTTCTTCTTTTGCTTGTTGGGAGCTTTCTTGTGTAAATAATTTTTCTCGTTCTTGTTTTACTTTCTTCAGAAAAACAAAAACTCCAAAAATATTTCAGTGTGTTTCTTTGAAATTCTTTTCTTTTCTTTGGGGGTCGATAGGAGAAGACCACGATGAAAATGATGAGGGGCTCTCATGTGCATTATTGTTGATCTAACAAAGAGCCCGTATTACCTTGTCTTCTCCTTTGAATAAATGTTTGCAGAATCCAGCTTAGTCCTATGCACATGCACTATTATTATTATCCATACCGTTCGGTTGTGCAAGTGAATGGCAATAATGACGATATATGATGAAATGATTGAGATGAGGAAAAGCTGGTATTAACTCGACCTATCTTGTTTTTGTAAATATGATTAGTTCATCGTCCCTGATTCAGCCTATTATGAATGAAACATGTTTGCAATGACAATTAGAGATTATAGTTACTCATGCCATGCTTAATTAGCTAGGAGTTTATAATGGTTTACCTTGCGTGCCAACATGCTATTAAAATGGTTGTGGTGTAGTATGATAGGATGGTATCCTCCTTTGAATGACTCGAGTGACTTGACTTGGCACATGTTCACGCATGTAGTTGAAACAAAATCAACATAGCCTCCATGGTATTTATGTTCATGGTGATTTATATCCTACTCATGCTTGCACTCATTGTTGGTTAATCTTAATGCATGTTTATGACTATATCGCTCTCTAGTTGGTCGCTTCCCAGTCTCTTTCTAGCCTTCACCTGCACTAAGAGGGAATACTACTTGTGCATCCACTTCCATAAACCCCAAAGTTGTTCCATATGAATCCACCATACCTACCTATATGCGGTATTTACCTGCCGTTCCAAGTAAATTTGCATGTGCCAAACTCAAAACCTTCAAATGAATTTTTTTTGTATGCTCGAATCTCTCATGTAGCAACTGGAGCTGTCTATATCTTCCATGCTAGGTGGGTTATTCTCACGATGAGTGGACTCCGCTCATCATTCACGAGAAAATGGCCGGTAACTGGGATGCCCAGTCCCATGCTCAAATCAAATCAAAATAATTGCAAACAAAACTCCCCCAGGATTGTTGTTAGTTGGACGGTACCCGTTGTTTCGGACCAGCCATGGAATGTGTTTGTTGGTGGTGGGGGAGTATAAACTTTACCATTCTGTTTGGGAACCACCTATGATGTATGTAGCATGGAAGATACTGAGATCTCTTGGTTGTTATGTTGACAATGAAAGTATACCACTCAAAATATTATTTATCTCTGTTTCAAAACTCGAGTCTGGAACTTCAGCAAATCCCATGCTTCCCTCTGTGAAGGACCTATCTATTTACCTTTATGCCAAGTCATCGTCCTCTTCTAAAAAGCACCAGTTAGAGAGCACCACCATCATTTGTATTTATTGTTATTAATTGATATTGAGTATGACTGTGACTGGATCTCTTTTGCCATGAATTACAATGTCTAGTCAGTCCTTGATCTTTAGGGGTGCTCTGCATTTATGTTTTGTGGTCTCAGAAAGGGCAAGTGAGATACCATCTTGTTATATCATATCATGATTATTTTGAGAAAGTGTTGTCATCCGAGATTTATTATTATTACTCGCTAGTTGACTATGCCATTGATATGAGTAAACGTGAGACCTAAATGTTATTTTGAATATGGCTAGTTCGTAATCTTTGCTGAAAACTTGAATGCTGGCTTTACATATTTGCAACAACAAGATCAAACAGAGTTTGTAAAAGTTTTTCTTTATCACTTTCAGTTTGCCAACTGAATTGCTTGAGGACAAACAATGGGTTAAGCTTGGGGGAGTTGATACGTCTCCAACGTATCTACTTTCCCAAACTCTTTTGCCCTTGTTTCGGACTCTTATTTGCACGATTTGAATGGAACTAGCCCGAAGTGACGCTGTTTTCGGCAGAACTACCATGGTGTTATTTTGTGCAGAAATAAAAGTTCTCGGAATGACTTGAGACTTCAAGGAGATAACTTTTGGAATAAATAAAAAACATTGGCGAAAGAATCAACTGAAGGGGACCCACACCCTAGCCACAAGGGTGGGGACCATGCCCTACACACCTGGGCGTGCCCCCCTATCTTGTGGCCCCCTGGACCTCCACCGACCTCAACTCCAACTCCATATATTCACGTTCGGGGAGAAAAAAATCAGAGAGAAGGATTCATCGCATTTTACGATATGGAGACGCCGCCAAGCCCTGTTCTTCCTTGGGAGGGCAGATCTAGAGTCTGTTCGGGGCTCCGGAGAGGAGAGTCCGTCGCCATCATCATCATCAATGATCCTCCATCACCAATTTCATAATGCTCACCACCATGCGTGAGTAATCCCATCGTAGGCTTGCTGGATAGTGATGGGTTGGATGAGATTTACCATGTAATCGAGTTAGTTTTGTTAGGGTTTGATCCCTAGTGTCCATTATGTTCTAAGATTTATGTTACTATGACTTTGCCATGCTTAATGCTTGTCACTAGGGCCCGAGTGCCATGATTTCAGATATGAACCTATTATGTTTTCATGAATACATGAGTGTTCTTGATCCTATCTTGCAAGTTATAGTCACCTACTACGTGTTATGATCCGGCAACCCCGGAGTCAAAATAATCGGGACACTTCCCGGTGATGACCGTAGTTTGAGGAGTTCATGTATTCACTAGGTGCTAATGCTTTGGTCCGGTACTCTGTTAAAAGGAGTCCTTAATATCCCTTAGTTTCCAATAGGACCCCGCTGCCACGGGAGGGTAGGACAAAAGATGTCATGCAAGTTCTTTTCCATACGCACATATGACTATATTCAGAATACATGCCTACATTATATTGATGAATTGGAGCTAGTTCTGTGCCACCCTATGTTATAACTGTTGCATGATCAATGCCATCCGACATAATTATCCATCATTGATCCACTGCCTACGAGATCGTTTCATATTGATCTTTGCTTAGTTACTTTTCGGTTGCCACTATCATGATTACTACAAAACTTTTACTATTACCTTTGCCTCTGTTACCGTTAGTTCCATACTACTTTGCTATTGAATACTTTGCTCCAGATTGCTACCTCTTGAGCACTGCATTGGTTTTCCCTTGAAGAGGAAAGGGTGATGCAGCAAAGTAGCGTAAGTATTTCCCTCAGTTTTTGAGAACCAAGGTATCAATCCAGCAGGAGGCTCCTCAAAAGTCCCTCGTACCTACACAAACAAACAAGAACCTCGCAACCAACGCGCTAAAGGGGTTGTCAATCCCTTCACGGTAACTTGCAAAAGTGAGATCTGATAGAGATAATAAGACACGATAAATATTTTTGGTACTTTTATGATATAAATTGGAAAGTAAAGATGCAAATAAAAGATAGATGGAAAACTTATATGATAAAAGATAGACCCGGGGGCCATAGGTTTCACTAGTGGCTTCTCTCAAGATAGCACAAGTATTACAGTGGGTGAACAAATTACTGTCGAGCAATTGATAGAAAAGTGCATAGTTATGAGATTATCTAGGCATGATCATGTATATAGGCATCACGTCCGCTGCAAGTAGATCGAAACGATTCTGCATCTACTAGTATTACTCCACACATCGATCGACTCCTGCCTGCATCTAGAGTATTAAGTTCATAAGAACAGAGTAACACATTAAGAAGATGACATGATGTAGAGGGATAAACTCAAGCAATATGATATAAACCCCATGTTTTTATCCTCGATGGAAACAATACAATACGTGCCTTGCTGCCCCCGCTGTCACTGGGAAAGGACACCGCAAGATTGAACCTAAAGCTAAGCACTTCTCCCATTGCAAGAAAAATCAATCTACTAGGCCAAACCAAACTGATAATTCGAAGAGACTTGCAAAGATAACCAATCACACATAAAAGAATTCAGAGAAGATTCAATTATTTCTCATAGATAAACTTGATCATAAACCCACAAATCATCGGATCTCAACAAACACACTGCAAAAATAGTTACATCGAATAGATCTCCAAGAAGATCGAGGAGAACATGGTATTGAGATTCAAAGAGAGAGAAGAAGCCATCTAGCTAATAACTATGGACCCTAAGGTCTATGGTAAACTACTCACAACTCATCGGAGAGGCCTTGGAGATGATGTAGAGGTCATCCGTGGTCCATCCCCCCCTCCGCGGAGCGCCGACGAAGGCTCCAAGATGGGATCTCGCGGATACAGAAGGTTGCGGCGGTGGAAATAGTTTTTCGTGGTGCTCCTTGATGTTTTCAGGGTATGGGAGTATATATAGGCGAAGGAAGTAGGTCGGTGGAGCCACGAGGGGCCCATGAGGGTGGGGGGCGCGCCCACCCCCCCAGGGCGCGCCGGGCACCCTCGTGGCCGCCTCATTTGCTGCTTGACGTCCACTCCAAGTATCCCGGGTTGCGTTTGTTCCAAATATATCACTCCCGAAGGTTTAATTCTGTTTGGACTCCGTTTGATATTCCTTTTCTTTGAAACACTGAAATAGGAAAAAAACAGCAATTCGGGCTGGGCCTCCGGTTAGTAGGTTAGTCCCAAAAATGATATAAAAGTGTAAGGTAAAGCCCATAAACATCCAAAACGGGTAATATAATAGCATGGAACAATAAAAAATTATAGATAAGTTGGAGACGTATCAAGCATCCCCAAACTTAATTCCTGCTCGTCCTCGAGTAGGTAAATGATAAAAGCGGAATTTTTGATGTGGAATGCTACATAGCATATTTCTCAATGTAATTTTCTTTATTGTGGCATGAATGTTCAGATCCAAATGATTCTAAATAAAAGTTCATATTGACATAAGAGTAATAATACTTCAAGCATACTAACAAAGCAATCATGTCTTCTCAAAATAACATGGCTAAAGAAAGTTATCCCTACAAAATCATATAGTCTGGCTATGCTCATCTTCATCACACAAAGTATTTAATCATGCACAACCCCGATGACAAGCCAAGCAATTGTTTCATACTTTAGTATTCTCAAACTTTTCCAACTTTCACGCAATACATGAGCGTGAGCCATGGACATAGCACTATATGTGATAGAATGGTGGTTGTGCATAAGACAAAAAGGGAGAAGATAGTCTCACATCAACTAGGCGTATCAACGGGCTATGGAGATGCCCATTAATAGATATCAATGTGAGTGAGTAGGGATTGCCATGCAACGGATGCACTAGAGCTATAAGTGTATGAAAGCTCAACAAAAGAAACTAAGTGGGTGTGCATCCAACTTGCTTGCTCACGAAGACCTAGGGCATTTTGAGGAAGCCCATCATTGGAATATACAAGCCAAGTTCTATAATGAAAAATTCCCACTAGTATATGAAAATGACAACATAGGAGACTCTCTATCATGAGGATCATGGTGCTACTTTGAAGCACAAGTGTGGGAAAAAAGGTAGTATTTTTTTATTTGGTAGGCTTCTTTGGCCTCTTTTTTTATAAAGTCCGAAGTCTCATCCCGACTTGTGGGGGAATCATAGCCTCCATCATCCTTTCCTCACTTGGGACAATGCTCTAATAATGAAGATCATCACACTTTTATTTACTTACAACTCAAGAATTACAACTCAATACTTAGAACAAAATATGACTCTACGTGAATGCCTCCGGCGGTGTACCGGGATATGCAATGAATCAAGAGTGACATGTATGAAAGAATTATGAAGGTGGCCTTGCCACAAATACGATGTCAACTACATGATCATGCAAAGAGCAACATGACAATGATGGGGCGTGTCATAATAAACGGAATGGTGGAAAGTTGCATGGCAATATATCTCAGAATGGCTATGGAAATGCCATAATAGGTAGGTATGGTGGCTGTTTTGAGGAAGGTATATGGTGGGTGTATGGTACCAGCGAAAGTTGCATGGCACAAGAGAGGCTAGCAATGGTGGAAGGGTGAGAGTGCATATAATCCATGGACTCAACATTAGTCATAAAGAACTCATATACTTATTGCAAAAATCTACAAGTCATTGAAAACAAAGTACTACACGCATGCTCCCAGGGGGATAGATTGGTAGGAAAAGACCATCGCTCGTCCCTGACCACCACTCATAAGGAAGACAATCAATAAATAAATTATGCTCCAACTTCATCACAAAGCGGTTCACCATACGTGCATGCTAGGGGAATCACAAACTTCAACACAAGTATTCCTCAAATTCATAATTACTCCACTAGCATGACTCTAATATCACCATCCTCATTTCTCAAAACAATTATCAAGCATCAAATTGATCATAGCATCCAATTCACTTTCTATGATAGTTTTTATTATACCCAACTTGGATGCCCATCATTCTAGGACCAAATTTATAGCCATAGCAAATGCCATGCTGTTCTAAAAGACTCTCAAAATGATATAAGTGAAGCATGAGAGATCGACAATTTCTACAAAATTAAACCACCGCCATGCTCTAAAAGATATAAGTGAAGCACTAGAGCAAAAATTATCTAGCTCAAAAGATATAAGTGAAGCACATAGAGTATTCTAATAAATTCCAAATCATGGGTGTCTCTCCCAAAAGGTGTGTACAACAAGGATGATTGTGGTAAACTAAAAAGCAAAGACTCATATCATACAAGACGCTCCAAGAAAAACACATATCATGTGGCGAATAAAAATATAGCTCCAAGTAAAGTTATCGATAGACGAAGAAGAAAGAGGGGATGCCTTCCGGGGCATCCCTAATCTTAGGCTTTTGGTTGTCCTTGAATATCTTGGGGTGCCATGGGCATCCCCAAGCTTGGGCTCTTGCCACTCTGTCGACATCTTGGGAACGGGGGTCCCCAGACTTGCCTGCCTGCGGCCTGCAGCTGGCTCAGCCAGTGGCCCAGTACGGCCCGTCTTCATCAACAAATGCTCAAGACCCTCGCGAGGGGCCAAGCCTCGCGGGGCGGACGACACAAGGCCTCCTTAGGAGCGGCCTCACCAGGCAGGCTCGCGAGGAGGCGGAGAGATCAAGGCAAGGGGTACCTCGTGAGGTGCTCATAACGCAAGCCATGACGATCAAGACCAGGCGGGCGCCAGGCGGGCGCCAGCCTGCACAGTGTCCTTGTTTCCTATTTGGTGCAAAGGGGGCAAGCGCAGGCACGGAGTACCAAGGCATCAAGAAAAGGTTTCCATATCAGTGCAATGAGACCAAGACCAGTAGGACGGCAGGACGGAGGTCACAGTGGAGCCCAAGACGGCGTCATCACCAGTGCCTTTGGCAGTCGAAGACCACCTTTAGTCAGGATAGCTTGTACTAGCTGTCCCCTTTCAAAATCGCCGTTGTTGGCTCCCTTCCCGCACAATATTTGGGAAGAGGACCAGTGCCTCTATAAATAGGGCCAGCCACCATAGTAGAGGGCCAATCTGATCCGAACCTAGCTCATCTACACTCCACCACAAGAACACCTCTCCTCGCGAGGCTGTTCTTCCTCTGTACTATTCATCAGCCCAAGAGGCAATCCACCACACCACACACTGGATTAGGGTATTACACCACAACGGTGGCCCGAACCAGTATAAACCTTGCGTCTCTTGCGTTGTTCATCGTGCTAGCTTAGAATCGTGGCGAGGTTGTGGGCATGTTTCGGTAGGGAGAAGATCTTTGTGCGCACCCCAGAGTTCAAACCTTAAGGGTTTTGCCGGAACCCGATATCCGACATTTGGCGCGCCAAGTAGGGGTGCACCGAAATCTTCTTTCCGCAGATCTACGTCCCATCGCTTCATCGCATCCATGGCAGACGCTTGCCGAGCCCGCGCCGAGCGCCGGCTGCTCTCGCCGCCCGCGTCGCCCAGACGGCTCCCGTCGGCGGGCCTCCTTGTTGTTCTCCATTGCCTGCCGCCAACGCCGCCACCGGCCCAGCGGGGAACAAGCAGCAAGCATCTTCGCTGCACCCCTCGGTGCGGCGGGAAGGCCGCACCGCCACTCCGTCGCTGACCCCAGCTGGTTCGTCGTCTCACGCTTGTCGCGCCCCCACGGACGCGCAGGCCGCTTTGCTCCTGGCACGTGAGCTCCTGCACTACCGCCCCATAGACGACCTCTACGAAGAATGGCTCGCTAGCATCACCGAGCTCGTCAGCACCGTAGGGGGCTCTCCTGCGCCGTCCCTCTTGCCGCCTCGCCCTCCGTCATGCATGGGCGACCCGACTCAGGGAGCGCCCCCGCCACCTCCTCCCCAAGAAGGTGCCCTGGCTCAAAGGCGCACGGCCCCTGGACGTGACCCACCGCGTCCGGCGCCCGCGCGGCAAGAAAGAAGCTGCCAAGAAAATCCTCGGCCTCAAGAAGGCGCTCACGTGCTCCCTGCACCAGCACGGTAGGACCGCATCCCTGCACCAGCACGCCAAGACCCCATGCTGCCCCTGGCAGCGGCGCGTGGGAACCATCAAGAGAAAGCCCCGCACCTGCAAAGGGCTCTGGTGGCCACCGCAGGTTGCTGTGCCTTCACCATCGAGCTGCGTAGCGTTGCCTATCCGGGCAAGTTCAAGCCGGATCCGCCTCCTTGCTATGACGGTACTAGCGACCCTGCGGAGTTCCTGCAGCTCTACGAGTTGGGCATCGAGGCGGCCAACGGAGACGAAAAGGTCATGGTGAACTGGTTTCCCATGGCGCTCAACGATGGCACCCGCACCTGGCTCCTAAATCCGCCTCTCGGCTCGATCTCCTCTTGGGACGAGATGCGCAACCGTTTAATCGCCAACTTCCAGGGCACTCGCGACCGGCCCCCGGCCGCGGGTGACCTGCGCCGCATACAAAGCAGCAGCCTGGAGAGACCCTGCAGAAGTACATCCAGCGCTTCAACATTGCCCGCCTCAAGATCCCCAAGGTGAAGGACAAGGCCATCATCTCAGCGTTCTCTGATGGCGTCCGCAACATCAAGATGAAGGAGGAGCTCGCCATCCACGAGGATCTGTGCACATCCCTGGAACTGTTCAACCTGGCAACGAAGTGCGCAAGAGCTGAGGAGGGGCGCCTCTCCCTTCTCGAGCTTCCAGCTGCTGACCCAGAAGAGAAGAAAGCCAAGGCCAAGGACGTGAAGCGCAAAGGAGCGGCCGTACTTGCAGCAGAACCAGACACGAAGCACGGCAGGGACCAGCCGGAGTCGTCCAAGGGTAACCGATTCTGCGCCTACCACAACCTCCACACCCACAACACCAACGAATGTCATGAGCTCAGGGCCGTTCGAGAAGGACGCTTCGGTTGACGCCCCGAGTGCAACGACCGGGGCTACAGCCGAGGAGTAGGACGAGGCGGAGGATGATGGGACGACCGAGGCCCTCGCCAGGAGTGGCATGACCGACCTCGCGAGGGAGCCTCGAGGGATCAACCTTGTGAGGACCGCCCGTAGGGCAACACAGGCCTTCCTCCTCTGCCGCCACCGCCAAGAAGGAACGGCGACCACCACCAGGACGAGGGGGCTGGGGGCTTCTAGGAGCCACGTGCTATCGCTTGCATCTTGGGCGGTGCCCAGGCCCCAGCCTCTCAGCGCATGTTCAAGAAGTTTTCTCGCGAGGTGAATGCAGTCCTCCCCAAGCTCGAGGCCACGCGCCCGCTCAGGTGGTCCAAGTGCGCCATCACTTTCAGCTCAGCAGATCAACTCAAGTGTGCGGCTACAGCTGGCGTCCTCCCAATGCTTTGTTCCCCAGTCATCAGCAACGTGCAAGTTACCCGGACCCTCATCGATGGCGGCGCAGGGCTCAACGTTCTGTCCGTCGAGATGTTCAACAACCTTCAAGTGCCATATGATCAACTTCAGCCTACCAAGCCTTTCTCAGGAGTTACTGACGGCTCCACCACCCCGATAGGGCAGGTCCGCCTCCCTGTCACCTTCGGACAGCGCAACAACTACCACACCGAGCTCATCGACTTCGACGTCGCCCACATCTGCCTGCCATACAATGCCATCCTCGGGTATCTGGCCCTGGCCAAGTTCATGGCGGTGACCCACCATGGCCACAATGTCCTCAAGATGCCAGGAAGCGGCGGAATCATCACAGTCCCCTACAAAGAGAAAGATGCGGTGTGCTCCCTCGAGCGCGCCTTCCAAGCTGCTTCAATCGAGGACCCGGACAACAAGGGCGAGAACCCTCCCAGGGCAGTCCCCAAAAAGAAGAAGACATCGCCCAGCTCAAGGCCTTAGGAGGTTGGCATCTTAGGAGGTGCCGCACCAGGATCCACGCCTGTGCAAGGGGCGCCTCCTTCCATCGCATAGAAGGGCGCGCCCGGCACCCTCCTCGGGCAGGGCTCGAGGGCTCTCTTCTGGAGGGCCTCAGACTTTGCCAATATCACGAGGGAGGCGCTTGGGCACCACTTGGAGGCATGCTTCGTAGCACGTTTCTCTCAAGAAGGCATGGGGCATGGAAAGCCCAACCCTCAGGAGTTCATCACCAAGGCATCTCAGGAGCTTCAGGAAATAAGAGCCATGTGCGGTGATCACTGTTTGCCTAGCGTAGCTCCCCATCCAGGTGAGGATGGCGGGCTGCGCGTCTGCATCGATGTCCTAGGGCTCAACCGAGCCGCATCTCAGGAGCGCCTCTGGCCTTCGCGCATGGGACGTTGCGAGGGTCCGCCGCACAGCTACATTCGCATGCCTTTCGGACTGTCGAGCGCGGTTGCTACTCACCAGCGTCATCTGCGGAGCATTCTGGCGGTTCAGGAGGCTAGGCACCACGCAGTCCTGGCAGAGATGGAGACGGTCCTCAAGGAACCGCCTGGACCCCCAGGGCCTCCCGAGGCCCAGGGCTCTGGTGGCTCATGAGGGTCGGCCTCTTCACCGCGCATCGTCAGCTACACCAACACCCCTCCTACAATGGCACCAGGTGACATCTTCCAAGTTCATTTTAGCTGGGAGCGCCCTCAGGGATGCATCATTCCCAGGCCGCATGGGTCTATCCCTGCGGCGTGTATCTCTTTTGCTTATGCCTTTAGTTTACCTTGCTGGGGGCGCCGCTCGGGCTGCATCATCCCCTAGCCGCTCGGGCCTGGCCTAGTGGCATGTATCCTTTCAGCGTTTATCTAAGCTGATTTGCCCTTCATGCTTAACCTGCCTGTGATTATCGCCTGCTCGATTGACACCAACCTTTGGAGCCGCTCGCGCTAGCACGGAGCTTGCGCATGGGTCCGTCCCTGCAATGTCGACAAATCTGAGTGGTCGAGCTCTGGCCCGTGGCAGCCCCGCAAGCGTCACCTCACCAGGCCCTCAGTGCCCTCACCCCTCTCTCGGAGCAACCAATGGCCGGCCGACAATCATAATGGAAACCCATGATTTTCTCATGTTGGTTGACAGGAACCTCCTGAGGTCTATAGCAGGTGGCACCACAGGCTCTCTCCCTCTTTCCCGTGCGATCCGCTTGCGCGTTAAAAGGGGGGCTCCTGAGCATCGCAACTCAGCAGCTCTTACTAGCTCTCCAGCCCTCACCCCCTGGACTTGTCCACGACATCGTGACCTGGCATCCAGCAGCGGCTGAGCTTGCTCAAGGGCCGGGACCTGAGGACGTAGAGCACCAAGGAAAGTGTGGGGAAGAGAAGGGAAGCTCGCGAGGGCCTAACCCAGCTACATCCCAGCTGCTGATGTACAAGTCCGACGCAACGCGAAGGAACGACCCCATGTTTTCGAGATAAGTTTCGCGCCTAGAATAGCTAATCGATGCGGCCCACAATCTCCACTTAATGCGGCTCTGTGACGGCGACTTTGCCTTCCTTCCTCACCTTTCGGCAGCTACTTGTGCGCTAAAGGGGACCTCCTGAGCATCGCGCGTCAGGGGCTCTTACTGGACCTCGGGCCGCTCACCTCCTGGCCTTGACCACGGCATCGCGACCTGGCATACCAGTGACGACTGAAGCCTGCCTGGGGACCGGGACCTGTCAGCGTAGAGCACCAAGTCGTCGCGAGGTTAGAAAGGGGGAACCAAGCCGGGACAGGACAAGCATTTGCACCGCTTCATAATAAGGATAATATCAACAAAATACATCGCGGACCCTTTACATGCCCCCACGGGGTGTTTTCTTGATTCCTCGCAGGGAGCAAAAGACCCGAATCCTAAGGAGCCCTAACTACATGTTCCCCCATGGCCGATGCCATCATCAATAGTGGGGCCACGGGAGGCCAGCGCCAACCCCATCAAAATCAGCTGCGCCGACGGCCTGATGCAGCCGGCTTGCTCCGGGCACGGCGCGAGCTCGGGGGCACGTAGCTGTCGTCGCTCGTCTCCGGAGTCGCAAAGAGCTTGGGAGAGTCGCTGGACTCCCAAGCATCGCCGCTACTGCCGCAGGAGCCGTTGGGGAAGCGGGTGGCAGACTTAGCCCCTGCCGCGATGATGTCTCGGCTGCCTCCTCTGGGGCAGCAATCCAGCCGGCGGCCTTCTGCGTCGAAGACCTTGAAGAACATCAAGGAGGCGCCATCGTATTCAAAATGAATCACGAGGGCACCCCCTGTTTGGTAGACCCGTGCGAACTCGCCCCAACCTTGGATCATGAAGACCTTGCCCGGAGCGACGACTCCAACCTCCGCTCCGGTCACCGGAGCACCGCAGTCGGCGTGCTACAGACAAAGCTCGAGAGGCCCCCTTGGCGGCATCTCGAAGGCGAAGAATGAAGGGAGGCAGATCCAGGTGCTTGGAGGCATCACGGCTTGGAGCATGAGCTTGCGAGAGGAGTCCGCGGCATGGACTCCAGGAGCAACAGCGCGCGCAACCGTGGCTCGTCGACCTCGCCTACAGCACGGGCGGCGTCGCTCGTCGTCTCCTTCTCCAGGGCCCTCGGCCTGGGCGTACAGGGGTAGCGGGAACCCATGAGGTGGCCGCTCGCACCAAGGCCTCATCATCCGGCCTCGCAACCTCGTTGCGGCGGCATGGGACCGGCCGTTTCTTCGGTGGGAGCGCGTCAGGCCCCTTCCAGGGGGCCTTTCCTTTCTCATCGGTTGAGACCCTACGGATTGGTGCCATTGGCGTCGAGAATGGAGGTGGAGCAAGGGAGAAGGAGTAGGTGGAGCAAGAAGATATGGACAACGGGGGCTTGCGCCCCTCCCCATTTATAGTCCAAGGGAGGCCAACCGTCGACCTCCATGATCACGGGTAATGATGACTCTTTTTGCATGCAGCAGGGACTCGTCAAATCGAGCAGTTGCCGAGGCAGCATGGGGAAGCGAAGACGCCCACGTCCAATCAACCGCCACGCGGCGACCAAGGCCGCAAGCTATTGGGGCCCGCGGTGCTCCGCACTTGGCCTTTGGCTTTGCTGCTAGGCCAAGTCCGAGCGCACCTTGGGCCCACGGGCTACTGTCAGCGTCCTGGGAACGGGGGTCCCCAGACTTGCCTGCCTGCGGCCTGCAGCGTGGCTCAGCCAGTGGCTCAGTACAACCCGTCTTCATCAACAAATGCTCAAGACCCTTGCGAGGGGCCAAGCCTCGTGGGGCGGACGACACAAGGCCTCCTCAGGAGCGGCCTCACCAGGCAGGCTCACGAGGAGGCGGAGAGATCAAGGCAAGGGGTACCTCGCGAGGTGCTCGTGACGCAAGCCATGACGATCAAGACCAGGAGGGCACCAGGCGGGCGCCAGCCTGCACAGTGTCCTTGTTTCCTATTTGGTGCGAAGGGGGCAAGCGCAGGCACGGAGTACCAAGGCATCAAGAAAAGGTTTCCATATTAGTGCAATGAGACCAAGACCAGTAGGACGGCAGGACGGAGGTCACAGTGGAGCCCAAGACAGCGTCATCACCAGTGCCTTTGGCAGTCGAAGACCACCTTTAGTCAGGATAGCTTGTACTAGCTGTCCCCTTTCAAAATGGCCGTTGTTGTCTCCCTTCCCGCTCAATATTTGGGAAGAGGACCAGGGCCTCTATAAATAGGGCCAGCCACCACAGTAGAGGGCCAATCTGATCCGAACCTAGCTCATCTACACTCCACCACAAGAACACCTCTCATCGCGAGGTTGTTCTTCCTCTGTACTATTCATCATCAGCCCAAGAGGCAATCCACCACACCACACACTGGATTAGGGTATTACACCACAACGGTGGCACGAACCAGCATAAACCTTGCGTCTCTTGCGTTGTTCATCGTGCTAGCTTAGAATCGCGGCGAGGTTGTGGGAGTGTTTCGGTAGGGATAATATCTTTGCGCGCACCCTAGAGTTCGAACCTTAAGGGTTTTGCCGGAACCCGATATCCGACACACTCCTTATTCCATAGTCCATCAAATCTTTACCCAAAACTTGAAAACTTCACAACACAGAACTCAACAGGAAATCCCATAAGCTCCGTTAGTGCAAGAAAGAAAAACCACCACATCAGGTACTGTAATGAAATCATTCTTTATTTATATTGGTGTTAAACCTACTGTATTCTAACTTCTCTATGGTTCATACCCCCCGATACTAGCCATAGATGCATCAAAATAAGCAAACAACACACGAAAAACAGAATCTGGCAAAAACAGAACAGTCTGTAGCAATCTGTAACTTTAGAATACTTCTGGAACTCTAAAATTCCTACCAAAATAGGAAGGCCTGGGAAATTGGTCTATTGATCTACTTCAAAAAGAATCAACACAAAAGCACACTTTTGTGATTTATTAAAATTATTCTCGTGCGTGCAGAAGTTTCTGTTTTTCTGCAGAATCAAATTAACTATCACCGTAGGTTATCCTATAGGTTCTACTTGGCACAGACACTAATTAAACATAAAACCACATCTAAACAGAAGCTACATGAATTATTTATTACTAAACAAAAGCAAAAATCAAGGAACAAAAATAAATTGGGTTGCCTCCCAACAAGCGCTATCGTTTAACGCCCTAGCTAGGCATAAAAGCGAGAATAGATCTAAGTATTGCCATCTTTGGTATTCAATTCATAAGTAGCACACATAATAGATTCATAAGGTAATTTGACTTTCTTTCTAGGGAAGTGTTCCATGCCTTTCCTTAATGGAAATTGGAATCTAATATTCCCTTCCTTCATATCAATAATTGCACCAATCATTCTAAGGAAAGGTCTACCAAGAATAATAGGACATGAAAGATTGCAATCTATATCAAGAATGATAAAATCTACGGGCACATAATTCCTATTTGCAAAAATAAGAACATCATTGATCCTTCCCATAGGTTTCTTAATGGTGGAATCCGCAAGGTGCAAGTTTAAAGAGCAATCATCAAAATCATGGAAGCCTAGCACATCACATAAAGTTTTCAGAATCGTGGAAACACTAGCACCCAAATCACACAAAGCATAGCATTCATGATCTTTAATTTTAATTTTTATAGTAGGTTCACACTCATCATAAAGTTTTCTAGGTATAGAAACTTCCAATTCAAGTTTTTCCTCATAAGATTGCATCAAGGCATCAACAATATGTTTGGTAAAAGCTTTATTTTGACTATAAGCATGAGGAGAATTCAACACGGATTGCAACAAGGAAATACAATCTATTAAAGAACAATTATCATAATTAAATTCTTTGAAATCCATAATAGTGGGTTCATTGCTATTTAAAGTTTTGATCTCTCCAATCCCACTTTTACGAAATTTAACATCAAGATCTAAAAACTCCGAATCATTGGGACACCTTTTAACTAAAGCTGACTCATCTCCAGTCCCATCATTATCAAGATTCATATTGCAAAACAAAGATTTAATAGGGGACACATCAATAACTTTTAGATCTTCATCATTATTTTCATGGAAACTAGAAGAACACGCTTTTACAAAGCAATCTTTCTTAGCACGCATCCTAGTGGTTCTTTCTTTGCACTCATCAATGGAAATTCTCATGGCTTTGAGAGACTCATTGATATCATGCTTAGGTGGGATAGATCTAAGTTTCAAAGAATCAACATCAAGCGAAAGTCTATCAATGTTCCTAGTCAATTCATCAACTTTATGCAATTTTTCTTCAAGCAAAGCATTGAAATTGTTTTGAGAGATCATAAATTCTTTAACACTATTCTCAAAATCAGAGGGCATCTTATTAAAAATTTTATAAGAGCTGTTGTAGGAATTACCAGAATTATTAGAGGAATTACTAGGGAACAACCTAGGATTAAAGTTTCCTCTATACGCGTTGTTACCAAAATTATTCCTACCGACAAAATTCACATCCATAGATTCATTATTATTCTCAATCAAAGTAGACAAAGGCATACCATTGGTATCAATAGGAGCACTCTTAGTAGCAAATAATTTCATAACTTCATCCATCTTTCCACTCAAAACATTAATTTCTTCTATCGCATGAACTTTTTTACTAGTAGATCTTTCGGTGTGCCATTGAGAATAATTAACCATAATATTATCAAGGAGTTTAGTAGCTTCTCCTAAAGTGATTTCCATAAAAGTGTCTCCCGCGTCCGAATCTAAAAGATTTCTAGAAGCAAAATTCAAACCGACATAAAATTTTGTATGATCATCCATAAATTCAAATCATGAGTGGGACAATTACAAATTATTAATTTCATTCTTTCCCAAGATTGGGCAACATGCTCATGATCAAGTTGTTTAAAATTCATAATATCGTTTCTAAGAGAGATGATCTTAGCGGGAGGAAAATACTTAGAGATAAAAGCATCTTTCCAATTATTCCATGAATCAATACTATTTTTAGGCAAAGATGAAAACCAAGTTTTAGCACGATCTCTAAGTGAAAATGGAAATAACTTCAATTTAACAATATCATTATCCATATCTTTCTTCTTTTGCATATCACACAAATCCACAAAGTTGTTTAGATGAGTAGCTACATCTTCACTAGGAAGGCCGGAGAATTGATCTTTCATAACAAGATTCAATAAAGTAGCATTGATTTCACAAGATTCAACATCATTAAGAGGAGCAATCAGAGTGCTAAGGAAATCATTATTATTGGTATTGGAAAAGTTACACAATTTGGTATTATCTTGCGCCATAGTGACAAGCAATCCAACACACAAGCACACAAGGGACAAGCGAAAGAGAGAGGCGAACGGAAAAGAGAGGGCGAATAAAACGACAGGGTGAAGTGGGGGAGAGGAAAACGAGAGGAAAATGGCAAATAATTTAATGCGAGGGAGATGAGTTTGTGATGGGTACTTGGTATGTCTTGACTTGAGCGAAGACCTCCCCGGCAACGGTGCCAGGAATCCTTCTTGCTACCTCTTGAGCACTGCGTTGGTTTTCCCTTGAAGAGGAAATGGTGATGCAGCAAAGTAGAGTAAGTATTTCCCTCAGTTTTTGAGGACCAAGGTATCCATCTAGTAGGAGGCTCCTCAAAAGTCCCTCGTACCTACACAAACAAACACGAAACTCGCAACCAACGCGATAAAGGGGTTGTCAATCCCTTCACGGTAACTTGCAAAAGTGAGATCTGATAGAGATAATAAGATAAGCTAAATATTTTTGGTATTTTTATGATATAGATTGGAAAGTAAAGATGCAAATAAAAGATAGATGGAAAACTTATATGATAAAAGATAGACTCGGGGCCATAGGTTTCACTAGTGGCTTCTCTCAAGATAGCATAAGTACTACAATGGGTGAACAAATTACTGTCGAGCAATTGATAGAAAAGTGCATAATTATGAGATTATCTAGGCATGATCATGTATATAGGCATCACGTCCGCTACAAGTAGATCGAAATGATTCTGCATCTACTAGTATTACTCCACACATCGGCCGACTCCTGCCTGCATCTAGAGTATTAAGTTCATAAGAACAGAGTAACGCATTAAGAAAGATGACATGATGTAGAGGGATAAAGTCAAGCACTATGATATAAAACTCATCTTTTTATCCTCGATGGCAACAATACAATACGTGCCTTGTTGCCCCTGCTGTCACTGGGGAAGGACACCGCAAGATTGAACCCAAAGCTAAGCACTTCTCCCATTGCAAGAAATATCAATCTAGTAGGCCAAATCAAACTGATAATTCGAAGAGACTTGCAAAGATAACCAATCACACATAAAAGAATTCAGAGAAGATTCAATTATTTCTCATAGATAAACTTGATCATAAACCCACAATTCATCGAATCTCGACAAACACACTGCAAAAAGAGTTACATCGAATATATCTCCAAGAAGATCGAGGTGAACTTGGTATTGAGATTTAAAGAGAGAGAAGAAGCCATCTAGCTAATAACTATGGACCCGAAGGTCTATGGTAAACTACTCACAACTCATCGAATAGGCCTTGGAGATGATGTAGAGGCCCTCCATGGTCAATTCCCCCTCCGGCGGAGCGCCAATGAAGGCTCCAAGATGGGATCTCGCGGATACAGAAGGTTGCGGCGGTGGAAATAGTTTTTCGTGGTGCTCCTCGATGTTTTCAGGGTACGGGAGTATATATAGGCAAAGGAAGTAGGTCGGTGGAGCCACGAGGGGCCCATTAGGGTGGGGGACGCGCCCACCCCCCTAGGGTGCGCCATGCACCCTCGTGGCCGCCTCGTTTGCTACTTGACGTCCACTCCAAGTCTCCCAAGTTGTGTTTGTTCCAAAAAGATCGGCCCCGAAGGTTTCATTCCATTTGGACTCCGTTTGATATTCCTTTTTTTGAAACACTGAAATAGGCAAAAAAGAGCAATTCGGGCTAGGCCTCCGGTTAGTAGCTTAGTCCCAAAAGTGCATATAAGTGTAAGGTAAAGCCCATAAACATCCAAAATTGGTAATATAATAGCATGGAACAATAAAAAAATATAGATACGTTGTAGACGTATCGCAGATATTAAGTCTTTCAGGTGTGGTTGAATTGACAACTCAGCTGCTAATACTTGAGAATATTCTTTGGCCCCCCTTGTGTCGAATCAATAAATTTGGATTGAATAATCTACCCACGAAAACTGTTGCGATCCCCTATACTTGTGGGTTATCACAGAGCACCAGAGAGCACTCAGGGGTGAGGGTGAGGGAGTCCTGGATTAGGGGGTCCTCGAACAGCCGGACTATATGCTTATCCCGGACCGTTGGACTATGAAAATACAAGATTGAAGACTTCATCCCGTGTCCGGGTAGGACTCTCCTTTGCGTGGAAGGCAAGCTTGGCAATTCGGATATGTAGATTTCCTTCTCTGTAACCGATTCTGTGTAACCCTAGCCCCCTCCGTTGTCTATATTAACCGGAGGGTTTAGTCCATAGGACAACACAACAACAATCATAATCATAGGCTAGCTTCTAGGGTTAGCCTCTACGATCTCGTGGTATATCAACTCTTGTAATACTCATATCATCAAGATCAATCAAGCAAGAAGTAGGGTATTACCTCCATAGAGAGGGCCCGAGCTTGGGTAAACATTGTGTCCCTCGGCTCCTGTTACCATTAGCCTTAGACGCACAGTTCGGGACCCCCTACCCGAGATCCGCCGGTTTTGACACCGACATTGGTGCTTTCATTGAGAGTTCCACTATGTCGTCACCACAAAGGCTTGATGGCTCTTGCAATCATCTACAACGATGTAATCCAGGGTGAGGTTTTCCTCCCCGGACAGATCTTCGTATTTGGCAGCTTCGCACTACGGGCCAACTCGCTTGGCCATCTGGAGCAGATCGACAGCTACGCCCCTGGCCATCAGGTCGGGTTTGGAAGCCTGAACTACACTGCCGACATCTGCAGAGACTTCATCTTCGACGGATTCGAGCCCATGACAAGTACACCCTACAGTCGCGACGAGAATGACCTAGATCGACCGTGGACGATGTTCAGGAGTACGCACCTGCAACTGCCCTGGCTCTAAATCCAGAGCAGATCGTGCCATCCGAGGACGGGTGGATGGACCCCGCCTTGGAGGCCGCACACTCAGCAGTGATAGAGCCGAACACAGACTTCGCCTCCAATGAGGTCTGTGTCATCGGACCCTCGGACTTGTCTCCGGCCATAGGCTCTGAAACGTGTGCATCTGTGCCCATCGAACATGACTCAGCACCGATCATGGAGTTTAGCTCCGCAGGTATCTTTCAACACTTGCCCTTGGGCGGCGTGCTAAACTCATTAAAATCTCTCTCCCTGTCAGGGGACTCTTGGCCGAACTATGTCCGGCTTCAGTGGGAAGCAGACGACGAAGGAATTTTTTACCCACCCACCACCCACTTAATAGCCACTGTCGACGACTTAACCGACATGCTTGATTTCGGCTCCGAAGAGATCGACGGTACGGACGACGATGCCGGAGAAGAACAGGAACCACCACCCATAGGGCGCTGGACAGCCACCTCATCATATGGTATATATATGATGGACACACCCAAAGAAAGCAATGGCGATGAGGCAATGAAGGATAATTCCCTTGAGAAGCAACCTAAGCGCCGGCGTCATCGGCGCCGCTCTAAGCCCCGCCATAGCAAAAATAGCGATACCGGCACAAGAGAGAATAGCACTTCAGATGATGCCGAAGACAAAAACAATCCCGCCCACCCAAGCTTCGAGCAAGCCGGACGGGAGGATGGGCAAGCTAGCCCTGAGGAACAGGCAATGGATGGAGACTCGGAGGACGACAATTACATGCCCCTCTCCGAAGACGAGGTGAGCCTCGGCGACGAATAATTTATCGTGTCTGAGGATCCCGTCGAGCAGGAGCACTTCAAGCGCCGGCTTATAGCCACTACAAAAAGCCGGAAGAAAAAATAGCAACAGCTTCAAGCTGATCAAGATCTGCTAACTGATAGATGGACTGAGGTCCTGGCAGCCGAGGAATATAGACTCGAGCGCCCAACAAAAAGTTACCCGAGGCGCAGGTTGTTACCTCAATTTGAGGACGAGGCACTAGAGCCTATACTACTAGCACAGGATGCGGCTGACCGGCCACCCTGTGGCCGAGATAAAGCGGCATATCAGCCCGAACACCAGCCCGCACCCCGTCGCCAAACAAACAAAAACAAGAAGGCCCGGGGCTACACGCATGACCTGCGAGATGAATTGGAAAACAAAGTAGGACAATCAAGATCGATCTACGGACCACGGGGGCGCACCCCACGCGCGACGATGACCACCACACTGGATATACTAAATACAAATCCTGTCGGGCCAAATACAACAGACCAAACTCATTTGAACTGCATCATGATGTAGCCCGGCATAGAGGCGCCGCACACCCCCTATGCTTCACTGACGAAGTAATGGAGCATGAGTTCCCAGAAGCGTTTAAACCCGTGAACATCGAACCATATGATGGAACAACAGACCCCGCGGTATGGATCGAAGACTTCCTTCTCCACATTCATATGGCCCATGGTGATGATCTGCATGCCATCAAGTACCTCCCACTAAAACTAAAGGGACCGGGTCGGCATTGGCTGAATAGTCTACCGGCAAACACCATTGGCAGTTGGGAGAACCTAGAAGACACATTCCTTGTCAATTTCCAGGGCACTTATGTGCGACCACCAGACGCTGATGACTTAAGTCACATAACCCAACAGCCCGGAGAGTCAGCCAGGAAATTCTGGACTCGGTTCTTAACTAAAAAGAACCAAATTGTCGACTGTCCGGATGCCGAAGCCCTAGCAGCCTTTAAGCATAACATCCGTGACGAGTGGCTTGTCCGACACCTTCGCCAAGAGAAGCCGAAATCCATGGCAGCCCTTACGACACTCATGACCCGCTTCTGTGCGGGCGAGGACAGCTGGCTATCTCGTAGCAACATCGTCTCAAGCAAGCCCGAGACTTCCGAACCAAGAGATAACAACGACAAGCCCAAATGCAGCAAACACAAGCATCATAATAATGGCAACAACACCGAAGACACGGCCGTCAATGCCGGATTCAACGGCTCTACTACCGGTCAAAGGAATAAACAATTCCAAAGAAACAGTCCGGGCATGTCCAGTTTGGACTGTATACCCAACCGTCCATGCCAAATTCATGGCACCCCAGGAACACCAGCCAATCATACCAACAGAGAATGCTGGGTCTTCAAACAAGCCGACAGGTCAGGTGCCGAAAACAAGGAGAAGGGGTCACAAAGCAATGATTACAACGAGGAGCCCGACCACCGAACACAGGAGAGCAAAAGAAGTTTCCCCCGCAAATCAAAATGGAGAACATGATAAACGCCACCCATATTCCCAAGCGGGAGCGGAGGTGCACACTTAGGGACGTCTACACGATGGAGCCAGTCGCCCCAAAATTTAACCCATGGTCGTCTAGACCAATCGCCTTTGACCGCAAGGATCGTCCGACCAATACCCATCAAGGCGGCTCAGCCGCACTAGTCCTCGATGCAATAATTAACGGATTCCACCTCACACGAGTCCTTATGGACGGAGGCAGCAGCCTGAACCTGCTGTATCAGGACACAATGCGCAAGATGGGTATCGATCCTTCAATGATCAAACCCACTAAAACCACCTTTAAAGGTGTTATACCAGGTGTGGAGGCCCGTTGTACAGGCTCTATCACTTTGGAGGTAGTCTTCGGGCCACCGGATAATTACAGCAAAGAAGAGTTAATCTTTGACATCGTCCCTTTTCGCAGCAGCTATCACACATTGCTCGGACGAACCGCGTTTTCTATATTCAACGCGGAGCCACATTACGCCTAAATTAAGCTCAAGATGCATGGTCCGCGTGGCGTCATAACAGTTAATGGCAAGGCCGAACGCTCCCTCCGTGCCGAAGAGTACACCGCGGCCTTAGCAGCAGAAGCACAGACTGGCATCTTTCAACCGAACCTTCAGTCGACAGCCAAGCTTCTTGACACCGTTAAAGGAAGTCTGAACTACTCCGCGGCAGGATAGCCCAGCTCGTCAAGAGCTCAATGAACCACTCCAGTGATAGGCGGAGGCAAAGCTAAGTTAAGGCCCCACAATGCGGCTCAACCGCTCCATGGCACAAAAAACATTTTTTCGCATTTTCTTTGCAGGTCCACTTTTGTGTAGGCCATCACCGGCGACATGGCGACCAGACCCATGAGGGGACAAACATACCAAGGAGGGAAATAGCTTGAACGCGTAAGGGAACCCTTAGATATTCCCCTTGATGACCATCCAATTATTACCCGGATCCACACACAACCTCCCTACCCCGGTCTCAGCAGGTTATGAAGTCATATTTCCTTTTTATCACATTACTTGTACTCGTACGCTTTGATGTATTATTCAATTACAACATGTGGCTTTATATGATGCTTACTTGATGTTCCTTTTTCGATAGATTTGTCAAATGGCATCCGTACACTACGATACGCCTTAATATGCCAGGGGCTCGTTGTACCCACAATCCAGCAATAAAGTCTGAATACCTTCACGGTTGTTCGGCACCCCGAACTTATAGCATTATATGCATCGGCTCCGAATCATGTCTTGGGTCAATAGTTGGGTTGCCCGGCTCCTGTGCTTGCTACCCTAAGTTCCGCTATATCGGCTAGGGTAGTAAAGGGAGAACTACTGCGATTGTGTCCCGGTTCTTCCGGACGAGCGCCTCAGTAGAGAAAGCTGAAAACTGACTGTCATGATACGGCTAGAGCTGGTGAAAGTGCAACTATCCGTAGGTGGTTTTGGTAATTCCTAACAACGTATAGCTCATTGAGCTAACATCATTCCAAGATGAATATTTCAGGAAAAGCTCAATGAATGGCATGGCATGGATGAGAAAAGTGGATCCTCAAAATGCTAAGGAGAAAAGGATTGGCTCAAGCTCAAAAGCTCAAGACTCTACATTTTATATTTTAGTGATCCAAGATCACATTGAGTCTATAGGAAAAGCCAATACTATCAAGGAGGGATGAAGTGTTGCTTAATGAGTTTCTTGCTCCACAGTGCTTCGTGATATGCTCCAAAACCCTCAACTACTTTCTCAGATCCACATATGACCTAAACCAAAAGTCAAACTCGGCCCCACCGATTCTTTCTACCTGGCGCCACCGAGTTCAGATGTCATAGCCACTGCCACAAACCCTAGGAAAATCGGTCTCACCGATAGGGATCTTGGTCTCACCGAGATGGGATTGTAATCTCTCTGTTTCCTTTTCGTAACATTTCGGTCCCACCAAAATGAGCAGATCGGTCCCACCGAGATTGCAATGTAAACTCCCTGTTTCCTTTTCGTAACATTTCGGTCCCACCGAAATGAGCGAACCGGTCCCACCGAGTTTACCTGACCAACTCTCTGGTTAGCTTATTACAAAAATCGATCTCACCGAGTTTGTGTAATCGGTCTCACCGAGATTACGTTATGCCCTAACCCTAACCATATCGGTCCTACCGAGTTGCATGTCGGTCCCATCGAAAATCCTAACGGTCACTAGATTTGCTAAATCGGTCTCACCGAGTTTACCAATTCGGTCCCACCGAGTTTGGCAAGTTGTGTGTAACGGTTAGATTTTGTGTGGAGGCTATAAATACCCCTCCACCTCCTCTTCATTCGTGGAGAGAGCCATCAGAACAAACCTACACTTCCAACTTGCTGTTTCTGAGAAGGAACCACCTACTCATGTGTTGAGGCCAAGATATTCCATTCCTACCATATGAATCTTGATGTCTAGCCTTCCCCAAGTTGCTTTCCACTCAAATCTTCTTTCCACCAAATCCAAATCCTGTGAGAGAGAGTTGAGTGTTGGGGAGACTATCATTTGAAGCACAAGAGCAAGGAGTTCATCATCAACACACCATTTGTTACTTCTTGGAGAGTGGTGTCTCCTAGATTGGCTAGGTGTCACTTGGGAGCCTCCGAGAAGATTGTGGAGTTGAACCAACGAGTTTGTAAGGGCAAGGAGATCGCCTACTTCGTGAAGATCTACCGCTAGTGAGGCAAGTCCTTTGTGGGCGACGACCATGGTGGGATAGACAAGGTTGCTTCTTCGTGGACCCTTCGTGGGTGGAGCCCTCCGTGGACTCGCACAACCGTTACCCTTCGTGGGTTGAAGTCTCCATCAACGTGGATGTACATAGCACCACCTATCGGAACCACGGCTCAAAAATCACCGTGTCTCCAAATTGTGTTTGAATTCTCCAAACCCTTCCCTTTATATTCTTGCATGTTGCATGCTTTACTTTCCGCTGCTCATATACTCCTTGCATGCTTGCTTGAATTGTGTTAAGATTGCTTGACTTGTGCTAAGATAGCTAAAATCTGCCAAAGACTAAAATTGGGAAAAGGATAAGTTTTTATTTGGTCAAGTCGTCTAATCACCCCCTCTAGACATACTTTCGATCCTACAAGTGGTATCAGAGATTTGGTCTCCATTTGCCTTGATTTCCATAGCTTTTGGTGGCCATAGCCTTGGTTTCACAACCTAGGAGAGTATGGCATCTAGCAAGGGAAATTATCACCGTAGAGGTCCTTACTTTGATGGTACAAATTTTGCTAGTTGGAAGCATAAGATGAAAATGCATATTCTTGGACATAACCCCACCGTTTGGGCTATTGTGTGTATTGGCTTGCAAGGTGAATTCTTTGATGGGATAGAACCAAACCGTGAAGCTAGCGTGGAAGAGTTGAAGATGCTGCAATACAATGCTCAAGCTTGTGATATCCTCTTCAACGGATTATGCCCCGAAGAATTCAACAAAATCAGCCGTCTTGAAAATGCAAAGGAAATTTGTTACACTTTGATTGATATGCATGATGGTATCGACTCCGTCAAGGAATCCAAGCTGGATGTGCTCCAAAGTCAACTGACAAGTTCAAAAATGAAGGATGGTGAAGGTGTCGCTGAAATGTACTCTAGGCTTGCTCTTATCACAAATGAGATTGCCGGCTTAGGAAGTGAAGAGATGACCGACAAATTCATCATCAAGAAGATCCTAAGAGCTTTGGACGGAAAATATGATACCGTGTGCACATTGATCCAAATGATGCCCAATTACAAAGATCTCAAGCCAACGGAAGTCATTGGAAGAATTGTTGCTCATGAGATGTCACTCAAGGATAAGGAGGAACTTCACAACAAGTCAAGTGGTGCTTACAAAGCCTCATGTGAAGCCCCCACATCATCAACTGAGAAATAAACCTTCAATGAAGAATTGAGCTTAATGGTGAAGAACTTCAACAAGTTACCCAAGAGGAGAAGTAGAAGAGAAGAATCACCACCAAGAGAGAGAAGGAGTAGAGATGATCGTCATGAACAAAGAACATCCCAGAGAAGCAAGGATTCAGAAAGGAAGGACAAGTCATCAAGGAGCTACACAAAACAAAGACATCAAGCTCATGTTGGTGAATGGGTATCCGGCTCCGACTCCGACAATCACTCCGAGAGAATCTATCACTCCGACTCCGAATATACTCAAGATGAAGGTGTTGCTGGTCTAGCACTTGTGTCAACCAACTCCTATGATATATTTGATTCACCAAATGAAGGACTTCGAAGATGCTTCATGGCTAACGTCCCAAAGGTAACACACCCCGAGTATGTTGATTTCAATAGTGATGAAGATGACTTGCTAGGTGATGATGATTTACTTGTTGACAGCTCTAGTGATGAATACTATGATGAAACGTCAATTAATCATGCTAACCGAGATAAAACGAATGACAATGATAAGGAGAAGATTGAGCTTCTAACTAAAGAACTAAACACTCTTAAGTTAGCTCATGAAACTATCTTAGAAGATCATCGAGAACTTTTAAGGACTCATGAGAAGTTACGCTTTGAAAAGCTCAACCTTGAGCAAGAGCATGAGTTCTTAAAGGCAATCAATGACGATCTCCGTAAGAAAAGTTCTTATATTGCCAAGAGTTTACTCTTATCTACTTACATGCCTCAAGTCAAGTCCATTAACAAGAACAAGAAGGATTCTTCCTCTAGTAGTAACAATAATCATGCTAAATCCAATGTTGTTGCTTCTAGTAGTTCTCTTGATTCCACTAATGATTCTCTTAGCCAAGTTACACTTGAGCAAGAAAATAGCTTATTGAAGGGAATTATAGAGAAAGGTGTTTACAAGAGCCTTGCCAGGAGTAAGCAATTTGAGGAAATTGTATGCAAGCAAGGAAGGCACCAGAAGAACCAAGGTGTTGGTTTTGAACGAAAGTTCAATGCCAATGGAGTTGAGAGGGAAGAAGATCAATACCCCAAGACAAAGTCTGTTCCTCAACAAGAGAAGTATGATCCTACTTCCTTCAAGGGGACACAAGCTCAAGATGATCTTCCACCACAAGACTACAAGAAAAAAAGGCAAGGACAAGCTTCAAGAGGAGATTGATGCATTTGAAGAAGCTCCTAAGGCCTTGGTCAAGTGGGTTCCCAAGACTACGTCAAGTCCTACTTCATCAAGTACGACTACAACTCCAAGGATTCCCATCAAGATGATGTGGATCCCGAAGAAGAAGAACTAGAGAGTTATTGAGGGTGACTCCGCCAACATATTTCACTCATATCATTTTGTCAACAACAAGTGCAATCAACTTCCACATCTTGCACTAGTTCAAGGAGTCACAAACCCTCTTGTTGGTAAGACAAGGGACAAGGTAACCTAATGCTCTCATAGACATTATCTTGTGTGTGCATCACTCTATGTCTATAGATATCCTTGTTTGTTCCTTGTGGGACTAACCCGTGTAGGTATTGAAAGTGCAACTCACTCCAAGGGATTGCTCCAAATGATCTACATCAACATTGAGCACCCACATCTTCAACACCTACATGAAGTCATGATCGACAAAACCCAAGGTTAGTTTATCCCTCTAAGGGGGGATCTCACATCTAGGGGGAGCTTAACTCAAGAATTGAGTCAAAGCAACTCTAATGGTGTGAACATCAATGCATTATGTAAAAGTGGTAACCCCACTTGAGCTTAAACGATGAGTATGACCTATGACCAAATGTTCTCATTTGACTCCTAAGTCAATATACTCATATATAGATGACCTAGTCATCGCCAATTGTTTGATAGATGCTAGAATTGGTTGTGCATGCTTTGCCACATATTTCATTTGCCATTTTATTGTGTGAGCATGTTGGTTGCATATTTTACTCATTCGAGGACATCCACTTGTTGCTTTGATTGATTGGTTTATTTTTCTTTTTCCAAGTGGATGGACAAGAATGCCTAAGAACCTTCTCTAGCTATCTATGCTTTTCTCGTCTCAAACTCTATTCATGCTACATCACAAAATTTGATCAAGTCAGATTCGAACCACTCTGTGTGAGGAGCACTCGGAGTCCCCAATTAGTCATAGACTTAAACTTCCAAAACTTCTTTGTGCGTTTCGGTTTGACCGATTCTTCCATTTCGGTCATACCGAGATCACTAAGTCGATCTAGGTTTTCAATCTCGGTGCAACCGATTTGAACTTTTCGGTCACACTGAGTTGCTGTAACCGAATACAGTTATGCATCTCGGTGCCACCGAGTTGTTCCACTCGGTCACACCGACAGGGTCAGGCTATACATACTCACGGGCAAAAATTTGGAAATTTTCTCCAAACCCCTTCGCCCGCGCATAGCTCGCTCTGCCTCCAGGGTCTCCGGATCGTTCTCCTCGTCACCAGCCGCCTCCAGTCGCTGGTCTCCGCCGCCGTCAACGGAATTCACCCCTGCTGTTGCCGCCGTAGCGAGTTCATTGCCAAGCTAGGGTATGGACTCGATCACATTGCTATCCCCGTCCGATTCCTAGCACATTGTGTTCATCATGATTCTTGCCACGTTTGAAACGATTCTATCCAGTCAAAACAATTCATAGTTTAGTAGTGAATTGAAAATTTAGGGTTAGGTTTCCGCCAAAACCATCTCGGACCCACCGAGTTGCAGAACTCGGTTCCATCGATTCGGCTAAGGCCATTGCACAAGTGATTCTCGGTCTGACCGAGAATTGCAAATCGTGTGACCGAGTTCAGGACTTTGTGAAACCCTAGCAGTCTCGGTACCACCGAACTGTGACTCGGTCTGACCGAGTTCACTAGTTTAGGTTCCAAAAGCTGCTTCTGTATCACCAAGTTTGCAAATCGGTTGATCCGAAATGCTTTCTGTGGAAAACTAAAACTAAGTTTTTGAATCATTCTTTTGCAAAAACCTCTGTATTTTGTGATGCTCATCCACTCTATCTCATCTACATCTATTCACAGGGTCAGCAATCAGTGTTTGAAACATGTCTGATCAAAGTGACAGCCAGAACAGGGAAGAGGAGCAGATTCAGATGAGCGAGGGCACTAGTCTCTCTGGTACATCTGATGAGGGCAGCAGGAGCACCCCAAGCAACTTACCTAAGGCTGCCACCAGAACTAGAAAGAAGAAAACCTCAGAATCTGAGGATGAAGACTATGTGGCAGTAGAGGATGAGGTCACTTCCAAGAAGAAAGTTCTCAAAAAGGAGTATGGCACAGCTGCATCCATTAAGCCCGGTATGAAGATCAAAGTGCCTGCAAAGAGAACTCCCATGTCCAAAGCCAGAGCCTCTACTCAAGTACCTTTGGAATCCCAACCCAAAGAGGCTGCTGCAGAAGGGAAGAAAAGGAATGAAAGGGTCAAGAAGACCATGGCCAGAGTTGTTGGGAAGCCTTCCATGATGGAAGAGGAAGAGGAAGAAGAGGTTGTTGCACCAGCACCTAAGGCTTAGAAGCTTATGGGTGATGCTATTAGGTCAGGGGCTGCATCATCAAAGCCCAGAGAAGCACCCAAAGCTGCCTCCAAACCAAAGACTGCACCAAAGAGGAATACCAGAAATATATCTGCTGCTGAGAAGAACAAGGCCCAGTGCCTGAGACTGTTGCTGAAGAAGAAGAAGATGAAGAGCATGTTTTGAGAAAGTTGAAGCCAAAGATTCCAGACCACAATGATGCTCATCCTGTGGCTGAGAACATGAAGCTGAGGAAGGATGCAGGACTCAGACAGTGGACATTGTCTGATCCTTATGCTATCAGGAGAAGGACTACTGTTGACTACAGGTTCCATACTAAGGAACATCAGGATTTCTATGAGACAGTGTTGTTGGACAAGAAGCCTATAGTTTGTGACATGAGGTGGGTGGACTGGACCTACATGAAGGAAAACGAGGAACACTATCCTCGAGTGTATGACAGTTTCAGTGCTTGTGGAGTTACATACTTTGTTGGGCAGAAGCTCACAAAATGTAATGATGAGCTCATAATGCAATTCTACTCCACATCACACTTTTATCCAGATGACAGGATAGTGTGGATGTCTGAAGGTACAAGGTACCAATCAACTATTGAGGAATGGGCAGATCTGATCAATGCACCTAAGGAGAAGGAAGATGACTTGGATGTCTATGCCAAGAAGAAGATGGATCACAACTCCATGGCTCATATGTACAAGGAGATCCCAGATGCTGCAGTTGAGACACATAAGTTTGGATCTGCACATTATCTTCTGTCAGGACTCCCAACTACTGGATCCTCAGGCATACTCTATTGCCCAAGTCAAGTGACCACAATATTATCATAGGCCATGCAATAAACTTGCTACACCTATTTGATGTGCCACAGAAATTCAAGGTCATGAGCCTCATTGTTGAGACTATCAAGAGGACAGCAGCTGACCAGAAAAGAAGTTGTGGGTATGCCCCACAGACCCAGGAGCTGATAAACTCCAAGATGGGCACATGCACATACTTGCTGGACAAGGAACATTTTGCTATCTATCCAGACTTTAAGGATAACCAAGTGGTTATGGATGAAGATGAACCATCTTCTGTGCATGCTCAAGCCAAGTAGGAGAAGGCAAGGACAGAGAAGGCTACCAAGATGCCAACAATGTAAGAGGCATCTCAGTACTTTCTGAAGAGCAAACAGGATCAACTAGGCTACTTGATTGCATACACTCTGAGGATTGATAAAGGGCTGGCCACCTTGACTCAAAACCAGGAGAGCCTGGAGAGGATCATGGAGCAGAAGTTCTATAACTTGGATGTGAAGGTAACTGAGATCCAGTCTGTTGTTGAGCAGCTTCAGGATGACATGGAGGAGAGGAAGGGCAAGACAACCACTGATGCATTTGCCAGAGTGCCTAGAGATCAGAGATCAGCTGCAGTGCCAGTGACAGACACCAGAGCCACTTCATCTGCACTAGCTACAGCTCCTACAGCTCTAGTGCAACCAGCTTCAGCACCCACACCTCTAGCTCCATCCACATCTACTGAAGTCTTCGTCCAAGGAGCCATCTCTACACCACCACCTGAAGATCAAGCCTGAGAGTCGATCTAGTTCTATGCATTTTCTATGAACTTTTTGGTAAGTTGTTGCCAAAGGGGGAGAAAAATGTATAGATCATAGGCTTCGAGAGAGAGTGTTGCTTTTTGTTCTCTCTTGCTTTGGTGGTTGAACTTTATTTGCTTATTTGAGATACTCTATGTCTGTGTGATACTTAGATGATCATGTGTTTGATCATATGCTACATTTATGCTTGTTGGATGACATTATCTCGTTTATCTCTACATGATGATTCACTTTGCTTGGTGATGAGTGCATGTATTCAGTTATTATCATTTTGAGCGCTCCACCAAGATGTATGTGACATGTAAGAGTTACCCATGAGCCTAACTCCTTGTGCATTTGCAGTCCAAAGCAAATCTTAAACTATGCACAAATTTAGGGGGAGCTCTTGCTTATCACATACTTCTCAAAGCGACAATGTTTTTCACTCTTATTATCATTTGTCGAAGCTTTGATCTATATGTTGTCATCAATTACCAAAAAGGGGAAGATTGAAAGTGCAACTATCCCTAGGTGGTTTTGGTAATTCCTAACAACATATAGCTCATTGAGCTAACATCATTCCAAGATGAATATTTCAGGAAAAGCTCCATGAATGGCATGGCATGGATGAGAAAAGTGGATCCCTCAAAATGCTAAGGAGAAAAGGATTGGCTCAAGCTCATAAGCTCAAGACTCTACATTTTATATTTTAGTGATCCAAGATCACATTGAGTATATAGGAAAATCCAATACTATCAAGGAGGGATGAGGTGTTGCTTAATGAGTTTCTTGCTCCACAGTGCTTAGTGATATGCTCCAAAACCCTCACCTACTTTCTCATATCGACATATGACCTAAACCAAAAGTCAAACTCGGCCCCACCGATTCTTTCTACCCGGCGCCACCGAGTTCCGATGTCATAGCCACTGCCACAAACCCTAGGCAAATCGGTCTCACCTATAGGGATCTCGGTCTCACCGAGATGGGATTGTAATCTCTCTGTTTCCTTTTTGTAACATTTCGGTCCCACCGAAATGAGCGAATCGGTCCCATCGAGATTGCAATGTAAACTCCCTGTTTCCTTTTAGTAACATTTCGGTCGCACCGAAATGAGCAAACCGGTCCCACCGAGTTTACCTGACCAACTCTCTGGTTAGGTTATTACCAAAATCGGTCTCACCGAGTTTGTGTAATTGGTCTCACCGAGATTACGTTATGCCCTAACCCTGACCATATCGGTCCTACCGAGTTGCATGTCGGTCCCACCGAAAATCCTAACGGTCACTAGATTTGCTAAATCGGTCTGACCGAGTTTACCAATTCGGTCCCACCGAGTTTGGCAAGTTGTGTGTAACGGTTAGATTTTGTGTGGAGGCTATAAATACCCCTCCACCTCCTCTTCATTCGTGGAGAGAGCCATCAGAACAAACCTACACTTCCAACTTGCTGTTTCTGAGAAGGAACCACCTACTCATGTGTTGAGGCCAAGATATTCCATTCCTACCACATGAATCTTGATCTCTAGCCTTCCCCAAGTTTCTTTCCACTCAAATCTTCTTCCCACCAAATCCAAATCCTATGAGAGAGAGTTGAGTGTTGGGGAGACTATCATTTGAATCACAAGAGCAAGGAGTTCATCATCAACACACCATTTGTTACTTCTTGGAGAGTGGTGTCTCCTAGATTGTCTAGGTGTCACTTGGGAGCCTCCGACAAGATTGTGGAGTTGAACCAAGGAGTTATTAAGGGCAAGGAGATTGCCTACTTCGTGAAGATCTACCGCTAGTGAGGCAAGTCCTTCATGGGCGACGGCCATGGTGGGATAGACAAGGTTGCTTCTTCGTGGACCCTTCATGGGTGGAGCCCTCCGCGGACTCGCGCAACCGTTACCATTCGTGGGTTGAAGTCTCCATCAACGTGGACGTATGATAGCACCACCTATATGAACCACGGATCAAAAATCACTGTGTCTCCAAATTGCGTTTGAATTCTCCAAACCCTTCCCTTTACATTCTTGCAAGTTGCATGCTTTACTTTCCACTGCTCATATACTCTTTGCATGCTTGCTTGAATTGTGTTAATATTGCTTGACTTGTGCTAAAATAGCTAAATTCTGCCAAAGACTAAAATTGGGAAAAGGACAAGTTTTTATTTGGTCAAGTAGTCTAATCACCCCCCCTCTAGACATACTTTCGATTCTACAGCTGGTCAGCTGTTCGAGAGGTTACAAAATATTTAAGGATTTATTCCGCATTATGTGATAACTAATGCAGCATGAGATGGATTGGGTTTTCTTTCGATCAGGTGGTTATAGAGCCCCTAGTGCGGTCTTCCGAACACCAGGGGCTGCGCCTACCTTTCTTTTGTCAAACTCCTATGGCTAAGTGAGAGTGATAAAGCCTTATAGTCCGATTTCCTGGTTCGTTGCGCTGAACACCTCCTTCAAGGACCCAAAACTGGGGTAAAGAGTGTTCAGGTTTATCCCGAACACCCCCGTACTTCCTACATGGGGGCAGAAGCCGACGACTGGCCAACTCACAGGATTAATATATAAAATGGTCACACAGGAGGTAAAACTTTCAAATAACAGGCACTAAATAATAGAAATGACCTTGTTTAACATTACATAGGACAACATGAATGTATTGCTCCGCCATAAGGCGGGATCCTTTCAGGACACTATCATAATATAATTTGGGCTTGCGGTGCTCCTTCCCCTCCGGCGGTCCTTCAGTCATTAGCTTTTCAGCATCCATCTTCGCCCAATGCACCTTCACACGGGCGAAGGCCATTCGTGCACCGTCCATACAGACCGATCGCTTGATGACTTCAAGTCGAGGGCAGGCACACACAAGCCGCTTCACGAGCCCGAAGTAGCTGCTGGGAATCTCGGTAGGCCATAGCAGGATAATTAAATCCTTCATGGCTAGTCTGGCCACCTTATGCAGTTTGATCAGCTGCTTCAGTTGATCGGCAAAGGGCACTGGATACTCTGGCGCCAGATACTGCGACCAGAAGACCTTCTCCGCAGTGCTCCTTTCTTCGGCTCGATAGAATTGTGCGGCATCAGATATGCTGCATGGCAGCTCCGCAAATACCCCTGGAGAAATCCGAATTCAAATTAGTAACGTGATTTTCTCCCTTCAAATATTTGCTTTGCACAGAAAAAGCCTTACCCGTCGCGATCTTCCTCGCCTCCTGGATTTCATGCAGGGCGCCTTGGGCTTCCCCTCAGGCATCGTGTGCGGCTTGACGAGCCTTGGTGAGTTTGGATTATTTCTCCATTAAACTCTGCTCCAAGGTCTCGCATTTCTTCACGGCCTCTTGGAGCTCTTTCTCAACTTCAATAACCCTGGCCTCGTGCTTTTCACGAAGAGCCTGCTCTGTGTCTGCCTTCTTATCGGCCTCGGCCACAGCCTTCTTAAGATCCTCGACTTCGGCCATCACCCCTAGAGCACATCATAAAAATATTTTCATCACACTCAATTATTCATTCGTGCTGAACGCGAACAAGGTTTTTTTGCATACCTTGGTTATCCTCCAACTGTACTTTCAATTGGCCAAGTTCATCTTCGGCCCGCTCCAGACTACGCTTCAGTCCGGAGACTTCCACAGTATGAGAGGCGGCAATCACTACATACGCCTGCTTATAAAAAAGAAAGAGGGAGACGTGCCATAAGGTGAGTCTCCTGCAAACATACATTTGATCCTCTGTCCGGTTCTTTCTCTCGAACACCGAACAGTGTATCAGGGGCTACTACCTATACTATAACACTCTTTGAAACCTCACAAACATACCTCAAAGCCCATTATAAGGCTGATGCAGGCTTCATTCATCCCGCTCTCAGCGGACTGAATCTTCTCAATCACCGCACCCGTAAGGGCACGGTGTTCTTCAATGATGGAGGCGCTCTTCAGCGCCGCTGATAAGGTATCCGGCACCTCTGGTTGGGCAGAGTTTGCCGGTAGAACAAGCGCACCCCCTTTTGTCGAGGGAGGCTGCCTGCCTGATTCCGGAGCCGTATCGGTCTCCGGAATTGTGTCCGGCTGGGGGCCGAATTTGAGATAGCCCCCGCCGTCGGTGTCCATGGGAGCCTTTTCTCCCGTGTGTCCGGCCACCGAAGTTTGACCCCCTGGCGCCGCCTTGACGGTCTTTTCGCCCCTCCTTGGCCTGGGTCCCTCTGGGACGATGCCTCGGTGTCGTTCACGTGTTTTGGGGAGGGGGCCTTCGGGGGTGTCCCGCTGTCCATAGCATCCGAGCCCAGTAAATCCTTCGATGAGGATTGTTCCGCACGGGACCTCGCCGGACTGCAAAAAAATGTGTGGCTCAATGACTAAACATCATACAATAGTGAGTCTGGATGCGCAAACGTGTTAGGATTTTATATACTCACGATTTCACCAGCGGCTGGACCCTGGGATCCCACTCCGGGCGGATTCCTCCGGAAGGGGAGTTTTCCCCTTCTTACGTGACTCAGCCTCCAAGTGTGTGGAGGCCGTCCTTTTCTTTCTTCC